>NW_028227258.1:97885000-98355000 GCF_978045245.1 Mus caroli
TATAGTAGTCTGGGCTGGCATTTGTGTTCTCTTAGTGTCTGTAGAACATCTGTCCAGGATCTTCTGGTTTTCATAGTCTCTGGTGAAAAGTCTGGTGTAATTCTGATAGGCCTGCCCTTATATGTTACTTTTCCTTTTTCCCTTTCTGCTTTTAATATTCTATCTTTATTTAGTGCATTTGTAGTTCTGATTATTATGTGTCGGGAGGAATTTCTTTTCTGGTCCAGTCTATTTGGAGTTCTGTAGGTTTCTTGTATGTTCATGGGCATCTCTTTCTATAGGCTTGGGAAGCCTAAATTTTTTTATAATTTTGGCTTTTTATAATTTTGTTAAAGATATTTGCTGGCCCTTTAAATTGAAAATCTTCATTCTCTTCTACTCCTATTATTCGTGTGTTTGGTCTTCTCATTGTGTCCTGGATTTCCTGGATGTTTTGAGTTAGAATCTTTTTGCATTTTGCGTTTTCTTTGATTGTTGTACAGATGTTCTTTATGGAATGTTCTGCACCTGAGATTCTCTCTTCCATCTCTTGTATTCTGTTGCTTATGCTGTCATCTTTGGTTTCAGATTTCTTTCCTAGGGTTTCCATCTCCAGGGCTGCCTCACTTTGGTTTTCCTTATTGTGTCTATTTCCTTTTTTACGTCCAGTATGGTTTTTATCATTTCCATCACCTGTTTGGATGTGCTTTCCTGTTTTTCTTTAAGGACTTCTACCTTTTTGGTTTTCTTTTCCTGTTTTTCTTTAAGGACTTGTAACTCTTTAGCGGTGTTCTCTTGTATTTCTTTAAGTGTCTTATTAAAGTCCTTCTTGATGTCCTCTTGATGTCATGAGATATGCTTTTAAATCCGGGTCTAGGTTTTTGGGTGTGTTGTTGTGCTCAGGACTGGTTGAGGTGGGAGTGCTGTGTTCTGATGATGGTGAGTGGTCTTTTTTTCTTCTAGTATGATTCTTATGCTTGCCTTTCGCCATCTGGTAATCTCTGGAGTTAGTTGTTATACTTGTCTCTGGTCAGAGCTTGTTCCTCTCATGATTCTGTTAACCTCTATTAGCAGATCTTGTAGACTATCTCTCTCCTGAGTTTCAGTGGTCAGAGCATTCTCCGCAGGCAAACTCTCCTCTTGCAGGGAAGATGTATAGATATCTTGTGTTCGGACCTGCCTCCTGGCAGAAGATGAAGGCCTGAAACAGGGACTGTCCCAGAAGCTGTTACCTTCTGTAGTCCACACTCTCACCTACCCAGAGTAGTCTCAGAGGGATCCAGGAACCAAGATGGCTTCCCCAGTTGCTCCGGCAAAGCCCTGGGCAGGGAGAACACCTTTCCTCTGTCAGGGAAGGTGCCCAGATGTCTAGAGTCTGAAATGGGGTCTGCCTCAGAAGCTGTCCTCTAGGCACCTTGGGGGTGTCCTCCGACTCCTCACACAGGTGACCCGGACCTGGCGCAGACCAGAAGGGACTTGTGACCCTGGTCAGGCCAGGTTTTCTGCTTCCCTAATGCTGGTCCCGCGACTGGAATGGAACAGAAGTTGTGTTACACTCACCGGTGGTCCTAAGATGGCATGGAGAGTTCTCTAAGGACCCGGGGGGGGGGGGAGTTGTCTGCCAACTCGCCGCCCAAGGTCGCAACATAAACTTTTATCTTTTAACTTTTAAAGCCTGACCATCCAGTCTCTCTACTAGGCTGAGATTTTCAAAAGAAAGAAATACTTGTGAACTTTTGTATCTTTACATAGGGAATGTGGAGTAAGGGGAATGAAATTCTTCTAAACATTCTCCAGGCTCTTAATACAGAGATATTATACTGCTAAACCATAGTATAAGCTTATTTTACACTAACAAATACATACAATTGTAGTATACGTCAGTGTCATATTAAAATTGTCCAGAGGTTAAAAGTAAGGGAAAAAGATAAAGTTAAATTTCACAAATTATTTAATCCAGTACGTTTAAAATACTATTTATAATGTAACAATTTAATATACTGTCATGATAATAAAATAATAATGTTAAATTGTTTATGAGATAGGTTTCATTCTTTTTAAAACTTTGTAACCCAGTATGCATATTACATGCACAGCATATCTCAATTTACCCAAACATTCTTTCTGTTTTAACTACCACCTGTGGCTAGAGGATATCAGAGTTGGCAACAAAAACAGCATTAGAAAAAAGAGAATACTATAAATTACATATGAAATCTACTTTCTCTACAAATATTTATTTTCCATGTATTTAAATGTTTACCAAATACTTTTTTTTCCTTTTTAAACTATTTTCTTACTCCTCATTATTAAGTATGGCCGTACATGAGAGAAATTAAATTCGTTACCCATGATGGAAGGAAAATAGAACTTGGTAGTAATGGAGATGTATTAAATGGATCTTATGATATCCTCAATTGGCACGTGGATAATACTGGAGAAATAACCTTTGTCAAAGTTGGAGAATACAAATTCACAGATTCAAAATATGAATTTGTTCTTCCAAAGAGCTCAACATTATTTTGGAACACTGAATCTTCAAGGGTTGGTTGACCTGAAATACTTTTGTTTATACATACAGAGAGAAAAGTATATTTTTTTAGGCACTAAATAAATGCAAAACATCTAAAGCTTTCACCATATTCCAAATCATTTTACTTAATGTAGCATATGGTCTTTTTGTATTGTTATTTGCTTATTTAGAATGTAAAGAGTCCATGTTTTATTAAAATACATGAAAACTTTAATATAATTTAGTACTATTTTGATATATTGAGAATGTTTCATTGGAACACAGTAATTTTATTATCTTTTGAAATAAAAAATTGGTTATAGTGTTTTCTAATTTTTACTTTTCATATTTAAATTGATTGGTGATATATCAATAATAAGAAGCAAGTCCTTTTTGGCATCAGCAATAGTGCCTGGGTTTGGTGTCCACAGATGAGATGGATTCCCTAGGAGAGGAAGTCTCAGGATGGCCTTTCCTTCAGTCTCTACTTCACTAATTGTCCCTGCATTTCCTCTAGACAGGAGCAATTCTGGGTTAATATATTTGAGATGGGAGGGTGTCCACATCCTGTAATCAGGGGCTGTGCCTTACATCTGAATAAGGTCTCCACAGATTTTATCTCCTCTTTGGTGGATATTTCACCTAATGTCATCCCTGTTGCATCCTGTAGCCTCTTGCTTGTCTGGCATCTGGGACTTTCTAGTGGATACCCTCAGTTCATCATTCTCCCTGCTACACACCTTTCAATTTCCTAACCCTCTTTACTTCTCTCCCCTGTCTCCTCCCACACTTGATCCTGTACCCCTCTTCCCTTCTCCTCTCTCTGTCCCAAATCCATCCCTCATTCTACCTCTCATGATTATTTTGCTTCTCCTTCTAAGAAGGACTGAAGCATCCATACTTTTGCCTTCTTCTTGAGCTTCATATGGTCTATGAGTTATATCATGGGTATTCTAAGCTTTTTGTCTAATATCCAACTATAAGTGAGTACATACTATGTGTGTACTTTTTGTGACTGGGTTACGTCATTTATGGTATTTTCTAGTTCAATCCATTTGCCTGCAAATTTCATTTTTTTTAATAGCTGAGTAGTACTCCATTGTGTAAATGTACCACATTTTTCTGTATCTATTCCTCTTTTGAGGGACATCTCGGTTGTTTCCAGATTCTGGCTATTAAAATAAGACTGCTAAGAGCATACTGGAACATGTGTCCTTGTTATATTTTGAAGCATCTTTGGGTATATGTTCAGGAGTGGTATAGTTGGGTCCTCAGGTAGTACTATCCAATTTTCTAAGAAACTACCAAACTGATTTCCAGAATGGTTAATCCAGTTTTCAATACCACCAGCAATTGAAGAGTGTTCCTCTTTTTCTACATCCTCACCAGTATCTACTGTCACCTGAGTTTTTGATCTAAGTCATTCTGACTGGTGTGAGGTGGACTGTCATAGTTGTTTTGAATTGCCTTTCCCTGATAACTAATAGTGTTGAACATTTCTTTAGGTGCTTCTCGGCCATTCCAATCTCCTCAGTTGAGAATTCCCTTTTAAACTCTATACTCCACATTTTAACAGGGTTGTTTGGTTCTCTGGAATGAGTTCTTTGTATATATTGGATATTTAGCCCTCTCTCAGATGTGTGGTTGGTAAAGATCTTTCCTACTCTGTAGGTTCATGTTTTCTCCTATTGACAATGTCCTTTGCTTTACTGAAGCTTTGCAATTTTATTAGATCCCATTTGTCTATCCTAGAGCCTGAGGCATTGGTCTTCTGTTCAGGAATATTTTCCCTGTGCCTATATATTCAAAGCATTTTCCCACACTCTCATATTAGATTAAGAGTATCTGGTTTATCTGGAGGTCCTTGATCCATTTGGACTTGAGCTTTGTACAAGAAGATAAGAATAGATCAAGTTGCATTCTTCTACATGCCAACCTCCACTTCAGTCAGCACTATTTGTTCAATATGTTGTCTTTTTTCACTAGATGCTTTTGGCTTCTTTGTTAAAGATCTGGTGACCATAAGTGTGTAGGCTTCATTCTGGATCTTCAGTTCTATTCCCTTGATCTACCTGCCTGTCTCTGTACCAATATCATGCAGTTTTTACCACTATTGCTCTGTAGTACAGCTTGAGGTCAGGGACAGTGATTTCCCCCTAGTTCTCTTATTGTTGAGGATATTTTTTGCTACCCTAGTGGTGTTGGTTTTTGTTGTTGTTGTTGTGATTTCAGATGAATTTGAGAATTGCTCTTTCAGTCTCTGTGAAGAATTGATTTGGAATTTTGATAGGGATTACATTGAACCTGTAGATTGCTTTGGGTAAAATGGCCATTTTTATTATGTTAATCTTGCCACTCCATGAGCATGTGAGTTCTTTCCATCTTCTGAGGTCTTCTATTCCCTTCTTCAGAAACTTGAAGTTCTTGTCATACAGACCTTTCACTTCCTTGGTTAGAGTAACACCAAGATATTTTATATTATTTGTTACTAGTGTGGAGCATATCATTTCCCTAATTTTTTCCTCAGCCTATTTATCCTTTGAATAGAGGAAGACTATTGATTTCTTTGTATTAATTTTATATGCAGCCACTTTGCTGAAGTTGTTTGTCATATTTATGAGTTCTCCAGTGGAAATTTTGGGGTCACATAAGTATACTATCATTTCATCTGCAAATAGTGATATCTTGATTTCTTCCTTTCCAAATTGTATCCTTTTGACCTCATATTGTTGTCTAACTGCTCTGGCTAGAACTTCAAGTAGTATAAGCATTTGATAAAATACAATACCCTTTCATGTTAAAAGTCTTGGAAAGATCAGAAATACAAGGCCCATACCTAAAATTAATAAAAGCAATATACAGCAAACCAAAAGCCAACATCTAAATAAATGGAGAGAAAATTGAAGCAATCTCACTAAAATCAGGGAGTAGACAAGGCTGCCTACTCTCTCCCTATCTATTCAATATAGGACTTGAAGTTCAAGCCAGAATAATTAGACAACAGAAGGAAGTCGAAGAGATACAAATTGGAAAGGAAAATGTCAAGAATTTTTATCGGAGGGAGAGTGGTGCCAATCTTGTTTGGTTTTATCCCAGGTCTCTGAGCTCACCACCCTCTAGATCCTGGCATTTCAGGCAGTATCAGGTGTGGGATTCCTCTTGTGGCATGGGCTTCAATCAGGACTAGGAATTGTTTGGTCACTCCCACAAATTTCTGTGCAGCCTTTAACCCAGACCATCTTATAGGTAGGCCAAATTGTAGGTTTAAACTTATGTATCTAGTTTGGTGTCCTAATTCCTCCGCTACAAGTCTCTCCTGGTTAAAGGATATTGTCAGTTAAGGCTTCATAATCCCAACTGCTAGGATCACTATCTTAGATTATTAGGAATTTCTATTGCACTGGGTTTCTAGCTTGTTCCCCAAATGGTCCACATTTCCGTTTTTCTGTCCCTATATTTTCTCCTTCCATCCTCACTGAACATAAACTCTCCTTTCCCATTCCCCACCTTCCTCCACACATCAGGGATCTTCTCTATTTCTCCTTCCCAATGACATTCATAAGAACTCCTTTGAGCTCTCCTTCTTCTGTAGCCTCTCTGTGTCTTTGGACTGTAGCGTGGTCATCATTTACTTTACAGCTAATATTCACTAATAAGGGAATATATACCATGAGGGCCTTTTTGTCTAGATTTACCACACTCAGGATGATTTTTTCAAGTTCAATCAATTTGCAAATTTTATAGTCATTGCATTTTTTATTAAATTATTTTATATATTTACATTCTAAATGTTGCTCCTTTCCATGGTTCTTCTCCCTGAGTTCTTCACCCAATCTCCCATAACTTTCGCTTCTGAAAGAGAGCTCCCCATCCAACTACACACCCCCACCCCACACATGCCAGTATCCTCCTTTCCTGGGGCATAAAGTTTCTACAGGATTAAGTGTATCCTCTCTCATTCAAGCCAGACAAGGCAGTCCTCTTCTACAAATGTGCCATAGTTCATCAATAATCACATTGTGTAGACTTATCACATTTTCGTAATCCATTTTTTGGTTTAGGAACATCTATGCTGTTTTCAGTTTCTGGCTGTTTCAATAAAGGTACTACAAACATAATTGAGCAATGTACTAGTATTATGGAGAATGCCTTTTGGAAGGCCATTTTTCCTGTATTGATCCTACTGATTGATGAACATTGCAGTAATTTCCATCTTCTGATATCTTCTTGTATTTCTTTTTACACAGACTTAAATTTTTTAAAATGTCAATAGATTTATGGTGGAAAGTGCACAAATTCTTGACATATATATATATATATATATGAAGTACATAAATTTCTTGATAGAAACCACTTATCAAAGTTAAATCAGAACCAGATAAACAATTTAAATAGACCCATAAACTGTAAGGAACTAAACACAGTCATTAATGTTTTCCATCTGTAGAAAAAAGAAAGAAAGGAAGGAAGGGAGGGAAGGATGGAGGGAGGGAGAGAGAGAAAGCAAGTTAGAGTTCCCTGAAAATATTTTATATTATTTGTGGCTATTATAAAGTGTATTATTTCCTGATTTCTTCCTCAGCCATTTGTCTTTTTCATATAGGAAAACTACTGATTTTATTTTTAAGTTGCCTTCTATTCAGACATTTTGCATAAGGTGTTTATCAGCTGTAGGAGTTCTCTGGTAGAATTTTTGGGGTCACTTATATATACTGTCATATTATCTCCAAATAACAATACTTTGACTTTTTTTTCTTTCTAATTTTTATTCTCTTGATCTCTTTTAGTTGTACTATTACTCTGGTTAAAACTTCAAGTTCTATATTAAGTACATATGGGGAAAGTAGAGAGCCTTGTCTTGCTCCTCATTTTAGAAGAATTGCTTTGAGTTTCTCTCCATTTAATTTGATGCAAGGTGTTAGTTGGCTCTATATTGACTTTTGTAGTTTAGGTATGTCCCTGTATCCCAAATATCTCCAACACTTTTATCATGAAGGTGTGTTGCACTCTTTCAAAGGCCATTTCAGCATCTAATTAGATGACCATGTTATTTTTTTTCTTTCAATTTGTTTACATGGTAGATTATATTGACAGATTTTCACATGTTAAAACATACCGTCCTTCATCCCTGGGATGAAGTCTAATTGTTCATGGTGAATGATGTATTTGACTTGCAAATAATTTGGTTTGCAAATAATGTAATATGTACCTTTGCATATGTTTATGAAGAATATTTGTGTGTATTTCTTTCTTTGTTGAGTCTTTCTTTGTTTTGGGTATCAAGGTTTCCATTTTCTATTTTGTGGAATAATTTCAGGAGTAAACATTAGCTCTTCCTGGAAACTTTAGTAGGATTCTGTGCTGAAATCTTTTGGACCTAACCTATCTTTCTTTCTTTCTTTCCTTCTTTCTTTCTTTCTTTCTTTCTTTCTTTCTTTCTTTCTTTCTTTCTTTCTTCCTTCCTTCCTTCCTTTCTCTCTTCCTTTCTTCCTTTCTCTCTTCCTTTCTTCCTTTCTCTCTTCCTTTCTCCTTTCTCCCTCCCTCCCTCCCTCTCTCTCCCCACCCCTCTCTCTCTCTTTCTTTCCTTCTATCTCTCTCATTCTCTCTCTCACTCTCTCTCCCTTCCTTCCTCCATCCCTCCTTCCCTTCCTTCCTTCCTTCCTTCCTTCCTTCCTTCCTTCCTTCCTTCCTTCCTTCCTTCCTTCCTTCCTCCTTCCTTCCTTTCTCCAGATGGAAAACATTAATGAGAATGTTTATTTCCTTAGGGTCTATGGGTCTATTTAAATCGTTTATCTGGTCTTGATTTAACTTTGATAAGTGGTATCTATCAAGAAATTTGTGCATTTCTTTTGCATATTACAATTCTATGGAATACAGATTTTCAAAGTATGACATAAGGATCAGTGAATTTTCTCATTGTCTGTTATTATGTTCCATTTTTCATTTCTGATTTTGTTTATTTAGATTTTTTTTTTCTCTCTGCCTGGTAGTTTGGATAAAGGTTTGTCTGTCTTGTGTATTTTCTCAAAGAGCTAACTCTTTATTTCATTGATTCATTGTATTCATCTCTTTGTTTCTGTTTTATTAATTTTAACCCTCAGATTGATTATTTCTGCCTTCTGATCCTCTTGGGTGCATTTACTTCTTTTTCTGCTAGAATTTTTCATGTATGCTGTTAATTTACTAGCATGTCATCTTTCTACTTTCATCAAGACATTTTGTGCTATGAGTTTTCCTCTGTAGAGGAGGAGTCTTTTTCTACCATTGTCTTCAGGCTATGGAGTTCAGGGTAGGACTAAATTGAGACTATATTCATATAATGAAGCTGACTTATATGTAATTCAAACAAGTTTAAAAATTATAAAAAGCACAAAAATGTGTGTCATGTCTTACATGGTTTATAGTGATGTAGGCTTCACTGTTCTAGGTTTTGATTTTGATTTTGGTTCCTGTTTTTTTGGTTTTGCTTTTGTTTTCTGACCTGAGGTCTTACTAGGTTGTTCAAGTTGTCACTAAGCATGTATCACAAAACATATTTTATATGTTTGTAAATATTTATCACCCCAGATTGATAAGTAAATTCTTGGTTTATTTTGAGTTTCATGTGCACATCCATGTAGAATATAAAATTACAAAGAGGCCTATACTTGCTACTGAAATTTCTAAATGTATTGAGCAACAAAACATGCCAAGCTAAACTTTCCTTACATTATCTGTCTTCATTAATAGTTCATACGGAAAAGGTATTTCATGTTTTTTCATTTTTCTGCCAGCCACTGATGATAGATATCTAACTACAAAGAAAAATATTTTGGGATGCAAATGCCTTCAGGAACTGAAGACATTTATTAGTGTCATAGGTCTCATCAAATCAGGAACAGTCTTATCAAACTGTCCCATCTATAGCATCTCATGTGATCATAGTTTGGTCTTGATCACCAAGGTGATGAACAACTCTCATTAGAGATAGTTTGGAATTTCCAGAGTCAATCACAAGACTGTCTTTAGATGAAGTTCTTTCCAGGATCTCCATATTATCATGATTTGTCTGCTATCTTTGCTTAGTATCCTGCACTTAGTATCCTTTGTAATGGGAAACATGTCTCCATGGATATACAAATCAAAACTTTCTCCATTTCAAAACTGGAAATGTTTCAAGGCCTTGTTATGTATGTCCACCTTCTGTTTCTTCTCTAGCTTCCAGATTCAGTCTGCACAAAAGTGTGTCCTCCAGGGACTCGGAAGGGGATTCGCCAGGGACAGCCCGTATGCTGCTTTGATTGCATCCCATGTCCTGATGGATATGTGTCAGAGAAACCAGGTAGAGACGGTCAATTTTTATAAATACTAATTCAGTTAGATTATTTATTTTCTGACAAAGGCATCCTTGAAATCCTTTTTTATTAATGATATAAGCAATGCATGGCAAAGTAATTAACATCTATCAAGTTATTAAATGATCTTTGCAGTGTGAATGAAGAATAATATTGTATTTCCTACTGCAGTTGGAAAAGACTTACAAAAATGTGCATAAGGAAATACCAATGAAAACACATAAAATGGGAAATATGAATAAAATCCTAAAATCTTCTAAGTACATGTTTTTGAACTATACTGAAAACTAACTAGGAGACAGTCCTCAAATTGTCCTAAGGTTCCAAGCACTGAAGGCACATGCATTGCACAGTGACTGAGACTTGGACTGCTGTGACAGCCTGCTCAGTAGAGATGACATAGACAGGTTTGGTTTCTAGAAATATGTTAGAGTAGGTTTATTTACATTTCCATTCAGTTTTGTGGAAGAACCTAAAAAATCACTTGTCTTTTGTCACATAACCCACAAGAGTAATCATGTAAAATGATAAGATGGTCTGGGATGGAATGAAGCCCACTGTAAGCTACACAACTCCCTTGCTAAAGGTCCAACAGTCTCTACAAAGAATTACATCCAGAATAGTCCAGACTAGGAGACAGAGTAGTTGAAAGTAAATGTGGTTTGACCTGAATCTTTAATTAATACTGAGTCAAACTATTCCATCATCTGCCATAACCTCACCTCAACTAGCTTTTCCTTCTTCACCAATGCTTGCTTTTAGAGCTTCCCTCCAGATGTAGCCTTCTTCACTCAGGGACCAGAATTGATGTTGTTTTCCTTCCTATCATCATCCTCATCGCTCAATGAATGAACATCTAGAGTTGGGCCCATTTGAGTAGGCAAATTCAAGAGTCTCCTCTATGAGGGGAGATTACCTGAGAGAATGAAGATGCTAGGGTTTTAACCCGATGTGTGACAGTCCTTTTGATTGCTTCATATCAAAAGCTATGACTTTCTAATTCCTGGGCTGATCTCGATTTGATAAAGACACAGTCCACTATTCCACATATAGAGGAGAAAGAAAGGACATCACCAATAGAAAAAAAAATTCAAGAACAGCTCAAGTTGAGATGTAATCATTTTTTGATATTTAAAACAACTCTGTATCTGTCACATCATCTGCACCTATAAAAGGCCCCTTTTATAATTGTAATTTTAAAATATTATATAGATTTTATAATAGATTTCCAGTAAATCCTGTTGAGATCTTTAACTGAACCAGACTGTTCACATTTAAATATGACAAATTGTTTGAAGTTAATAGTCAATTATGCAGGTTTTATTTTTTTCACAATAGGTCAACGGGCATGTGATCCATGTGGTGAAAATGACTGGTCCAATGCAGAGAAGAACAAGTGTGTGCCAAAGCTTGTGGAATTCCTTGCTTATGAGGAGGCCCTGGGGTTCACCCTTGTCATCCTTTCCATCTTTGGAGCTCTTGTGGTCTTGGCAGTCACTGTTTTGTATGTGATCCACAGACACACTCCGTTGGTGAAAGCCAATGACCGGGAGCTGAGCTTCCTCATTCAGATGTCTCTGGGAATCACAGTGCTGTCAACCATGCTGTTCATAGGCAAGCCAAGCAACTGGTCCTGCAAGGCCCGCCAGATCACTCTGGCACTGGGCTTTTGCCTTTGTTTGTCTTCCATTCTTGGAAAGACTATTTCACTCTTTTTTGCCTACAGGATTTCCATATCTAAAACCCAGCTAATATCCATGCACCCCATTTTTCGTAAACTCATTGTGTTGATCTGTGTTGTAGGGGAGATTGGTGTATGCACAGCTTACTTAGTTTTGGAGCCTCCAAGACTGTTCAAGAACATTGAACCTCAAAATGTAAAGATCATCTTTGAATGCAATGAAGGTTCTATAGAGTTTCTGTGCTCCATTTTTGGGTTTGATGTTCTTTTGGCTCTTCTGTGTTTTGTTACCACCTTTGTGGCTCGCCAGCTCCCAGATAACTATTATGAAGGGAAATGTATCACTTTTGGGATGCTCGTCTTTTTCATTGTCTGGATCTCTTTTGTCCCTGCTTACTTGAGCACCAAAGGCAAATTCAATGTGGCTGTGGAAATATTTGCCATTTTGGCATCCAGCTATGGCTTGATAGGCTGTGTATTTCTTCCCAAGTGCTTCATTATCTTGCTGAGGCCAAAGAGGAACACTGATGAAACTGTTGGTGGAAGAGTCCCCATTGTTGACAGGAGCATCCAGCTGACCTCAGCTTCTGTGAGCAGTGAGCTTAACAGCACCATGGTGTCCACTGTCCTGGATGAGTAGAGCTGTGAGCTCCATGTGACATGCAAAGCTGGATAATGGCATAGCTCAATCTTCCTTTGAATATTGTTTTTCAAGCAGCTGCTGATGCTCATGGGTAATATTGGGGTTTTGGAATTTTATAATATAATCTTAGCATAGTAAATAAAATCTTATTCTGTTAAATGCCATTTGACATGGATTATAATATAACACTAATGAAATTGGAAACCATTTCGTTAGAATATTTTATGATGAGTTTATAGTAGAGGACATGACAGATATTACTTACTTGAAATGAGAAGTAAAATTCAGGAAGATATTTATTTTAGGTTTTTAAAAAAAAACTTTGTTTGTTTGTTTGTTTGTTTGTTTGTTTTAAACTCCTGATTTTATTCCCTTCCCTGTCCATGCTCCTCCTAGTCCATATCCCATACCTCCTCCCTGTACCACTGTCTCCACAAGGGTGTCCCAGCCCTCCATCCCCTACCCCACCAGACCTCTAAACTCCCTAGGGCTTCCTGTCTCTTAAGGGTTAGGTACATTTTCTCTGACTAAATCCAGACCTGGAAATCCTGCTGTATATGTGTTGAGAGCTTCATATCAGTTGATATATGCTTCCCTGTTGGTGGTCTGATAGGTCTGGGGTCCAGGTTAATTGAGACAGCTGATCTTCCTACAGGGTTGCTCTCCTCCTCAGCTTCTTCCAACTTTCCCCTAATTCAAACACAGGGGTCAGCAACCTGTGCAATTGGTTGGGTGCAAATATCTGCATCAGAATTTTCGGGTGCTTGTTGGGTCTTTCAGAGTTCAGCCATGCAAAGTCCCTTTTTGTGAGTGCTACATAGCCTCAGTAATAGTGTTAGGTCTTGGAGCCTCCCCTTGAACTGGATCCCACTTTGGGCTCTATTTACATCCCTGAAGTTCTTTAAGACAGGAACAATTATGAGTCAGTTGTGACTCAGGGATGGTAACCCCCTCCCTCTTTTGATGCCCTGTCTTCCTGTTGGAGGTGGGCATCTATAAGTTCCCTCTGCCTACTGTTGGGCATTTTATCTAGCTCCCTACCTTTGGATCCTGAGAGTCTCTCACCTCCCAGGTCTCTGGTACATTATAGAGAGTCCCCCAACCTCTCACCTGCTGAGATTGCCTGTTTCCATTCTTTCTGCTGGCCCAGCA
This sequence comes from Mus caroli, assembly GCF_978045245.1. Lineage (NCBI taxonomy): Eukaryota > Metazoa > Chordata > Mammalia > Rodentia > Muridae > Mus > Mus caroli. Next base: position 97,898,302 of record NW_028227258.1, read on the forward strand.
CTTCAGTCCTTTTCCCCCAACAAATACCAAATCATGCTTCCCTCTCCCCTCCATCCCCTTTGCCTCTGAGGTCCCTCCCTCCTTCCCTCTCTCCCTCTTGGTTGCTTTCTTCTCCCTCCCAAGTGGAACTGAGGTGTCCTCACTTGGACATTTCAGCTTGTTGCTTTTAGAATTCTGTGGACTGTATCTTGGTTATTTTGTACTTTTTTTTTGGGGGGGGGATATCGACTTTCTAGTAAGTACATTCCATGACTTTCCTTTTGGGTCTGAGTTACCCTCATTCAGGATGATATTTTCCAGTTCCATCCATTTGCCTTCAAAACTCAGGATGCCATCATTCTTAATAGCTGAGTAGTATTCCACTGTGTAAATGAACCACATTTTCTGTATCCATTTTTCTGTCGTGGGGCATCTGGGCTATTTCCAGTTCCTGGCTATCTGAAACAAGGCTGCTATGAACATAGTGGAACATGTGCCCCTGTGGCATGGTGAGGAATCTTTTGGGTATATTCCCAAGAGTGGTATTGCTGGGTGTTGGGATAGCCCTGGGGCTAATTATATTTGATGTTAATTCTGTTCTCCTGTGAGAGGCTTTGAACAAGGAATGAGTCAGCACTCAGGTGACTTCCTGGAAACCTGCTTCCTACCTTAATTTCTAAAATAAAGGAAAGCTGATGATTGGGCAGATAAAAAGGAAGGTGAAGTAGAAAGTGTGGAGAGGGAAGAAGGAGAAAATGGACGAGGGAGAAGACACAGAGGAAGAGGAGGAAGAAGAAGAAAAGCAGAGCAGAAGCACATGGCCTGGAGAAACTGCAGTTCTAAGGGGTCTCATAGATGTGGAAGATACTAGTTTAGAAGTAGATTTGCCCAATCTAGGTGCACAGCATGTAATCATATTAATTGAGTCTTGTTTTCATTGCTGGGGCATACTTGGGATCGAGAGATTTATGGCAACACCTGGGTCTTCAGGTAGTTCTATTTCCAATTTTCTGAACACACTGCAGATTGATTTCCGGAGTAGTTGTACCAGTTTACCATCCCACCAGCAACTGTGTAGAGTTTCTCTTTCCACACATCCTTGCTGTCACCTGAGATTTTTATCTTTGTTGTTCAAATTGATGTAAGGGGGAGTCTCAAGGTTGTTTTGATTTGCACTTCTCTGATCACAAAGGACTTTGAACATTTCTTTAGGTGTTTCTCAGCCATTCAAGATTCCTCTGTTGTGAATTCTCAGTTTAGTTTTATACCCCATTCTTTGATTGGGTTGTTTGGTTTTTTTTCGTGGTTAATTTCTTGAGTTCTTTATATATTTTGGAGATTAGTTCTCTATTAAATGTGGGGTCAGTGAAGTTTTTTTCCCATCTGTAGTTTGCTGATCAGTCTTATTGACTATGTCTTTTTCCTTAAAAAAGCCAATGGTGCATACTCTAAGATAGATGGGACCTCAGGAAGATATTTTACACACTTATTTCCTTCTTTAACATGTAACTGGATAGAAAATTTCTCAAAGGGATGCTCCCTGATCTGGAATTTTATTGGGAATCCTGTGTTTTCCATTTTTTCCATGTTAGAAAGTGTCAGTTTGAAAACATTCTTGTAAAAAAGAAAAGCAATGGGAAATAAGATTACAACAAAGCAGTAGTTTCTTCTATAGAAAAGGTCTTTATTTCAAAGAAAGCCTACAGTTATTTTCCCAGAACAAGTAAAGAGATGTTAGTTTGAAGAGTGTGATGATTGGCCAGGGTTAATGTCAGGAAAGGAGAACTACAAGAGACAAAAGGAGGGATTTGGACCTGGAGGGCATCATCCTGAGTGAGGCAACCCAATCACAAAAGAACTCACATGATATGTACTCACTGATAAGTGGATATTAGCCCAGAAACTTAGAATACCCAAGATATAAGATACAATTTGCAAAACACATGAAACTCAAGAAGAACAAAGACCAACATGTAGACACTTTGCCCCTTCTTAGAATTGGGAACAAACACCCATAGAAGGAGTTACAGAGAAAAAGTTTGGAGCTGAGACAAAAGGATGAACTATCTAGAGACTGCCATACCCAGGAATCCATCCCATAATCAGCCTCCAAACGCTGACACCATTGCATACACCAGCAAGATTTTGCTGAAAGGATCCTGTTATAACTGTCTCTTGCTGGGGCCTAGCAAACACATGCTCACAGTCAGCTATTGGATGTATCACAGGGCCCCCAATGGAGGAGCTAGAGAAAGTACCCAAGGAGCTAAAGGGATCTTCAACCCTATAGGTGGAACAAATATATGAACTAACCAGTATCCCCCGGAGCCCGTGTCTCTAGCTGCATATGTAGCAGAAGATGGCCTAGTTGGCCATCAGCGGAAAGAGAGGACCATTGGACTTGCAAACTTTATATGCCTCAGTACAGGGGAACAGCAGGGCCAAGAAGTGGGAGTTGGTGGGAAGGGGAGTGGGGGTGAGGGTATGGGGGACTTTGGGGATACCATGGGAAATGTAAATGAAGAAAATACCTAATAAAAAATAATACATAAGTTAATTAATTAATAAAAAAATTTTAAAAAAAGAAACGGTAAATAAATTCATTATTTGTATACATGGAAATGTCAAAATTAAAACTACTATTTGTAGACTTTGCACAAGCAGAATGGAAGAATGGATAGTTGATTGGTACAAGGACAGGAAGACAGGTAGAAGAAGGGTAGGGAGGAGGGATGTGAGATGCTTATCTCCTAGAGTGTTCAAAAGACTATTGACTCTGAGAGCCACATGTCATTAGGATCTTGCCAAATCATCTGAGAAGGCTGTATGATTAATTGTGAAGCTCTAGTAGTATTTAATTGGTCACATTTGTTCAATTCTCATATAAATTATGACAGGGAATTAATTTCAATTTTTGTTATTTGATATTCCTAAACTTTGAAAATGACAAATAAATCTAGTCTTCTAAAAAAAAGAAGCTAGTTTGGAGGAAAAAATTCAGGTATATTTGACATGAAATTTTGTAGAGTAGAATTTAATTGCACTGTGCAATGTTGTAAAATATATTCAGTGTCCTATTCTTCTAGATAAATGGCATATAGATATAGATACTTTATAAATGATAGATAAATAGGTAGATAGGTACATGGACTAATAGATGATAGAAAGAAGTGGTTAAAATACAATTTCTGTAAATACTGACCAACATTGATAATGTCTTTGATAATCTGTTTGTCTATTATATCGCACAAGTAATAGTACTGTTTTCATGTGTAACTTTAGAGTCTTAGAGTAAAATTTTTTTATCTAAAATAGAGTCAATCTAATCTTTGTTGATTAAACACATATGCAGTCTTATTACAACTGGATGGTGGTGGCACACGCCTTTAATCCCAGCACTTGGGAGGCAGAGGCAGGCGGATTTCTGAGTTCGAGGCCAGCCTGGTCTACAAAGTGAGTTCCAGGACAGCCAGGGCTACACAGAGAAACCCTGTCTCGAAAAACCAAAAAAAAAAAAAACATATATATATATATATATATAATCTGGGTTTATCAATACAAAATTTCACTAATAACTTAGTTATGGTTTTAAATAATCAGCGAACCTGTGGAGTGGAGACAAGTGATGGATGCTAACTCCTAATGGTTATGCATGTAAACATTCCCTGTTGTAAACTTCTGTTTTAATTTATGAATTGACTTTTTGTGTAAACTTGTGATGAGCTTTGTAACATTGATCACATATTCTGAAAGATGTTTAAGTACTGTGGACAAAGAGAAGAGTGAGGGACTAAGGTGAAAAGAACTGAGCTGTGGAAGGGAACTGAGATGAGGATAAGTTTTTAGACAGAACACTTTTTAGACAGAACTGAACTCAAGAAGAACTTAGAAGTATAAGTTTAGCTTTTGGAGAAAAGGCATTGAGAGTAAGAACATTGTCGTGACTTCAGAGCAGGGGGAGAGAAAACGATTAGAAGGGGAATGTAGAATGGAATAACTTAAAAACTATAGTTAACATAAAAAGCTAACAGAAAAATGTGAAGAATATAGAGGAAGAGTGGAAAAAAGAAGCAGCTACAGAGAGCAGGAGCAGGCAGACTTCTGAACATGGGACAGAACAGGTGCTTTTTAAATAACACAGTAGGCTTAGACTTATTAAATGGAACAAAGCTATTTTTTCTTACAAACATGGGTTTAATTCATTTAGCATTAAAAGGGTAGAAGGTTTTTTTTTATTTCTCTATGCAATAAAGATTGGAACTCATTTTTCATCTAGAATGAGTGAATTCTTTCTGCACCAGTGCTTGGTCTTTTGCTTCATGTGCATATGTAAGTATGAATGTGTGTATAAGTATATATTTGTGAGCATATATGCACATGAATGTGTAAGTATGTAATTGTGAGAATGCTGGCAATCTGGGTCTAACTAGTTTGAATGGCAATGAGCATGCATGAGTCGGTATATGAATTTATGTGAGATTATGCATGTTTGTTTATGTAAAAGTTTTTTTGTCTGTCAATGTTATTCTCTTCTCCTGGTTCAATAAAAGTTTACTGCTCCAAACTCTCCCCTAGCCCAACCAGCAAGAGACATCTGAACAAAAAAAGGGAAAAGCTCTAAAATTAATCCTTTATTATTTATTTATTTATTTATTTATTTATTTATTTATTTATTATTTATTTATTATTAATCTGCTGCTGTTTTAGGATGAGGTGCTAAGTGCCTGAGACTGCAGTCTCTGGACTCAGAAGAACAGAGAAGGCAGGTCACCTACAAAAGCATAGTAACTTAGACTTAGATAAGTAAACTTTATTATACAGCAACCATAAATATTTCATAGGACAAAGTCTTACCCTCTGCTGACACTCTTCCCCCTCCGTGGCCTCAATCAGAAGAACCAATAAGAAAAAAAGAAACCCATGCTGGGGGCTGGCCCCCCACAATGATGGTTTATGTTCTCAACTTGAGAGAATCTAGAACAAACTCTGAGCATACCTTTAAGATATGACTACGCAATGTTTATTTACATTATTATTTTTTAATTTATGAACCAATGCTTTGTAATTAACATTGAAAATTTATTGATCTTAAAAAAAAAGAATATATCCAATAAAAGAAAAGAAAAAATAAATCAGATACTGGAATACCAACCAGGTGGCATACACAAGCTGATATGAGGTCCCCAGCATAAGCAAAGGAATGCCAGATCTGGGTGTCATCAAAAAAGGTGCACCTAACCCTAAAGCCCTAGGGAGTTTAGAGGTCTGTTGGAGTAGGAGGTGGGGGATATGTGGGTGGGGACATCAACATGGAGATAGAAAGCCAGGAAGGAGGTATAGGATATGGAACATTCAGAGGGTGGATCAGGAGGGGAAGAAAATCCTGATTTAAATAAATAAATAAGTAAATAAAATTTTAAAAAGAGAGAGAGATTGAGCTCTCTGCATTAACTGAGATAGGAAGTTCTGTCCACCATGGAAGGTAGAATTCCCTGCTGGGGATCTCAACTGTATGTAATGGGAAGAGTAGGTACATTTATGGGAAGAAAATAAATCACCTTATAGATTCTGATTTTACTATCTGCCTTCCACATACATTGCTGGTTCCTCAATGCTATGAATTGGACCCTGTTTTTATGTAACTACCAAGCAAAAAACCCCCAAAATACCACTCAGTGCCAGAACCCTAAAGATAGTGTTTTAATACTTGTTGAGAATATAATATATTCTAACATTCACTTTTATCAATCAAAAAAATCTCATATACCACTGCACTGTGTCCTTGTTTAAAATTCATGCCATTTTTCTTTATTTTTACATATATGTGCATTTTCTTTAGTCAGGAGCAATTCTGGATTAATATTTCTAAGATGGGCAGTGGCCCCATCCCTCATCAAGGGGCTGTGCCAAAGCTCCGGATATGGTCTCTACAGGCTCTCTCTCCTCTTTGTTGTGAATTTCAGCTAAACTCATCCCTGTTAAATCCTGGTATCCTCTTGCTTTCCTGGGATCTGGGACTTTCTGCTAGTTACCACAGTTTCCCATCTCTCACTACTACACACCTCTGTTCTTTTTCCTAACTCTCTGTACTTCTTCCCTGTCTCCTCCCACACTTGATGCTGCCCCCTTTTTCTTCCCCCTCTGCTATCCCTCCCAGGTCCAAATAGTATACATGGAGGAACACATGGCTCCAACTGCATATATAGCAGAGCATTGCCTTATCTGGCATCAATGGGAGGGGCGGCCCTTGGTCCTGTGGAGACTCATTGCACCAGTGTAGGGGAATGCTAGGGTAGTGAACCAGGAGTGGTTGTGTGGTTGGGGTACAACCTTAAAGAAGCTGGGCGGGGGGAGATGGATAGGGGAGTTGAAGAGGGGAAACTCTGAAGGGGGATAACATTGGAAACATAAATAAATAAAGTAACCAATAATAAAATAATAATAAAAATAAGGCTGCACACGATTTTGAGCTTCACTGATATCTTGGGTTTAGACATAGCTGCCCAGCACTAGGGTAATTTGTTATTTCCTGTTAATTTTCTTGCTGTGAAATACTGTAGATCATCTGTATCATATTTTAAATATGTAACTCTGGGGAATCAGTGTTTCTATTTGATTTCTGCAGATTAATACACTAGACACTTTTCTAATAAAAATATATAAAAGAAAATGAAGTACAACTCCAGCAGATTTTAAATTATTTCTGTTTATGAAGGAGGGAGAAAAATATCTATAAAAACATTTAAGTGTCTAGCAGAAAAAAAATACATCAAGCCATCAGGAATACTCAGGTACAAGCCTACACCCTCCCCTCCATCTTCACATTAAAGAAATACCATGAAAAAAAATAGCATTGTATATATGCAGTCAGAAGTCTTCTATACAAATCAAAAAAAAAAAAAAAACAAAAAACAAAAAACAAAAAAACAAAACAAAAAGACTTAGAAACTACGCATCCATATATACCTAATGGTACAATAGTGTCAGTCACATGTTGGTGGTAATTAAGAGCTATCTATTTGGACTTAAGTCTCACTCAATGGGGTGAAAGGATAGCTGGCACTAGAAATCTAGCCAACTTTTCAGGGGTAGTGAGATCATGGACGTAGGAAATAATATACTATTGCCTCTTTGCTAGACCTGAATAAAACCTTTCCAAATCCTCGATCCTATCTTTATGCTCACAGGTAAGTGTGACCCTCATCAAATGGAGAGCGTTGCAAAAATACAAAAATTGGACACAATCGTTTGTGTACTTACACAATGTGTTAGGAGCCATCATACGACAAGCTAATAACTAGAAGGTGATCTTCCTGAAATGACATCACTTTAGGTAATATCTCCAACAAAGCTCAAACAGGCAAGGCCTAGGAATAAATCATTTTAGGAAAAGATTCTTGCTATTAATATACATTTCCTATTATTGTTAAACATACATAACAATAACTAGGTATTAGCTCACCACAGGGAAAAGGGCATCTCTTCCCATTGATGACAGACTAGGCCATCCTCTACTACATATGCAGCTAGAGCCATGAGTCCCACAATGTGTTTGCTTTGGTTGGTAGTTTAGTCCCAGGGAGCTCTGGGGGTACTGGTTAGATCATACTGTTGTTCTTCCTATGGGGCTGCAGACCCCTTCAGCTCCTTGGGAACTTTCATTAGCTCATTTATTGGGGACCCTCTGCTATGTCCAATGGATGGCTGTAAGCATCCACTTCTGTATTTGTCAGGCAATGTCAGAGCCCCTCAGGACAGCTATATAGGGCTCCTGTCAACAAGCTCATATTGGCATCCACAATAGTGTCTAGTTTTGCTGGTTGATTATGGGATGGATCCCCAGGTAGGGCAGTCTCTGGATGGTCATTCGTTCAGTGTCTGCTTCACAATTTGTCTCTGTAACTCCTTCCAAGGGTATTTTGTTGCTCATTCAAAGAAGGAAAAAGGATCCACACTTGGATCTTCCTTCTTCTTGAGTTTCATATGTTTTGTGAATTGTATATTGGGTATTCTGAGCTTCTGAACTAATATCCACTTATTAATGAGTGCATATCATGTGTGTGTTCTTTTCGTGATTAGGATATTTCAATCAGGATGATATCCCCCAGATCCATCCATTTGTCTAAGAATTTCATAAATTCATTGTTTTTAATAGCTGCATAGTACTCCATTGTGTAAATGTACCACATTTTCTGTATCCACTCCTCTGTTGAAGGACATCTGGGTTCTTTCCAGCTTCTGGATATTATAAATAAGACTGCTATGAACATAGTAGGGCATGTGTTCTTATTACATGTTGGAGCATTTTCTGGGTATATGACCCGGAGTTGTATTGTTGGGACCTCCTGTAATACTGTGTCCAATTTTCTGAGGAACTGCCAAACTGATTTCCAGAGTGGCTGTAACACCTTACAATCCCACCAGCAATGGAGGAGTGTTTCTCTTTCTCCACATCCTTGCCAGCATCTGTTGATAACTTATCTTAGCCATTCTGACTGGTGTGAGGTGGAATATCAGGACTGTTTTGAATTGCTTCCATGACGACTAAAGAGGTTGAACATGTTTTTAGGTGCTTCTCAGCCATTTGGTATTCCTCAGTTGAGAATTCCCTGTTTAGCTCTGTATCCCATTTTTAATAAGGTTATATTGCTGATAGGTCTTCTTTGAAGGTCTGATAGAGCTCTGCACTAAACCCATCTGGTTCTAGGATTTTTTTTTGATTGGGAGACTATTAATGACTCTTTCTATTTCTTTAGGGGATATGGGACTATTTAGAGGGTTAGTCTGATCCTGACTTATCTTTGATACCTGGTATCTGTATAGAAAATTGTCCATCATGAAAGCATCCATCCTTAAAGAGGACAATGAACTGAATATGAATAATGGAAACCACAGTAGTGCAGAAAGACAGTTTGGTGACAAAGGTACTAATCACTCAAACACTGCAACCTGAGTTCAGCCCTCAGAACCCACTCAAGGAGAAGAGAACTGATTCCACAGAGTGTCCTCCTATCTTCACATGTACACCATAACATGCATGCTTATGTGGGCACTTATACACAAGAGGATCCATACACTCACGCACAAAAAGTAATAAAAGAATAATTTTAAATTAATTTAAAAGAAGAAAAATTAATGGCCAGAACATACAGCATTTTAGCTATCTCTTGTGATGCTATGTCAGTACTTAGCAAATACAGAAGTAGATGCTCAGAGTCATCTATTGGATGGAACACAGGACCTCCAATGAAGGAGCTAGAGAAAGTACCCAAGGACCTAAAGGGGTCTGCAACCCTATAGGAGGAAAAACAATATGAACTAACCAGTATCGCCCAGAGCTTGTGTCTCTAATTGCGTATGTATCAGTGGATGGCCTAGTCAGCCATCAATGGGAAGAGAGGCCGTTTGGTCTTGTGAAGACTATATGCTCCAGTACAGGGGAATGCCAGGCCCAGGAAGCAGGAGTGGATGGGTTGGAGAGCAGGGCAGGGAGAGGGTATAAGGGACTTTGGGAGAAGAAACTAATAAAGGGGATAGCATTTGATATGTAAATGAAGAAAATACCTAATAAAAAATTAACATTAAAAAATTAAACAAACAACAACAACAAAACAAAATCCTTAGCCATAAGGCAAATACAGGAGTTACAAGAAATGAGAGTCTATTTCACTGCAGTCAGAATGGTTATCACTAAACATAGATCTCTACACAAAAGTTATTCAACAGCTTACTAAGTTACTGTAAGGAACTTGAGATCCAATACCTCTTTGGCCAAGTCCTACCCAAAAACCTACCCTCTTTTAAGCTCCCCAAAAGGAGTAGGCCACTTGAGTGCAGATGATTTATTAATCTTTCTGCAGCCCAGACAAATTTACTCCATATCAGAATACTATTCTAATTCTTCAAAGTTAGTGGCACATGGATATAAAATTTCTCCTTCAAGTGCCCAAATTTCTCAACTCAAAATTCCAGCTTGTAGAACTTGTTTTGACCCCATGTATCTGGAACTGGTTTTGTCAGGCTTCCAACTCAGTGGCCAGTACACATTTCAAGAACCACCAAAAAGACCACTGGAGAATTTCTCTGAGTAAAAACAAAACTAATTAACAGGTAAAACAATATGCTTAGCTTCTACTTCAGTCTGCCTTTCTTCAAATTCCAACCCTACAAAATCGTCACTACATCCCTCAGAGGACTTAACAGACTTTAATCCAGGAATTCACAGTACAACAGAGGGATGGTTACACAGCTCACCAAGTAGCCTGTTACTCCCAGAATCCTCCCAATGGAAGAGTTTGCCATACTTTAAAGTCCAAGGCCATTCAAATATTAGTTGAGAATTTTATCCTGGCACAAGAGGTTCTTATGCTCTATTTGTAAAGCTCTTCCAACCTGTTGTCAGAGCAATCCTAAAGGACCCTTCAGACCACTTTCTTTTTACAGTCAGTCCAACACAGTAGAGTATGGCCTAAGAAGATCATACAATACAGTTCATTCACATACCACCATGCAAGTGAATCCAATGCATTTAGTTCTTTTAAAAATCGAAACTCAGCCGGGCGTGGTGGCGCACGCCTTTAATCCCAGCACTCGGGAGGCAGAGGCAGGCGGATTTCTGAGTCCGAGGCCAGCCTGGTCTACAAAGTGAGCTCCAGGACAGCCAGAGCTATAAAGAGAAACCCTGTCTCGAAAAACCAAAAAAAAAAAAAAAAAAAAAAAAAAAATCGAAACTCTTGAGTAGTCCTTATAGAATACATTGTCCTTCATTTGGAACTGCTATGTCTAAAGTCAGATAATAACCCAGTTTTCATTTTTCAATGTGCTGCCATGATCACAGAAATTATTCAACTGCAGAAACAAGCAGGACTTCCTCCCCAAACTCTGTTTTGTGTTCTTAGGACCACAAGACCTCTCCTCAGAGCCAATGTACAAAAAGAAATACCGAATGGCAGAGAAGCACCTGAAAAAATGTTCAACATCCTTAATCATCAGGGAAATGCAAATCAAAACAACCCTGAGATTCCACCTCACACCAGTCAGAATGGCTAAGATCAAAAATTCAGGTGACAGCAGATGCTGGCGAGGATGTGGAGAAAGAGGAACACTTCTCCATTGTTGGTGGGATTGCAAGCTTGTACAACCACTCTGGAAATCAGTCTGGCGGTTCCTCAGAAAATTGGACATAGTACTACCGGAGGATCCAGCAATACCTCTTCTGGGCATATATCCAGAAGATGTCCCAACCGGTAAGAAGGACACATGCTCCACTATGTTCATAGCAGCCCTATTTATAATAGCCAGAAGCTGGAAAGAACCCAGATGTCCCTCAACAGAGGAATGGATACAGAAATTATGGTACATTTACACAATGGAGTACTACTCAGCTATTAAAAAGAATGAATTTATGAAATTCCTAGCCAAATGGATGGACCTGGAGGGCATCATCCTGAGTGAGGTAACACAATCACAAAGGAACTCACACAATATGTATTCACTGATAAGTGGATATTAGCCCAAAACTTAGGATACCCAAGATATAAGATACAATTTGCTAAACGCATGAAACTCAAGAAGAATGAAGACCAAAATGTGGACACTGTGCCCCTTCTTAGAATTGGGAACAAAACACCCAGGGAAGGAGTTACAGAGACAAAGTTCGGAGCTGTGATGGAAAGATGGACCATCTAGAGACTGCCGTATCCAGGGATCCATCCCATAATAAGCTTCTAAACGCTGACACCATTGCATACACTAGCAAGATTTTGCTGAAAGGACCCAAATATAGCTGTCTCTTGTGAGACTATGCAGGGGCCTAGCAAACACAGGAGTGGATGCTCACAGTCAGCTATTGGATGGATCACAGGGCTCCCAATGGAGAAGCTAGAGAAAGTACCCAAGGAGCTAAAGGGATCTGCAACCCTATAGTTGGAACAACATGATGAACTAACCAGTACCCCGGAGCTCTTGTCTCTAGCTGCATATGTATCGAAAGATGGCCTAGTCGACCATCACTGGAAAGAGAGGCCCATTGGACTTGCAAACTTTATATGCCCCAATATAGGGGAATGCCAGGGCCAAAAGAATGGGAATGGGAGGGTAGGGAAGTGGGGGGCGGTATGGGGGACTTTTGGGATAGCATTGGAAATGTAATTGAGGAAAATATGTAATAAAAAAAAAACAGTGAAAAAAAAAAAAAAAAAAAAGAAAGTTGTTCCTTAATGGTCCTGAAAACACGACCCTGAGGCTGTTCCTTTCTATCATTCTAGAACCTGTGAGAAAGGCAAAGTTACAGGCCTCTACTTAGAGCTACTGATTCTGAAATACTAGAGATGGAGTCCAGTATTCTGTTTAAGGGAATAGCCTGGTGATTCTGATATTTGCCACATTTTGACTATTAACATTTCTGATAGGCATTCGAATATATTTGACCTGATGTCAAAATGCTCAGAAATGCCAATCCATTGCTATGTTCATAAGAAAGGATTACTCCTTGGGTACTTTCTCTAGCTCCTCCATTGGGTCCCTGGGATCCATCCAATAGCTGACTGTGAGCATCCACTTATGTGTTTACTAGGCCCCAGCATAGCCTCACAAGAGACAGTTATAACAGGGTCCCTTTAGCAAAATCTTGCTAGTGTATGCAATGGTGTCAGCATTTGGAGGCTGATTATGGGATGGATCCCTGGGTATGGCAGTCTCTAGATGGTCCATCCTTTCGTCTCAGCTCCAAACTTTGTCTCTGTAACTCCTTCCATGGGTGTTTTGCTCCCAATTCTAAGAAGGGGCAAAGTGTCCACAGGTTGGTCTTTGTTCTTCTTGAGTTTCATGTGTTTTGCAAATTGTATTTTGAATCTTTGGTATTCTAAGTTTCTGGGCTAATATGTAGTGAATACATATCATGTGAGTTCTTTTGTGATTAGGTTACCTCACTCAGGATGATGCCCTCCAGGTCCATCCACCTGCCTAGGAATTTCATAAATTCATTCTTTTTAATAGCTGAGTAGTATTCCATTGTGTAAATGTACCACATTTTCTGTATCCATTCCTCTGTTGAGGGACATCTGGGTTCTTTCCAGCTTAGGACTTAAAGGGGTCTGCAACCGTATAGGTGGATCAACAATATTAACTAACCAGTAGCCCCCAGAGCTCATGTCTTTAGCTGCATATGTAGCAGAAGATGGCCTAGTCGGCCATCATTGGAAAGAGAAGCCCACTGGTCTTGCAAACTTTATATGCCTCAGTACAGGGAAATGCCAGGGCCAAGAAGTTGGAGTGGGTGGGTAGGGGAGTGGGGGGGGGTGCGAGTATGGGGGACTTTTGGGATATCATTGGGAATGTAAATGAAGAAAATACCTAATAAATTTTAAAAAGTAAAAAAAAAAAAAAGAAAAAGAAATAATTACTCTTTATCACTCAGTAGAATATCACAGCCAGTAGTTATAAATGTCCCACTGTTTATTCTTTCAAGTATTTTCATTGAAATGTGGACATCCTAATTTCCACATCTATGACAATATCTTGCCACACGGTGGCATTAGATGTTTTAACACAGACCACATGTTTTAGAAAGCTGAAAGTAAATATCAAACTATTGATCCCTGTCCTCTTCCCTCTATAGATATAATCTATTTGTGACAAACTATATGACTCCTTACAAATGGAGTTTTAGAACAAATTATAATTATTATAATAAATGTAATGTGGAACTTGACTGGTTTTTTTTTAAATAAATGAAAGTGCCTTTGGAATTATCTTTTCCTAACAGAAAGAAATATCTGGAAGTATTTAGTACCCTAACCATGTAAATATAGCCCTAATTGGAAACAAAAATATAGTTTAAGGTGTAGAAGCATTATGTCCCTGGCCAGTTCTGGTCTGAGACCTAAGAACTTATGCAGGTGAATAGAAATAGATAGACTAACATCCTAGGATGTCAATGGGAGTATACTATAGTAGTTTCTAGCAATTTGTTCATTTGGAAATGAAATAAAAAGAATTTGACAGATTACCTTTTATGTCAAGATGCTAAGATTCTTCCAGATTTGCATGGCACCAATAAAAAATATTTTTAATTTATGTATATATGGGGTGTACATACACAGGAATGTAGGTGTCTAAGAGAACAGAGGTATTGAATTCACATGAAGGTGGAGCTGCATGTGATTATGAACTGCAAAAATGTATGTTAAGAATCAAAATTGGGTTCTCTGTAAGAGCAGTACACACTTTTAACTACCCCTAAATTAATTTTTTAATATTATTCCAAAATTTTATTAGTTCATATTCTCTTTTGCATTTTTATTTATTTTTATTAGGTATTTCCTTCATTTACATTTCATATTCTTAAAGGGAAAGAGCATTTGAATCCTGCCTTAAGTATCAGGAGTTCTCTTTCAGGCTACCATATTCACCATGGAGATTTCTCATGCACAAACATGTCATTGTTCTCTGTAGCTACTCCCTTACTCCACTCACCTGTCATCATTTAAAATTACAGCCATCATTTGAAATTACCATGTGATGACACAGATATATTCTAAGAAATGTACTCTTATGTGATTCAGCCATTGTTGAAAAATCACAGAATATGCTTGCATAAACTACATCAGGTACATCCTATGTGTACTTGCTGATGAATTTGGAATGTCTATTCCTGCATTTTTAAGAAGTGGGGAGTGCCACAGCAGTGTCTGATAGAGAGACAACTTTGATGAGGAAGTGAGTCAAGTCTCTTCATAATATTTTTAATGTCCTGCTTAGGATATGTGTCCCACTGTATTATGATTTCAAACCAAACTAATTTGGTTGTGTCTTACTTAAGGAAAATTGTCCAGAGTCCCAAAGATATCATTTCTTTTCTTCTTCTAAGAAATATACCTTTTTATTGTAAGGATTCAGGAAATCTAACACTGAAAGGGAATCATTTCTTGTTCTTAGTCTCAAAAGAAAAGCTTTCAACAGGTCACATAGAAAAATATTTATTGCATGAATTTTGAGATAATATCAACAATCAGGAAATATCTTATCTCTTTCAAAATCAATAACAGTTTTAGCATGTATGCCTGTCTAAATTAGTGAATAAATTTGTATAACTGTGAACATGACTCTAGAATATTTTCTTGTATTATGTGTTAAATCATCTTGACTATAATTAAATATGATTTGGTCATGAAATACAAACTTTTCATATTTTGTTGAGCATAATTTCCATCAATATGTCACTGGCCAGCCACCCTCCTCTTACATTGTGCTTGTCCTTTCTACTCTCAAGGTCAATGGACCTTGTAATATTATCAAAGAATGTTCTCTATTTTCTGGTTTCAACATTGCCTCTGGTACTTCATAGAATTCACTGCTGAATTTGTTAGGCTGAGAGTTGCCCTATCCTTCTCCCTGCAGTGAATAAATAATCACACCTTATTTGACATGATTGCACAATTCCAGCAGCTTTTTCAGGGTACAGCATACATCCAATTTGGCTTGCTTCTATTATTTAGATGTTCAGACTTCCAACACACAGGAGGAATTTTATATAGACCCCCCTACACACACACACACACACACACACACACACACACACACACACACACATTTCAATCCAGTTATTAGATATCATATCCTTAGCCTAGGATGTCAAGCTTGCCATCAAGATGTTGACCTTCCTAAGAATCCGTAGAACCACACTCCTCCCCACCATAAAACAAAGCAAACCCTAATCCCAAGATCAATACTCTGAGTGCCAGCTTCTTTCAGACTGTGGTTCAGTGAGTCTACACAAAATGAACAGTTCTGAGGTCATCAAGATCAGGTTGATCTTCCCCAGTTTCTACAACATTGGGAACCCTGTCTGAAGTTAAACTACTATTGTCAAACAGTGATTTCATTATTTCTTTGTTTTCAAATTAAAAAAAAAAACTTGATTCCTTTAACCCAAGTATATTCTTTCAAAGAATACATTTGAATGGCCCACATTCTACCTTGAACCATAGTACTTGTGCTGAAAAGTGTCTCACTTCTCATTGGCAATACCTTTGGTCAAGCAGCAAGTTGGACCTCTTATTCCAATAAGCTGAAAGAGTATCCTTAAGTGTCTATTGTACATGGCTTTGTACATGGTTTAAAGAATGATCACAGAATTATTCACAATCTACTTCTGGCAGAATTATAGGCAGAAAATCTACAAAACAAAACAAGTCCCAAGAGAAGTGAAGCTAGATTATAGATACTGGAACTGATAGCATTAATCCTATCTAGGAGCATGGTTAACAGATTGTCTTTTAGTCTTAGCTCACAGGGAAGAGTAGAAGTTTAGCATCAAAGACAAAGAAGGGGGAGAAGTGATGTTACTCAAGCAAATGAAAGAGCAAAGTAACCTTCCAGGCTGAAGTGACATGGTGATAGTAATATTTTCCAGCTCTTGACACAGTTGAAATAAGAAGTTGCCTGTAAATTGCATCACATAATATTGACTACAAGAAAACCCTCAACAATTACCTTTAAAATGTACTAAAATTTATTTTTAAAAAGAAAAAATATAAATTTACTCAAATTATTCAAAATTGGAGGACATGTAAAGGAGATCAAGAAATGAGGTACTCGCCTCCCAAAATAGAGGCCCCCAACTCAGGATCCATCGGGCTGAATTATAGGTTTTGTATCCATACACTCAGGGAAACTTCCTGAAATGTGTGAATACTCAACTGGTGCTCACAGAGATATATATGCATAAATACACATGCGCGCGCGCGCACACACACACACACATACACAGATAGAGGTGGGGAGCTTAAAACTCAAACCTAAGTGTATCACAAGAGGTAAACTGGAATAAACTAATAAAGAGGGACAAGAAGGGACAACCATTTACACTCATCTGATCATTGAGAAAAGGAGAATGTCTGTAAGTGAACTTTTATTCCCTGGCTTCATTTGCCAATTTTCTCATCACTGTAAGGCAGGCATATATAAAGTGCTAAAATGTTTGTACTGATCTTGAAATTTTATAGAGCATTATTTTTAAATTATGAAATTTGAAGAGAAATAAAAGGTAGAAGTTACATTTAGTTTTTACATAGGTTTTACCATGAGAGGCTGAGTAAGTACAGCAATGAATGATATTTTAATATGACCAAGGCCATGTAGAGGATGCCAAGATCTTAGACCAATGGGACAGTAGCCAAAGCAATTACCTAGTCTCAAAGGAAATTCGAACTATTTCTAGGGAGGTCAATTATGTGTGTTTATGAACAATTGTTCCGTGTGTGCAAAGACTAGCACCTGCAGCTTCCACCTTGCCCATGTTTATAGCCTGAGACTGCTCACTAAAAAAGACTTCTGACAATACTAGATTCTCTGTGCAGTGCAAAACCAAACTTGACCATAGCGTCACTGTATATACACACTTCTGTGTATCTGGCTTGTTCTTCCTTCTCTCACCAACATTAGCCAGTGTTCCAGGAATCACGTCATGAAGGAAAACACACAACAGCCACACTTTTCATAGACAAAAAGCAACGGAACAACTGTGTTAATAATATTCAATTAAGAGGGAACCACAAAATTTCTCCTGATTAGAGAGATACTGTAGAAAATATACCATGATACAGAAAGGACATGTATGAGGTAGTCAGTTACTTAACTGTACAGGGACAAAGTCCTTCCATTTATGTACCAGCAGTTACCTAAAATAGCTAAAATATGGATAGAATTTTTTTTCAAAATTCATCCTTTTCTTTAAAAATTATTTTCCCAAAATTTCAGAGAACTTTTTTTATTTGATGGTATGTACTCTGTATTGATCATATGTAGACTGAAAAAAGCAAAGTACCAGGCAATGCTAACTCAAGAAACAGTGGATATTCATAGGCCAGCTGTGTCTCCAGCAACAAATAGCATGTCTCATTAAGTCATTACATTCTTCTTACACAGAGTAGTCCCAGATTTTGTATTTCAAACTCTCTCTATAGATGTTGAAAATTAATATTAGAAGGAAGTTTATCAACTTCCAGGGAAGTAGTATTTTATGTATATAAAAGCAACCATATTCCAATCTTCTTAACATTTATTATGTAAAACATCTTGAAGGATAAAGAATTTGTGCTTCTGTTGGACATAATCATTTCAAACTGGCTTTTCATGATGATCTTTCTCACACAGTTTACATTAGTATAAAGAGTTGAAGAAAATAATTTCAGAGTGCAGGTTGAATTACTATGGCTTTCTCAACTTTATTCCTATGTCAAAACTTCCTAAAGAAATCCAATGATTTCTTTCCAAAGAGGATACTTCTTTGTAGGCAGTCATCCCATAACATTGTTTCATTCAACACACCCATTGAGGTGTGTTGAATCATGACTTTGAGATAGACTTCAAAGTATAGGAATCCTTCTTAAGGAGAATGAAGCTGTGCTCTTCAACATAAATTCAATGCTGACACACTGGCCAGCCACAGACCTGGAGCCTGCCAAGCTGAAGCAATGGCAAAACTGTGGGAATGGGTATTTGAGCTTTCTGGAATCTGGAATATTTTTTAATGCCTTTTGGCTGAGCATGACACACATGTTAGAAGTCACATCTGGGACACAGACTAGACACCGGTTTCTCCTACATTGTGCTCTGAACAGCAAATATCCACAACCCTAAAGACAAATTGGATGGGAAATATTGTCCACTATCTCCACCTTCACATTAGAAATTCCCTCTGTGCCTTAGATTCTTATCAGCCAGCAATTTCTGGTCATGTTTTCACCTGAAATGCATCTAAGGACACACAAAACTATTACTATGTGAGAGATTCTATTATGATATATACAGTAGCTCAAGCCCTGCAAAAGTTTGAACAAGGAACGTATATATACAATCTTCAGGCATGTAAAAACACAAGAAAGTCATTGAAAAACTGTTGAAGGATCCATCCATCTTGGGTTATGTTCAGAGAATTTAGAAAGAAATCATTCCCCTTGAGTTCTTACAACACCCAATCCTTTCTGTGTGCAGATGTTTCATTACTTAGCTTCTTTTGTTGCCATTTCTAACATTGCTATAAAAATAATATATCCTTTGGGTCATTAAACATTCTATTAAAAATAGTTTTAAAGTATTTCCACATATACTTTACTGATGTGACAATAAGCTACATATTATTTTCATAATACCTTTTAAATAAAAGGTAAGTTACCTTTATTTCCAACACTCAGAAAGCAGAAGTGGGAGGATATTGGTGAATTTGTATACTGTAAAAGACAGAGTGAGACAGACAGCAGACAGACACACACACACATACACACACACAGCAGAGAGAGAGAGAGAGAGAGAGAGAGAGAGAGAGAGAGAGAGAGAGAGAGAGAGAAGGAGAGAGAGAGTTTTCAATGCCAGCCTGAGCCACAGAATGAGTTCCTGGACAGCCTAGGCTACACAGAGAAAACCTGTCTCAAAAGATCAAACCAAACCAAACCAAAGGAAAAGAAACAAAAAGGAAAGAAAATGTTAGAAGAGAGTTTGATCAGCAATCAATTCCTTCAGACATTTATACTTATTCCCTACTTTAGAATTTCTAGGTTTTTTTCAGGCCTATACTAGAATTTTAGTTCGATGCCATTCATCACGGTCTTACTGTTTGCCACTATAAAAACCTTTCTATTTACTTTCTTTCTACTTACTCTGAATTGGGTCTGAAAACCATTAGTGTAACGGCTCCACAGAGTTAAGGCCAAAGTGCTAGATAAGTTGTTTGATAGAGGCTTGAGGAGTCAATTTGTTGGTTTAACTTAGTGGCTGCATCAGCCACCACAAACCAGTGCTGTTCATTTAGGTTATCTGCTGTGAAGTAGCCCTCTCTGTGGCTCTCTATAAAGACACTTGTGAAGTTACAACTGTGCTTTCCAAAATGATCAAGTCATTCTTTTCCTGGTGTCTTCCATCTCCACTAGCTCCTACAATTTTTTGGCCTTATAGTTCACATACTTCCCATATCACAAAGGGGAGAGATTTTATGGAAACATCCCACTTAGGACTGAGTGTTCCAAAGTCTCTCACTTTCCAGACATTTTCCAGTTGTGGATCATTGTCTGATTTCCCTTGAACTTTCAGGAGGAAGATTCTCTTAGTCAGATATTGATCTATGGGTACAGTAGAGTCTAATTAGACACCATTTTACAACTACTTTCCTTTAACAGAATAGTTTGCCTTCCCCTATCTACTCTTAGGTTCTTGACCACACAAGCAGTGTCTGCATTGGTTCCACCCCATGGAATAGACCCTAACAACCATAGAGTGCTTGGTTACTCCCAAATGTTGGGGACACTGTTGCACTGGAATATCATGCAAGCAGGTCACCAATGTAGATAGAAGTTTTTGAAACTGGATTGGTGTTTCCCCGTTTTCCCCTGTTTAGTATGCAGAGTACATTATAATACCAGTAGGAGTAAAAGCTCTAGATAGGCACCAGCTTGACTTTTTCATACTCAATGATATATGTATGACTTACCTGACTTTCAGACTTGGAGTGGGTACTGAATTTCCAGGAAAAGAATGACTTAGGTATTGGCATTAAAACAAAGAGACAGAAATGGGCTATGAGAAGAGGCTGAGGGTGTCTGCTGAAAAGGAAGAAATATAGATCCACTGGAAAATTAGCCAAGGACTACATTCACTCCACCATACCCTGTTCTGTTGCAGTTTGGTTTTTATTGTAGTAGTAAACACTATGACAAAGGGCAAATGAAAAAAAAAAAAAAAGGTTTATTTGGCTTACATGTTACAGGTTGTCACTGAGATAAGCCAATGTAGCAATATTAAGATACAGAATAAATCAGAGACCACGAGGAATGCCCCTTACTGGTTTGTTATCCCTGAATTACTCAGCTACCAATTCAGTTGATCCACACCCACTTGTATATATATGACTGTCATCTTTCATGGTAGGCTGGGTTCTCCTATATCAATTAAATATCAAGATATTTAATTGACCAAAGACAATCTGATGGAGGTAATTTCTTGATTGTTATTCCCTCCTCCCAGGTGCAATAGTTTCTGTCAAGTTAGCAAAAAATTACCCAGAATACAGCCTGTCTATGATGGCCATCAGTCTTTTACTGAAAGTATTTCCCGTAATGAAGTTCCTCCCTTGCCTTCAAAGGAAGAGTCTCTTTCACTGTAAGTCCTCAACATGATGTCTCAAGTATGACATTCACCCTGTGTACTGTTATTTTCCCCTCAAGGCCTGTTTTGCTTCTAAATGATGCAAGACACACTGTCCCAAGGAAGTGAATTTCTAAAGAGTAAATTCATGTTACCTATATTTCCAAACACACCAATGGCATAACCTCTTCTCTTGCAATTTTGACCCAAGCACACAGTCATGTTCCACTATAAAATAAAAGTAAAGGCTGTCACTAAAAGGAAGTACCATGGGGCAAAACAAGGTCTGAAAAAATTGTTTTCCAGAATATGGAGTGACTTAGAGCATAAGGAAACCTGATCTCAACGTCTTTATAAATAAAAAGAGCACCTGGGAAACGTGAAACTAATTACGGTGTTGATTTACCTACTGATTCAGAGAGTCCTGCATAGAAAAAGATGATGATTACTGTGTCCATGCATATACTGTCATGGCAAACATTAACTGGGATTCAAACTGTTCAAAAGCCTAAATAAAGATGTTGGAAAATGTAATAGGTTTGTAACATCTGATAAGCTGTGTCGGCCCAAAGCCTGTGATCCCCTGTGTGTTCCCCATAGTGGATATGAATCTCTGTCTTCTCAGAATACCCAACAGAGAATGCAAGCAGTATACCTGTGTGTCATGTAGTTTCCCTAAAATGAAACAATCTTTCAATATTCTTTATCTGTGTTGAGGAGTGTACTGGCTGGTTTTGTGTGTGAACTTGACACAGGTTGGAGTTCTCACAGAGAAAGGAGCTTCAGTTGAGAAAATGCCTCTATGAGATCCAGCTGTAAGGCTTTTTCTCAACGATCAATACTGGAGGGCTCATTGTATGTGGTACGATCTTTGGGCTGGTAGTCTTGGGTTCTATACGAAATCAAGCTGAGCAAGCCAAGAGAAGGAAGCCAGTAAGTGACATCCCTCCATGACCTCTGCATCAGCTTCTTCTTCCTGACCTGCTTGAGTTCCAGTCCTGACATCCTTTGGTGATCAACAGCAATGTGGAAATGTAAGCTGAATCAACCCTTTCTTCCCCAACTTGCTTCTTGGTCATGATGTTTGTGCAGGAATACAAACCCTGACTAGGACAAGGAGAGTATGGTGGACTCAGGTGTTCTCCTTGCTTAAAGGCAAATACAAGTCTGGACAGAATCTGTCCCTATTCCTACAGGACAGCCTGACTATTACCAGTGTCCTTGGAGATCTACAAGGATGAAACACAGCAAGGGACAATAGAGGAACATACAGTCACATCTCAGACCCAGGAGACTGTTTGTGTCCACTTACAATTAAACACTGTGGTTACTTGTATCAACACCCATATGGCATCATTTGCCTGAGTCAGGGATTCTTAAACCTAAGTTCAAAATACTTTGAGAGAAACAATTTCACCTTGATAGGCAATCACACAAGTTTCCCACTGCTAACTCTGGCAACCTTCGTGTGGGTATGGTATTTAGTTTGACTCTGGAATATATGCACCCACAACCAGAGAATTTAAGGCACTCAGAGTAAAAAAAAAAGGGAGGGCAGGGCCCCAAAGAAAGGAAGAAAAAGCCAACTAGTGAAGAGACTAGTGCTAGAATGTAAGCTCCCAGATTTCATTCATGTCCTTTCTTTATATGGGATTAAAAAAGAACACAGGCTTTTGTGTCTGGATTCTCACTTGCAATTGCCCTGAGAACAGATGTCTACTCATTTATGAAAAGATAACCAAATCAGTCACCTGAGGTGGTGTGCTTGGAAATGAGGCATTGAGCTCCCATAGATGTGCATTTCACAAGACCCCTCCCAGTGAGAATACAGGGGAGGACTTTTGTGACCTTTACTTCATCTTTGTTGACCTCTATGGCATTTAGAAGATGAAATCACTTTTCCCCTGATAGCAATAGCTCAGTATTCTGAAGGGTCCCAAGCTGGATACCAAATGATGCTACACAAATCACAAGCCTCCTCAAACTTAGTATAACTTAGGTTGTGAGAAAGATTAAGTCATGAAGATACCATTTTAAAGTATAATAAACTGATTTTAAAATAACAATATAACTTAAATTAATATGTCTTAAAAATTTTATAGTCTCTACAATACCATTTCCTGTGAGGATTAGGACAAATCACTGTGGGTGATAAACATTTGCCAAGAGGTATCCTTGGCAACCAAATAGTAATTATCCTAAAACAGCTGCCATCTGGGAAGAAAGGGAGGCCAAGCTTGAGTGAAACATGATTACAAGGCACTCTGGATTGGTTGTGGACTAAGCTCAGAAGCTCAGTAGGGATTTTCCTATTATTAGCACTGAGGAGTGGTCCCTAACCAGGGAGACATTTTATTAGATGAAGCCAATCTCTGAAGTATATGTGTGGAGAGAGTCCCTGAGAATTAGAATGTTCACTGAGACTGGTCAGCAACACTTTGAAAATATAACAGATATTATATGAGGCATACACACTTTGGAAAATGAAAAGCCTGTAGAGACATTTTTATACCAATAGCACTTGTTCAGGGCAGGAGTTTCACTGTAGGGTGACTTAGGAATGTAGAGCCAGTTGTGGGGAAGTAAGCTTGGACTCCTAGTTCACTAGTGAGTTAGAAAATAGATCCTTTCTTTGGAATCAGTGGGAGATGGACAGTGCTTAACCAACAGCTTAGGAATCCTACAATGAGGTTGAGGTAAAGGTTGTCAATGTGCATCATAGTGAGGTGTAGCAGGGGTGACTGGTGATTCTAACCATATCATGTAAAAAAAAAATATGTACATTGGGAGTTACAGTTAAAAGAGTACTCGTGAAAGAATTTTTTTAATTGAGAGGGGATTTCTTTTAGTAGTATATATTTATTTATTAGAGAAATAGAAACCATGTTCTCATATTCAATTAGACAATATAGAGAAATATGAAAAAGTTAAAACTTACACAAGATAGAGCACTCTAGTGTGTTGTGAGAACATTACTTGTAACTGGAAATGAATACAGAAACACAGACAGGTGACAAGATTATAGCTGATTCCAAATTCCCTTAGCAGTGCTTCTACTATATTATAAATTTTAATGTTATAAGTAAAACTTATACAGCAATGCTGTTTTAGATATCTACGAGTTCCTTAAAATGTTCATGGAAGCAAAACCATGTTATCAAATGTTCTACACATTTTCCATGATCCAGAGACTTGTGCTGAATTTTATTCTGACTACATTTTATGAACTTTATTCTAAGGATGGGAAGGGGAATGTTTGATAATGAGCAATGGGGGATGACTGAGAGACTTGGAATCATGATAAATTAATTTGGAAACAAGAAATTTCTCTCTGAGGCCTAGCAAGCAAGGGAGCAGAAATGGCTGGAGATAGGCCTCGATAGTAAAGTACCTGTCTGGCATGCACAAAGTCCTGGGAATATACAAGAGTTTTCTATGGTAGTTAACCATTGAGAGATTAGTGTGGCACAGAAACTGTGTGACCATCTTACCAATATACTATTAAAAATGGCAGAACACAGATTTTAGGTGAAGTCTTCTGTTCCAGTTCCTACAGTTTCTCATTCAGTTGTTTCTGTGCCTGGAAGACAAAGCCTGGCCTGCGGTTGCTTCTTTTGATATTTTGGAGAAGCGTGATACCTTTACTCTTCCTTGAGTAAAGAAGACTGCAGAGTTGGCTGAAGTAACACTTGATAATCTTGACAATGACAAATAAGAGGGGACAGTCTCTACAACTTAAGGTAACTTTCAAACTGAATCCCATGTTTCGGTAATGAATAATGATTCATCACTGCAAAGTATACAGGATATCCAGGTGTCTCCTCTCAGAGGACTGTTCAGCTCCTATTCCAGATCCATAAATTGCAACTGATTGTGATATCTGTGTCTACAACATGAAATTATTTAGTCAGGAGTAGCAAACAGATCACTGTGTTAGACTCATACATACTCCAACACTCCATCAAGGTGCTTCCTTCAAACCTGTGTCACGTCAACACTTCCATTACCCTCAAGCTCACCACATAAACATGACTAGCAGAAACAAGTGCTTGATTCTGGGATTAACTGTATTTTTATGGGTTGGATTACATGCTCAAAGTTACATTGATACATGCAGGTTGCTGCGCAAGTTTAATTTGACTGGATATGTAGAAGCTGAAAACCATTCTATGATTATTGGAGGACTATTTCCTATTCACTCTAGAACCATCCCAATAAATACCTCTGACACGGAACTGGAATTCATATCAGCCATGTGTGAAGGGTAAGTCATGGAGAAATCATTTTTCTTCCTTCACATTACTCTGGGTGGCCTGAAAGGACTGGTTATCATGGGGCCTGTATTCCAGTTTAAGTTCTTCAAATCTGACTTTATCTGACTTTGTCAAAGTTTATAGAGGGAGAGGTTTTCTGTGGTTGGTTCTCAGAAAGTTACTCCTAAAAGGGTTCTCTGCTGATCACCAGCAGAAGAGTCTAAAAAGCTTGTTAGAAATAAAGAACCAGGGCTTGCATACCACATCTGCAGAAGAGAATCTACATGTTCAGAAGACCTCTGTTGGTGTGTGTGTGTGTGAGAACACTGAGGTTTTAGTAGCACAGGTGCTGCACCTTCACTGTTAATTTTTACAAGCTCAAGTTCAAATGTGCAGTCTGGGAACTCTGCTTTGTTTCTGAGAAAGTTTTCATAATAGGATTCTGACCTGCAGGAAAACTTCTTCCCCTACTGCTGGTTCCTACAAGATGTCATACCAAAAAAAAAAAAAAAAAAGGAATACCTAATACTCACATACAGCAGTTTTTTGTGAGAAAAACAAAATTGGGATAGAATAGATGTCCGTTAATATATGTATCTTATATATACAGAGAAAAATGTATGGGGAGTTTATATATGAATAGAATGCCAGAAATTAAAAGAAAACAAAACAATAGCCCATGAATTCCATTACCATCACCAAGCATTTTATTTTTATTTTATATCCAATTTTGGGTCATTTTGGAAAAAATTATGACTGTGTACATAGTATAGAATAGCAGAGACTGGAAGACAAGTAGGGCTTCCTGGCAGGCTGGATTAGCCAAGTCAAGTTCCAGGATCAATGAGGAACCCTGTCTCAGACAATAAGGTGGAGAGTGACTGAGGACTTGTCATTGGTATCTCTTCTCCACACATAACAGAATATGCACCCACACAGACAGGAAGGGAAATTCCAAATTGTGAATTAAGATCATTACATTTAGGTCTAGAATTTAAAGTACTTGTTAAACTGATGGTATAAAATTAAGTAGTCTAGCTAGATACAGAGGATATCAATAGAACAGTTACTTAAAAAACTGTTTTTCACAAGTTTTGTTAAAGTATGGTTAGAATTCAGGAGGAAAAGAGAACACAAAGAAGAGGTTTTGGTGTTTTTTTCACTTAGAAAGTCTTGAAAACAATATGGTGATGGACTACAGAGGAAATATGCCCATTTTTAATGAATACAGAAAAAATAAGAGGCTCACATTTATGTTTTATCATGAGAAGAGCAAGAAGAAAACCAGTTAAAGTTCTCTCAAAAGTAAGATGCATGGGGTAATTGAAACATAGGATACAAAAATTTACATGCTGACTTTAATAGCATCTGTCATAAGTATTTAATATATTAAAGTTCTTTTATTGTCATAATAAATATTCCATAGAAAATAAGCCAAGAATGAGAGAACAATCATGTCCCTAGGGACAAACAGTTAAGTGAGAAAGCCTGTTCTAAGGGATACTTAGGTGCATTTAGTGAAGATGAGTATGACTAGAAGAACAATTTTGAAAAGAAATAACCAGAAATTTCAAAACATTGTAGCATATAAGAGATATATAGATTATGAAAATGTAAACCAGACACATATAAAGACTGGATATGACTACTATTTGAATCTTTTATTGCACTATCATTTGTAAATTTGACACATACAGAAAACTGAGGTACCTTCAGCAAATGCTCTAATCACTCCCTTAACTGAAGCATCTTCCCTAAAAAGCTTACCATTTCCTAGCCCCCCTTAATGGCCACTGGCTCACAAATGCTTTTCCTTTCCAGGTTTAATTTCCGGGGTTTCCGCTGGATGAAAACCATGATCCACACCATCAAGGAGATTAATGAGAGGAAGGACATTTTGCCCAACCATACTCTGGGCTATCAGATCTTCGACACCTGTTTCTCCGTCTCCAAAGCAATGGAGACGGCTATGACACTTCTTACAGGACAGGAAGAAACGAAGCCCAATTATAGAAACAGCACGGGAAAATATCTCGTAGGAATTATTGGATCAGGAGGCTCATCCTTGTCAGTTACTGCTGCAAGAATTTTCGGGTTGTATTACATTCCTCAGGTAACTTGAAATAGTGTTCTATGTACTTAGAAAAATTTACAAATGCTGTGCCAGGAGGGGTGGCACAGGCCTTTAGTTACAGAACTTTGGAAGTAGAGGCAGGTGAATCTCTGTGGCTTCTAGGTCAGCCTGGTCTACAAAGTGAGTTCCAAGACAGTCAGGGCTATTACACACAGAAATCCTGTGTCAAAAAAAAAGAAAAAAGAAAAAAAGGAAAATAAAAAGGAAGGAAGAAGGAAGGAAGGAAGGAAGGAAGGAAGGAAGGAAGGAAGGAAGGAAGGAAGGAAGGAAGAAGGAAGGAAGGAAGGAAGGAGGAAGGAAGGAAGGAAGGAAGGAAGGAAGGAAGGAAGGAAGGAAGGAAGGAAGGAAGGAAGGAAGGAAGAGAAGAAAGTAGAGAAAAAATACAAACAGCATGTAGAAATTATTGCAAATAACAGTGTGGTCCAGAGAGGATGAATTAACCTACAGAGAAGTAGCAGCAGGTACCTAGAATTTCTAGATACATTTTTTCCATAGTTTTTAGTAAATCTGGAAAAATTCTTAAATCTTGTTTAATGCCTTTATATTAAAAACCAAAAAGTATAACTTATCATTATTTTAATTTTCTTGTGATGTAAAGAAAGACTCAGAAATTAAAAATAACAAGATTTTATTTGACAAATAGTTGGCCAAACCTCAGAAATCTGATATCATTTCTTCTTAAAGGAATACCTTCCATGATTCAGCTGTTTGTGTGATCAGAAAGGAGGATACAAATATTAGCCAGTGGAATAAGAACAGGAAAAGGGAGAGAGGAAAATATAACCCAGAAATAATGCAGTATTCATATAGAGGTAATAGCTAAAGAGTTATGGACCAAGACACTGGAAGTCAAGTCTTAGTGCATGAGATTGGATGGGAGAGAGAGTAACATGTTTTATGGGGAGGCAAGTTAGCAAATAGAGGATACACTACAGCAAAGATACAGAAAGAATGTCAGTAATACATGCTCACCTTATCTCCATGCCTAGGTTTCCCTAAATGCTAAGTACAAAACATTTCTACTGAGCAGGAGAGGAAGTCTTGCTTTTCTTCTATCTGCCTAAGTACTTTTCTGGTAACCTTGTAGGAGAATAATGTGTGGGCTTCTGGTTGTAGTAATCCATTCTATCTTCTTGCTCAAGTCAAGTTTTAGGACATACATACTCAGGAGTCCTGACAGCAGGAAACTAAGAGAAGAAAGAGCAGAATAGGAATAAGGGAGTAGAGGTGAGACCAGTAGAGCACATAAAAGACAAATTCATTCTACTGAGAAGATTGAGACTTGGACTAAGTCCATCATCTCTGCACATGAGATGCTAAAGCTGATGAAGAGACTGGATATCCTGACCCAGGGGAGTCAAAAATGTCCAGGATGGTGAAGGAAAATATCGGTTACTTTCCTGACAGTGTTATGGCCTCACCCATGAAAATTAATGATATTGAATGTCATCTTAACAGATGGCATCCCTGATCCAACAAGTAGAAACACCAGTAGAAAGTCATTGTCTACAGAAAGGACTGGTCACCTCCCTCCCTTTCAATATTCTAAAGATATAATTTAAAAGTTGGTTCCTGTTTCCTAATAACTATAAATATTTTTTGATTTTAGGTAGGCTATACTTCATCCAGTGCAATTCTTAGTGACAAATTCCAGTTTCCATCATTTTATCGCTCAATACCCAGTGATAAGATCCAGATTGAGGCCATGGTGACTCTTATCCTACACTTTGGTTGGGTCTGGGTAGGTGCTATTGCATCTGAGGATGATTATGGAAAATATGGAGTAAAATCCTTTAGGGAAAAAATGGAGACTGCCAACCTCTGTGTTGCTTTCTCTGAAACCATTCCAAAGGTCTACTCCAATGAGAAAATGCAAAAAGTTGTTAAGGCAATAAAGAGTTCCAGTGCCAAAGTCATTGTTCTATATACTTCTGACATTGACCTCAGCCCCTTTGTGCTGGAAGTGATTCATCACAACATAACTCACAGGACATGGATAGCCAGTGAAGCCTGGATTACCTCAGGTCTCATCGCAAAGCCTGAGTACTTTCCCTATTTTGGTGGAACTATTGGATTTGCAATCCCAAGAAGTGTTATACCAGGACTAAAAGAATTTCTTTATGATGTACACCCTAGCAAGGATCCAAATGATGTCTTGACCATTGAATTCTGGCAAACTGCTTTTAACTGTACCTGGCCCAACAGCAGTGTGCCTTACAATGTGGACCACAGAGTGAATATGACTGGTAAAGAAGACAGATTGTATGACATGTCTGATCAGCTCTGCACTGGAGAGGAGAAGCTGGAAGATCTGAAAAATACCTATCTGGATACATCACAGCTAAGAATCACAAACAATGTCAGACAAGCTGTGTATCTTATGGCTCATGCCCTGGATCGTTTAAGCACTTGTGACTTATTGGAAGAACAGAGGAATGATACAAAATGTTCACATATACCTGACTTTGAGCCCAAAGAGGTATGTTATTTGACCCTACGATAGAGCATGGGGTAAAACCAAAGTTTGCTGACAATTACATACCATTGAAATTGCTGATTTGCTTCCATATGATTTTAGAACATCAAAGTTTGTCTGGATGACTTGATTGTTCACTTTACATTCCCACTTTTTTTTTTTTTACCAAATTACTAGGTTTGTTGTCAATAATAAGAAATCTGTCTCACAAAAGAAAAAAAATGATGCCTTTTACAAAATATGCTTTTTCTTCACAGATATGAAACCTAAAAGTATCTAAGAGTTAAGCATGAGTAGTGACTCTAGTTACTTCCCGTGGTCTGTTTCCCATATCCAATATGCAACTTGTTATCTAAGTAACTATTTGGGTTTCATATACATCATGTTCGTGTTAGGAAAAGATTTGTATGTCCCTCCAGGTTAGGATAAGTCCTGGATATTATATATAATTTCCCTTAAACTCCAGAACTTTTTTTCATTTTTAAAAGTATCAATTTTTTTGATATTACATATATTACATATTTATCACATTTATATCCCATACTTGAAATTATACTTAAGCACTGTATTGGCATTATAAATAACCAAACATAAATCAGAGTTAAGTTTTGTCTTAACAATTGTTCATATTCATCTTGAAGAAACAACTAGAGGATGATTTCTTCATACAGTATAGTAGGAGGCACACAAAAGTATGGATGTCAAGGGAAAAAGATTATAGTGGTTATCCAGGATATTCACATCCACTGTACCTGTTGTTGATCTGCTGTCAAAGGATTCATGTTGTTGCCCAGTAGCCTGAGTGGTCTTTCCAAGAATATTCTCGTCCACAATTTCCTGATTGTTTCTGTTCATACCTCCCTCGTATAAGAAATATAAAACTTAAGCATCCCTGCCTTGGTCCTGCCAGCCACGTTCACTTAGCATCATTAATGTGGTACTTCTTCCCTGTGTATCATTATCTATTTACTCTTACATGACAACCTGTCATACCAGAGGCCACATTGGCTGGGAACCTTGCATTACCACTTAATCTTCTTTCTTTCTTTCTTTCTTTCTTTCTTTCTTTCTTTCTTTCTTTCTTTCTTTCTTTCTTTCTTTCTTTCTTTCTTTCTTTCTTTCTCTCTCTCTCTCTCTCTCTCTCTCTCTCTTTCTCTCTCTCTCTCTCTCTCTCTCCTTCCTTCCTTCCTTCCTCCCTCCCTCTCTCTCCCCTCTCTCTCTCTTTCTCTCTCTATCTCTCCTTCTGTCTCTTAAAAATTTTTTATTAGCTATTTTCTTCATTTACATTTCAAATGCTATCCAAAAGTCCCCTATACCCTCCCCCTGCCCTGCTCCCCTAGACACTCACTCCCACTTCTTGGCCCTGGTGTTCCCCTGTACTGGGGCATATAAAGTTTGCAAGACCAAGGTGTTGGCCCACACAACACTCAGTGCTGGCTCTTCTTAGTAACACAGGTAACATTCTTCATTCTGTTACCCCACCACCTTACCACACATTCTGACAACTCCTTTTATTTACTAATTTTGTTTTTTTTTTTTTTTTTTTTTGGTTTTTTCGAGACAGGGTTTTTCTGTATAGCCCTGGCTGTCCTGTAACTCACTTTGTAGACCTGGCTGGCCTCGAACTCAGAAATCCGCCTGCCTCTGCCTCCCGAGTGCTGGGATTTACTAATTTTTTAGTGTCTTCTTATCCTTGATATTTTTTTAAAGTTTTATTTTATTTTATCTTACTTAATATTTGTGAGTGATTCCTTTTGTGCATTTTTGTGCATCATAAGTATGAATATACCAACAGTGATCTAAAGAGGGAACTCAGATCCCCTGGAACTAGAGTTATAGATGGTTGGGAAGCACCACCTTGAGCATTTGGAATCAGACCTGAATTCTCTGCAAGAGCAGCAAATGCTCCTAATCAATGCTTCCTTCCTCCAGTATTTTTAGACTGATTTTTTATTTAGGTTTATCTATTTTTTATTATGACTAAGCTATGCATATACATTATTTGGTGATGATGTTGTATCTCTTTCTAGATGTATTTCTTTTATGCATAGAAATGTTTTGCCTAAAATTACTTATTTGGGCCACATGCATGCCTGACGCCAATGGAGATTGGAAAAGGGCATTAAATCCTCTGAAACTGTAGTTCTAGGCAATAATGAATTTCCTATCAGTCCTGGGTATCAAGTCTTTTCAACTACAAAATAAAAAAAAAATGCTATAAATATCTGAGCAATTTCTCCAACCTTAATTGTGTCCCTTTTAAATATTCCATATCAGGGGTTAAATGATATAATTACCTTTCATTATTATTGTTAAGTAATGCCACCATTTTTCTCACCAGAAAGTATTATATTTCCCTACAGAACTAATAGTTACCTTGTGGTAGTCACTCATGCCTCTACCCACTCTTTGCCACCACTCATGTGACTCATGACTTCTTCCTAGCTGAGACATTATTGCCAGGGATTCATAGCTAACTTCACTACATTGTGAGTTCCAGGCCCACCAGAGATACAGGGTAAAGCCTTCTCTATAAACTCAAATCAAAATGTAAACAGCAATTATCCTTCTAGACAATATTGTGCAGCTGTAACACTATCTTGCTTTCATTATCCTTTGCCCCTCCAATTTTAGTGACCATTGAAAATTAATCTTGTGCTAAATACATATGATACCTTTGCTGTTTGAAAAATGATTCTTTTGCCATTTTCTCATTCCAGTCACATGTTATCTGGACTTCTGCTTTTCCTCTACTAATTCTGGCTATCAAGATAGAATCCAGGACCGTTTTTCTTCTTCTATGAGTGTTAATCCATTATTTATTTATTTATTATTTATTTATTTATTTTGCTCCCCAAAACTTCCTAAGTGTTATAAGCCATTTTGAGTAGGGGCAAGGTCCTTTTTACTGAATTTCTCTCTGTTGTTTCTAAGGACTACCTATTTTGAAACATCTCAACAATACAGATTCATTCTGTACTTTCTCTGGTACAGATTTAAAGTCAACTATTTATGTAAAATATGTTGTTTCCAGTCACTAACATGGAACTTAGAAATGATGCAAAGTCTGAATGCTAAGGATGCTAATTAGAGTTTTATTAGCAACTTTATCCAACCTAGAATCACCTGAAAAGAGGAAATCTCAATTGAAGCATTTCTTAGATCAGATTGCCTTATGTCTGTAAGAGCTTGTCATTGATCATGATTGATGTGAGAGGGCTTAATCTGTTTGTGTACCACCTTCTCTAGGCAAATGTGACTGGACTTTATAAGAAAGATAGCTCATCATATTTATTTTGAGAGATTTATTGTGATAGATTAGTAAACAGAAATTCTCTGTGGTTATGTCTATTGATTCTTAGCCTGATTTCCATCAACGATGGTCTGTGACCTTGACGTGTAAACCAAACAACTCTTTCTTCCCCCAGATTGCTTTTTGTCAAGGTACTTATCACAGAAACAGAACAGAACTAGAACAGATATGTTCACTGGTACTAAGAAAGTTCTAATACCTACACAATGATAAATTAAACTTATTAGTTGTCAAAGATATACTTTTACTAGAAGTCCTTTGAATGTTTCTGTCATAATAAAGAACACTTTTGAATACTTAACAATGATCCTATAGCTAAACACTAAAATGGTCCTATAGATGAACACTAAAATGTTACATTTAAATTTTCAAAAAGAAGCAGTTATTGCATGTGCAAAAGTTTCAAAGATGGGGTAGGGACTACATATTATCAAGATTAAAGTTAGTCATTGTCCACATCAAGGGTAGTTGTTCTTCATATAGCACCTATGTCAACACTTTAAAAAAATTAACTCCTTACATTGAAGAATAGCATATAAACAGATAAGCCTGGTAAATTTATCAATGTAAAGCATTTGTTTAACAGAAATCAAAATAAATACACAGCCTTTACTTATGTTTCAAGCTTATCATACCGATAGACAGGCTAAAAATCTTTTCAAATTCTGTTACTTACTTGAGCATTTCTAAATTACCCTACTTTTTTTTCTTCTTTTTATATTGCTTTGCCTGTTTCTTCTCCTTCTTCTCCCACTGAGGCAAATTTACGATGTGTACCTTGTATCAATCTATGGGATTAGGGTCGTGCCCAATACTCACCTGGCATTTCTAAATTCTTGAGATGTTAGAAAAATGTGTCCTATCATCTAAAACTTTCAAGCAAGTGAAACTTTAGGAAGACTGATCTATGGAACAGACAAATTGTAGAAGTTTTGACCATTTATTTGCTTGACTATTAATAAGGAGTGGGGAGAACATTTCATGGACTTAGCACAAAATATAAGTTTTCATGATTTCTGACATACATTTCATTATAATAGAGAAGAATAGACAGGAAAATCATCAGAAGAAAAACAAGAGGCCAGGTTACACAAAGTATCCCCAGGGATAAATGATGACTAAAATACTATCTTAATATATTCACTTAGTAAATTCTTTTAAATGCATAGCCTTAATCCCTATGACAAATATTAGGAAGAACAATACAGTCTTGCTGATCTATAGAGTGATTGTGACCACACTAGGTCCTTTGGTTGAGATATCCAAGTGCAGCATGTACTGCAGATGAAGATCAAGGATGTGCCCTGTGTAATAGATTTCCTTTATGCTAAAGAAAGCATCCTTTTACCTATCTAAAGTTAATTAGGTGAGGAGTGAGTTAGATAAAGTTTGTTTTCTCATTGAGAATAAAGAATTCTTCTCAATGTCTCTGATCCTAGAGATTTAATTTCAATCCATGAACTATTATACCCCTGGGCTTGGCCATTTCTGCACAGTGGAAGCTTAGAATGCAGAGGCATACTCTCAAGGAAATCTCCTGGTAATGCTAAAAGTTGAGCTAAAGTGGACTGTCTCTGAGTGTGGTGGATTGTTTATTGTTGGGTCCACGAAGTAGAATTATTAGGTGGTGTGAACTTTTTGGATCAGGTGTGGCATTGTTGGAGAAATTGTCTTTCTGTAGGGGTGGTATATGAGAACCTCCTTCTAGTCAAGTGGGAGCCATGCTGTTCCTGATTTCCTTTGGATGAAGATGTAGAACTCTCAGCTCACCCAGCACCATGCCTGCATGGGCACAGCCATGCTTCCTACCTTGATTTTTAATGGACTGAACTTCAAAACCTGTAAACATTCCCAACTACACATTGTTCTTTATAAGGCTGCTTAAAAATGGTGTTTCTTCACCACAGTAAAATCCTAAATAAGATACTGTGAAATGAAGAATTTCCAGTTTCCTAAGTCAGTCACCCATTACCTCAACTATGCCCTTTTTAACATCTTTCTCCAATAACAACTGTGATGTGACAAACATTTTCCTGTGGAGATGCAACAGACACATCTACTTCACCCTAGATAGGGAGCCCTAAACATACCTCATTCAAACAGTATGAAAGACGAACTCAGTAAACCAATAATTGTATTGTGGTTACATAAAGGAATATGGGTGAGGGTTAGTTACAGAAGTAGAAACACCAGCAGGAGATGCAACACCAAGGACACTTAAGCTGGGTGAAATCTCCCAAAAACTGGGAACTTGGAACATGACCTTCAGGTAGCTCGAAGGAGAATCCTTCCTAAGTTGGTGTAAATAACTTCCAGGCAGCTCAGCTGATTTCTGTTTCCCCCCAGCAGACAGACTGGTCTCAAGAGACGTCTTTGCACCTTGTCTTGTCTGATTCTTCTTTGCACTTTTAACACATTCTGAGAAGCACTCTCAACTTTCCTTCCTTACTCTGGCAGGGCTTTATCTAGTAAATCTGCTCAGTTTCATGGACTTCCTAAAGCTAATTTGAAATACTTAAATTACTACTTAAAGATCTTCCCAGAAAAGATGAACTGTTTGAATATGGGAGGAAACTGTAACAGAGCAGCAACATAAACTTGTTGAATTTATGTTTTACCATCTGATTGTCCAGTCTCTCTACTATACTGAGGTCTTCACAAGAAGGAAATAATTGTCGACATTTCTATCCTTACACGGGGAAAGTGGGTGAGACAAATGAAAATATAAACATCTCCTGTTTCTTGATAAGGAGCTATTCTACTGATAAACCTTAGTATAAACTTATACTATGGTAAGAAAAACATACAATTCGAGTATATATCAAAAGTAAATTAATGTCCCAATTTTCCTGGATGTTTTATTTTAGAAACAGTTTAGCTTTAGCATTTTCTTTGACCAATGTATCAATATTTTTTATGGTATCTTCTACACCTGAGATTTTCCATTCCATCTTTTGTATTCTGTTGGCAATGCTCATGTCTACTTCCTTTTTTCATTCCTAGGTTTTCCATCTCCAGAATTGTTTCAGATTTTGTTTTCTTAGTTGCTTCTCTTTCTACTTTCAGGTCTTGAACAGTTTCATTTATTTCTTTCCCTTGTTTGATTGTATTCTCTGTATTTTTTATACTTAAAGAAGGAGGCCCCAAGAAGTCCATGGAGTTGACTTTACACTCCTAGAAGTGCAGGGAATATGGAACCCAGAGTTGCTACCTCCTATAGTCAGGCAGCACTCACAGTACAGGGATAAGCACAACAAGCTACCCACAAAACTTTTCACCTAAACTGTGTCCTGTCTACAAGAAGTGCAGGAAAAAGATGGAGCAGAGACTGAGGGAATAATCAACCAATAACTGGCTCAAATTGAAACCCATCCCATGCACAAGAACCAGTACCTGACACTATTAATACTCTGTTACAGTGTCAACTTTCCTCTGAAAGACTCCACCCAACAACTAATAGAAACAGACCCAGAGACGCACAGTCAAACAATAGATGGTGTTCAAGAATCTTGTAGAAATGTTGGGAGATAGACTGAGACTGAAAAGAGATAGAGACTCCATAGGAAGACCATGAGTCAACCAATCTAGTACCTTGGATATTCCCAGGGACTTAACCACCAACCAAAGAGCAAGCATGGACTGGATTTAGCCTCTCCCAATACCTGCACATATTTATCAGATGTACAGCTTAGTCTTCATGCTGGTACCCCAACAACTTGAATAAGGGCTGTCCCTGAATCTGTTTCCTGCCTGTGGATCCCATTCCCTTAACTGGGCTCCCTTGTCTGGCCTCAGTGAGAGAGGTTGCACAGTAAATTGATGTGCCAGGTATGATTTCCAAGGGGGTTGGAGACTCCCCCTTCTCAGAGAAAAAGGGGAGGGTGAGTCAGGGTGGAACAGTATTAAGAGAGAACTGGAAATAGACAGGAGCTGACATTGGGTTGTAAGTGAATGAATGAAGGAATGAATGAATGAATAAATAAATAAATAAATAAATAATAAATAGGGGAAAATGTAAATTGAGATTGTCCACTGCCAAAAGTTAAGGAAAATATGTAAACTTAGATTGCACTAATTATTTAATCCAGTATGTCCATAATGCTACTTACTGGGTTGCCATAATTTAGTATTTTCTCATGATATTAAAATAATAATGTGATTTTATTAATGAGATATCTTCGTTTAATTTTTTCTTCTGCTTCCTTATTAGCTACTGCCTTACTTTAAGAAACTGAAAATTACTACTCATGATGGAAAAGAAATAGAACTTAATGGCAATGGAGATGTAGACAGTGGATATTATGATATCCTCAATTGGCACATGGGTGATGCTGGAGAAATCACCTTTGTCAAGGTTGGAGAATACAAATTTAATTCTACAAAATATGAATTTGTTCTTCCAAAGAACTCATCGTTGTTTTGGAACACTGAATCTTCAAGGGTTAGTTGGTCTGACATATTTTGTTTATATGTAGACAGAAAAACACTATTTTTTCAGGCACTAAATAAATGCAAAACACCTAACATTTTTGCCATGTTCCAAATGAAATTCCTTAGTGTAGCATATGTTTTTCATGTTGTTCTTTGTTCTAGTTATAATTTAAAGAATCCATGCTTTACTAAAATATTTTACTGAAATTTTAATATATATATGGCCACTCCCATAATTTCTGTGTAACTATTAACCCAGCACATCTTGAAGGCAGGACAGATTTTGTAATAGAAATATTATGTGGCTGTGTTGGTACCTAATCCCTTCAATTGCCTGGTTAAAGGAAATAGCCATTTAAGGCTTCACATCCTCCACTGCTAGGAGCCTTAGCTAGAATCATTCTCTTAGATTCCTGGGAGTTTCCATTACACTGGGTTACTAGTTTGTCCAGTAGATGTTTTCCAATTCCAGTTAGCTGTCTCAGAATTCTCTCTCTCCATCCTCCCCCATTTGTTCCCTCCTGTTCCTATTTTTCCCACCATCCTACACCCAGGATGTCTATTTTATTTCTCCTTCACAGAGAGATCCATGCATCCTCCCTTGGGCTCTCCTTGTTACTTAGCCTCTCTGGGTATGTTGATAGTAATAGGGTTATCATTTACTTTACAGCTAATGTCCACTCATAAGTAAATACACATGATGTTTGACTTCTGGGTCAGGGTTACAACACTTGATTTTTTTTTTCTAGTTCCATCTATTTGCCTCTAATTTTCATAATATATTTGTTTTTGACAGCTGAGTAATACTCATATTATGTAAATGTGCCAATTTTCCCCTTTTTTATTGGGTATTTTTTTCATTTCCATTTCTAATGCTATCCCAAAAGTCCCACACACACTCCCCCACCCACCCAATCCCACTTCTTGGCCCTGTTATTCCCCTGTACTGAGGCTTATAAAGTTTGCACGACTAATGGGCCTCTCTTTCCACAGATGGCCGATTAGGCCATTTTCTGATTCATATGCAGCTAGAGACATGAGCTCCAGGGGGGTACTGGTTAGTTCATATTGTTGTTCCACCTATAGGATTGCAAATCCCTTTAGCTCCTTGGGTATTTTCTCTAGCTCCTCCATTGGGGGCCCTGTGGACCAACCAATAGCTGACTGTGAGCATCCACTTCTGTGTTTGCTAGGTCCCGGCATAGTCTCACAAGAAACAGTTCTATCTGGGTCCTTTCAGCAAAATCTTGCTAGTGTATGCGATGGTGTCAGTGTTTGGAAGCTGATTATGGGATAGATCCCCGGATATGGCAGTCTCTAGATGGTCCATCCTTTTGTCACAGCTCCAAACTTTGTCTCTGTAAATCCTTCCATGTTTTGTTCCCAATTCTAAGAAGGGGCAAATTGTCCACACTTTGGTCTTTGTTCTTCTTGAGTTTCATGCGTTTAGCAAATTATATCTTATATCTTGGGTATCCTAAGTTTCTGGGCTAATATCCACTTATCAATGAGTACATGTTGTGTGAGTTCCTTTGTGATTGGGTTACCTCACTCAGGATGATGCCCTCCAGGTCCATCCATTTGCCTAGGAATTTCATAAATTCATTTTTTTAATAGCTGAGTAGTACTCCATTGTGTAAATGTACCACATTTTCTGTATCCATTCCTCTGTTGAGGGGAATCTGGGTTCTTTCCAGCTTCTGGCTATTATAAATAAGGCTGCTATGAACATAGTGGATCATGTGTCCTTCTTACCGGTTGGAACATCTTCTGGATATATGCCCAGGAGAGGTATTGTGGGATCCTCCGGTAGTACTATGTCCAATTTTCTGAGGAACTGCCAGACTGACTTCCAGAGTGGTTGTACAAGCTTGAAATCCCACCAACAATGGAGGAGTGCTCCTCTTTCTCCACATCCTCACCAGCATCTTCTGTCACCTGAATTTTTGATCTTAACCATTCTGAATGGTGTGAGGTGGAATCTCAGGGTTGTTTTGATTTGCATTTCCCTGATGATTAAGGATGTTGAACATTTTTTCAGGTGCTTCTCAGCCATTCGGTATTCCTCAGGTGAGAATTCTTTGTTCAGCTCTGAGCCCTATTTTTTAATGGGGTTATTAGTTTTTCCTGGAGTCCACCTTCTTGAGTTCTTTATATATATTGGATATTAGTCCCCTATCTGATTTAGGATAGGTAAAGATCCTTTCCCAATCTGTTGGTGGTCTTTTTGTCTTATTGACGGTGTCTTTTGACTTGCAGAAGCTTTGCAACTTTATGAGGTCACATTTGTTGGTTCTCGATCTTACAGCACAAGCCATTGCTGTTCTATTCAGGAATTTTTTCCCCTGTACCCATATCTTCAAGGCTTTTCCCTACTTTCTCCTCTATAAGTTTCAGTATCTCTGGTTTTATGTGGAGTTCCTTAATCCACTTAGATTTGACCTTAGTACAAGGAGGTAGGAATGGATCAATTCGCATTCTTCTACATGATAACTGCCAGTTGTGCCAGCACCATTTGTTGAAAATGCTGTCCTTTTTCCACTGGATGGTTTTATACATTCTATAGTAGAGGGATATGTAGGTTGTTTCCTGCTTCATGTTATTATGATTATGCTACTATGAACATAATTGAGCAAGTGTCCTTGTGGTATAATGAAGTGTCCTTTTGGTACATGCCCAGGATTGTTACAGCTGAGTCTTCAGGTAGGTTGTTTTCCAAATTTCTTGTAAACTGCCATATTGATTTTCAATGTGGCTGTTCAAATTTTCACTCTTGCCAGCAATGGAGGAACATTCCCTTTGTTCCACACCATTGCCAATGTGAGCTGTCACTTGTGGTTTTGACCTTATCCATTATAAAATTGTAAGATGGAATCTCAAAGTCGTTTTGATTTGCAGTTCATGATGGCTAAAGAAGTTGAACATTTAAGTGTTCATGAACATAAAGAAGTTCAACATTAAGTTTATTGACATTTGAGATTCCTCTTTTGAGAACTCTCTGTTAAATCTCTACCCCAGTTTTAATGGGTATTTAATGGGTATGCTATGAAAAATCGTGGACATGTTGGAGGATCTTCTGGGTGTATGCCCAGGAGTTGTATACCTTGTTCCTCAGGTAGTACAATGTTCAATTTTCTGAGGAAACGCCAAACTGATTTCCATAATGGTTGTACCAGCTTGCAATCTCTCCAGCAATGGAGGAGAGTTCCTCTTTCTTCACATCCCCCCAGCACCTGCTGTCACCTGAGTTTTTGATCTTAGCTATTCTGACAGGTATAAGGTGGAATCCTAGTGTCATTTTGATTTGCATTTCCCTGATGACTAAGGATGTTGAACATTCCTTTAGGTGCTTCTTGATCATTCAAGTTTACTCTGTTGAGAATGCTCTCTTTAGCTCTGCACCCCATTTTAATAGGGTTATGTGGTTCTCTGGAGTCTAACTTGTTAATTTCTTTTTATATATTGGATATTAGCCCTCTACCAGATGTAGGATTGGTAAAGAACTTTCCCAGTTCTTTTGTTGTCGTTTTGTCCTATTGACAGTGTCCTTTGTCTTATCGAAACTTTGCAATATTATGAGGTCCCATTTGTCAATTTTTGATCTTATAGCATAAGCTTTTGATGTTCTCTTCAGGAATATTTCCCCTGTACTCATGTGTTCAAGGTTTTTCCCAACTTTCTCTTCTATAAGATGCAGTCAGTGTATCTGGTTTTATTAGAATCACTATATCAGATTTGTTTGTGGATCCATTTGCTTAGAAAATCTTTTCCCAACACTTTACTATGAAGTAATGCCTATTGTTGATGATGGGGTATGTTTCTTGTATGCAGCAGAAGAATGGATCCTGTTTTTAACATCCATTCTCTTAATCTGTATCTTTTTTATTGGAGAATTGAGTCCATTGACACTGAGAGACATTAATGGCAAATGTTTGTTAATTCCTGTTATTTTGATGGTGGTGGTGGGTGTGTGAAAATGAGTGTATGTGTGTGTGTGTGTGTTTGTGTGTGCATTTCCCTTATTTTGATTTTGTTAATGCAATAGTATTTATTTCCTGTGTTTTCATGGGTATATTTAATCTCCTTAGATTGGAGTTTTCCTCCTAGTACCTGTTGTAAGATTTAATTTAAAGAGATATACTGTTTCAATTTTACTTTGTCATGAAATATCTTGGTTTCTATATTTATGGTGATTGAAGTTTTGCTGAATACAGTAGTCTAGGCATTTGTGGCCTCTTAGAGTCTATCAGACATACATCCAGACCCCTTTGCTTTTTAGAGTCACCACTGAAATGTTGGATGTAATTTCTTTCTCTTTTATTTTGTATAATTGGTTTTGTTTTGTTTTGTTTTGTTTTTTTGCTTTTTGGGGGGAGGGGGGTTCAAGACAGGGTTTCTCTGTGTAGCCCTGCCTGTCCTGAAACTCTTTCTGTAGAATAGGCTGGCCGTGAACTCAGAAATCTGCCTGCCTCTGTCTCCCAAGTGCTGGAATTAAAGATGTGTGCCACCACTGCCCAGAGTGTATAATTCTAATACGGTCTTTGCTAGCTTCCAGATTCAGTCTGCAGAAAACTGTGTGCTCCAGGAACCCGAAAGGGGATTCGACCAGGACAACCCCTATGCTGCTTTGCTTGTATCCCATGTGCTGATGGATATGTGTCAGAGAAACCAGGTAATGATAGGGATTTTTGCATTGGTAATAATATTGTTAAATTAACCAAGGGAGGTCAGGGAACTTCTTATAAGTCTGTATAAAAAGATATAAGCAGCCTATAACAAAACTCAAGAAACCAATACAATTTAACACTGTGCAGTTTGACCAAAGGAAAATATTGGTTTTTACTTCTGATATAAGACAAGATCTACCACAATAAAGTTTGTAAAGAAACACCAAAGAAAATAAATAAAATGTGACATACAAGTAAATTCATAAAATCTTCAAATAACT
This sequence comes from Mus caroli, assembly GCF_978045245.1. Classification (NCBI taxonomy): domain Eukaryota; kingdom Metazoa; phylum Chordata; class Mammalia; order Rodentia; family Muridae; genus Mus; species Mus caroli. Next base: position 97,940,974 of record NW_028227258.1, read on the forward strand.
TGCTTTTTTGGTCATATTCAGAACCTATTGAAGTTGGAGAAAAGTCACCAATTGTCTTAAGGTTCTAAGCACTGAAAGCACATGCTTTGCACACTTGCTGCAGAAAGAACTCCTATGAGAGCCTGCTCAGTTGCTGATCTCTGGAGGTAACTTAAGCAGGCTTGGTTTTGTGTACAGTGTTGGACCAGGTTTATTTATATTTCCATTTTATTTTTGATTGAAAAACCAAAGATTAGCTTTTCATTTGACAGATGGTTTCCAGAGTAATTGTGTAAAATATAATAAAATGGTCTGGGATGGAAAACAAGCACAGTGAAAACTACACAACTCCCTGGCACCAGCTCCCCAAGACTCCACACAGAATTGTACACAGAGATGTCAAGACCAGGAGTCAGAGTGATTGAAAGCAAATACCACTCTTTACCTGAATTTAAATTAACAATGAATGGACCCATTCCATCATCTACCATAACCTCATGTCAACTAGCTTTTCTTTGTTCACCAATGATTCTTCTTAGAGCCTATCATGAGAATTAGCCTTCTTAGCCTAGGGCCATGATTGTGGTTTGGTTTTCCCTCATTGGAATGAGCATGTAGAGTTGGGGACATTAGAATGGGCATATGTATGATTCTCCTCCATGAGGGGAACTGGATGAGAGAATGAAAACACAAGGGTTTTGACCAGGCGTGTCTCAGTCATTTTGGTTGTTTCATATCAGAAGCTATAATTTTCTCATTCCTGGGTTGTGCTGGAGTTAATAAAGAAACATACCTCTTTGTTCAATAGAGAGATAAGGAGAAAAATACAGTTCATCACTGGAAAAGACCAATTCAAGAAAGGCTCAAATTGAAAAGAAATGTTCAAATTCTGAACTTGAACACAGCCCTCAATCTATTACTGCACCTGTAGACACCAAGAATATTTCCCACTATTAAATATAAGATATTATATCTATTTTATAACAGATTTCCAGTGAACATTGTCCAGGTCTTTAACTTTCCTAGACTGTTCACAGTTAAAGGTGACAACTGGGTTCCATTGAAGTCAATTCTCTGTTTTTTGTCACTAGGACAAAGAGAATGTGATCCATGCGGTGAAGATGACTGGTCCAATGCAGATAAGAGCAAGTGTGTGCCAAAGCTTGTGGAATTCCTCGCTTATGAAGAGGCACTGGGGTTTACTCTTGTCATCCTGTCCATCTTTGGGGCACTTGTGGTCTTGGCAGTAACTGTTGTGTATGTAATCCACAGACACACTCCATTGGTGAAAGCCAATGACCGGGAGCTGAGCTTCCTCATTCAGATGTCTCTGGTTATCACTGTGCTGTCATCCATGCTGTTCATAGGCAAGCCATGCAACTGGTCCTGCATGGCCCGCCAGATCACTCTGGCACTGGGCTTTTGCCTTTGTTTGTCTTCCATTCTTGGAAAGACTATTTCACTCTTTTTTGCCTACAGGATTTCCATATCCAAAACCCGCCTTATATCTATGCATCCCATTTTTCGAAAATTAATTGTACTGATCTGTGTTGTGGGGGAGATTTGTGTATGTGCAGTATACTTGGTGTTGGAGCCTCCAAGGATGTTCAAGAACATTGAATTTCAAAATGTAAAGATCATCTTTGAATGCAATGAAGGTTCTACACAGTTTCTGTGCTCCATATTTGGGTTTGATATTCTTCTGGCTCTGCTGTGTTTTCTTACAACCTTTGTGGCACGCCAGCTGCCAGATAACTATTATGAAGGGAAATGTATCACTTTTGGAATTCTGGTTTTTTTCATTGTCTGGATCTCTTTTGTCCCTGCTTACTTGAGCACCAAAGGCAAATTCAAAGTGGCTGTGGAAATATTTGCCATTTTGGCATCCAGCTATGGCTTGTTAGGCTGTGTATTTCTTCCCAAGTGCTTCATTATCTTGCTGAGGCCAAAGAGGAACACTGATGAAACTGTTGGTGGAAGAGTCCCCACTGTTGACAGGAGCATCCAGTTGACCTCAGCTTCTGTGAGCAGTGAGCTTAACAACAGTACAGTGTCCACTGTTTTGAATGATTAGAGCTGTGAGATCCATGTGACATGCAAGGATGTCACCGTAGATGAAATCCTGGCTCAATCTTCCCTTTTATGTTTAAACTGAGGTAGCTTCTGTTGTTGTAGTGTAATATTGGTTGTGGTTGTGTTGATGTAAGTTTAACATGGTGAATGATATCTTGTTCTGTGACATGTCATTCAGCATTGAATGGAGTATCACTTATGATTTAAATTAGAAAGCATATCATTGGGATTTTAAAGTAGAAGGTATAACTAAAACTAATAAAAAAGAAAGTGGGGAAGAGACTTAAGCACATTGGCACAGGGGGAAATTTCCTGACAGAACACCAATAGCTTATGCTCCAAGATCAAGAATTGGCAAGTGAGACCTTGTAAAATTTCAAAGCAATTTTAAGGCAAAGGACACTGTCAGTAGGACAAAACTGCAACCAACAGATTGGTAAAAGATCTTTACCAACTCTATATCTGTTAGATGGCTAATATCCAATTCATACAAAGTACTCAACAAGTTAGACTCTGGAGAACAAAATAACCCTATTAATATGGGTTATAGAACTAAACAAAGAATTCTCACCTGAGAAATACCAAGTGGTGAGACACACCTAAAGAAATGTCCAACATCCTTAGTCATCAGAGAAATGCAAGTCAAAACAACTCTGAGATTCTACCTCATACCAGTCAGAATGGCTAAGATAAAAAACTCAAGTGACAGCAGATGCTGGTGAGGATGTGGAGAAAGAGGAACACTCTTCCATTGCTGGTGAGATTGCAAGCTGGTACAACTATTCTGGAAATCAGTTTAACAGTTCCTCAGAAATTTGGCCATATACTACCTGAGGACCCAGCAATATCACTCCTCTGTATATACCCTGAAAATGCTCCAACATGTAATAAGGACACATCCTCCTCTATGATATTAGCAGCCTTATATGTAATAGCCAGAAGCTTGTAAAAAAAACCCAGATTCCATCAACAGAAAACTGGATACAGAAATTGTGCATTTACATTATGGAGTACTGCTCAGCTATTAATAACAATGAATTTATGAAATCCTGAGGCAAATGGATGGAACAAGAAAATATTATTCTCAGTGAGGTAACCAAATCACGAAAGAACACCCATGGTATGTGCTCATTGATATGTGGATATTAGCCCAGAATCTTGTAATACCCATGATACAATTCACAGGCCACATGAAGCTCAAGAAGAAGGAAGACCAAATTGTGGAAACTTCAGTCCTTCTTAGAATGGGGAAAAATATCCATGGGAATAGATGAAGAGACAAAGTGTGGAACAGAGACTGAAGGAAATGCCATCCTGAGACTGTTTTACTTGGGCATCAATCTCATATAAAGTCATCAAACACAGACACTATTGTGGATGCGAACAAGTGCTTGCTGACAGGAGCCTGAATACCTGTCTCCTTAGAGGCTCTCCCAGTGACTGAAAAATATGGAGGTAGATGCTCTCAGTCAACCATTAGACTGAGCACAGGGTCCCCAAAAGAGGAGCTAGAGAAAGTACCCAAGGAGATGAAGGGATTAACATCCCATAGAGGGAACAACAATATGAACCAACCAGTACTCCCAAAGCTCCCAGGGACTAAACCACCAACCAAAGATTACACGTGGAGGGACCCATGGCTCCAGCTGCATATATAGCAGAGGGTGGCCTAGTTGGACATCAATGGGAGGAGAGGCCCTTTGTTCTGTGAAGCGTTGATGTCCCATGGTAGAGGAATGCTAAGATCAGGAAGTAGGGGTGGGTGTAGTGGTGAGGAAAGGTTGTGGGGAGAGCAAGGGAGATTTCTGGAGTGGAAACCAGGAAAGGGGATAACACTTGAAATGTTAATAAAGAAAATATCTGAAATGAAAAATTATAAATAAATAAATAGATAAATAAATAAAGTAGAGGGTATAAATACTCATAATTCATCAGAATATTTCAGTGTTCATTTCTTTTCTGAAAGGTTGATAATTGTACTTATGATGTATAAACAAAGCATTCCATAAGTCTATCAGTTTAATATCAGAGACTCCTTTACCACTTCATACCACAGTGCAGCAAAACTCTCTTGTCTGACACAAGTTCTTCACACTTCTATTTTTATTAACAATGGACTCTACAACAAAATGTCAATTATACTCCAACATATAATGGAATTTTTCTTGTGCAAATTTATAGTTTTTTGGTTTTGTTTTTGATTTTTTTCTTTTTTTTTTTTTGGTTGTTGTTGTTGTTTTGGTCTTTTGAGATAGGGTTTCTCTGTATAGTTCTGGCTGTCCTGGAACTCACTTTGTAGACCAGGCTGACCTCAAACTCAGAAATCTACCTGCCTCTGCCTCCCGAGTGCTGGGATTAAAGGCGTGTGCCACCACACCCAGCACAACTTTATAGTTTTAAAATACAATTTTATCTAAATTTTTAGCTACCCTTTGTTGATTAAGCTCATATGCATTTTTATAAAAGAAGCTTATTACAGCTAAACATATCTTCTTGTGAAAATGATAGCCTAATTTATAATATTATTTTATCCTTTAGAGTCAATGGTTTATCAAATATTAAATATGTCTTGAATCATTGAAAGATAATCTTCTCTTTGGCAAAGCATCCTATCTAAATATTTTCTCATAAAAGTATCTCAGAATTTGGGATGAAATTTTTTTGCTATGGGTGAGCACTTGGGCATTGCATTGGGGAATACTGTAGTATTAATTTCAGCATGTTGCATCAAAATTATGTGGTTCTTGTCTGAGAAGTTGTAGGAAGATTAATTGTATGACAAATGAAGCACAAAACATCTTCATTAGAGCTGACCAAATATATGCAGGATAGGGTTTAACTGTTTGTTTGTTTGTGTGTGTGTGTGTGTGTGTGTGTGTGTGTGTGTGTGTGTGTGTTTGAGCTACTTAAACACAGATAAGGCTAATTTCATGTTAATTAATCTTCTAGGCTAATTTTTGGTAGTTATTTCTTGCATGAAAATTCCCAATAGGAAACAAATATACTAAGAGAAGGGGTGATTCATCTCAGATGAACCTCCTTGAAACTTCCCTAGTCTCATCTCTTCTCTGCTTCTCAACTCCTAGAGGGTCTCCAACATAAATAGAGATATCAGAATGCAGCTGACATAAGTGAACAGTTAAACACCCTCCAAACTGCTTCCATGGTTTAGCAGTTAACCCCTTCAAACCCACAATCATGTAGCACAACTCAGCCCCACTTCTGAAACTCCAGACTCTCCTAACATTTACTTATTTCCTAGTTTGCTTCTCTGTTGCAGTTACAGAACAGTGGCCAAAACTAACTTTGGGTGGACAGGGTGGGTGTTTTGTTTTGTTTTGTTTTGTTTTGTTGTTTTGTTTTTCATCTAACAACTCCCAGGTCACACTCCATCATGGAAGAAAATCGGAACAGGAACTCACAACAGGAATCTAGGGTCAAGAAGTGATACAGAAGCCATGAAAAAAAAAAAATCTGCTTACTGGCTTCCTTCAAAACCTTGCTCAGCTTGCTCTCATATACAACCTGAGACCACATGTTCAGGGTACCACCACCCACAGTAGGCTAGGCTCTCCCATATTAATCAAGAAAATGCCCCCACAGATATGACCAATTTGATTGAAGCAATTCCTTTGGCGAAGTGCCCTCTTTCAAGTGACTCAATTTTGTGTTCACGTTGGTAAGGAGCTCAGGACGTGAAATCACAATCATATGGACTCTGAAAATCTCTACCCTGAAAAGGACTGCCTGCTAAGACATGTTATGTAAATGCAGCCCTTTGTCCAATTCCCTGCCATACACTCCAGAGAGTAGAAGACATCCATCCCTGGATGTGTATCTCCAAACCCTGGCCCCTCCAATAAATCTCTCTCATGAGATTTTCTGCCTGGTGTGACTCTCTCATCTGAAGAAGGAAAGAAGTCATAAAGAGAAGGAGCAAAGCAGGAGCATGGCTGAGGCTCCTGAGCACCTCAACTCGGCTGGGGATATACTACCTTGGGAGCCTCAATGCCTCTGCTGAGGAGTTTTCCTCTCAGCAGTGTGGTTCCTGAGCTCCTTCTCATGATGATCTTCACTGGGACACTGTCCCATCCCAGAGCTGTGTGGTTCCTGGGCACCAGTGTCTCAGGATGCCTTCCACTTTTCCTTCAGAGGTTGCCTGAGCTTCTGAGTCCCAGGACACTCTTCCACTTGAGCAAAAAGCACATTAAGGTTTTTAATTAGGATATTATTAACACAAATTAAATAGTCACACATTAATTAACAATATTAATGAGCAAGGAAAGTTTTGTGCAATAAATAGGTGAGTAGATGCCCATATAGAAAATACTGGTATGCAGCGTCCCTCAAGCAAATGTGATCACTTTGAATTTCACCAAGGCTTTATATAAAGTTCTCATTTAAATTATGGGAAGGTCATTACCTATATCTGGTCTACAATAATCTTTCCTGTTAAATCAGTAAATAATTCCTGACTTTCTATGCTTAGCTAGTCATCATGGTTTCACTTTCTGTTGTGACACACCTGCAGAAGAAATCTCTGCAAAGATCGAAAAACTGAAAATCACAAATATTCAGCTCTTTTGAAAACATATCACACTCTGATCTTCTCATACTTCTGTAGCCAAATGTACACTTGCAGTTTATACTGTCCACAGTTCTATAAATTCTGTTTGCCACATATTTGACTCACATGCTTATAAAAATATATAGGTCATTTTTATGTTTCATGTCAAGGAGACTGAATACATATCTATAACATTTACTTATGGGAAGTAAAGTTACAGTAATGGTATGGTCAGAGGCAGTTATCTCTCATTGTATGACATTAAAAACTATTTTTAAGAAGTCTTGCATACTGAGGTGGGAAAGATGGTTCGGAGTTTATGAGCACTGCCGGCTCTTCCAGTGATTCTGAGTTCAATTCTCAGCAACTACATGGTGGCTCACAACCATCTGTAATGAGATGCCATGCCCTCTTCTGGTGTGTCTGAAGACAGTGACAGTGTACTCACGTGTATAAAATATATAAGTCTTTAAGAAGAATAGTCTTGCATTCTAAGCCTTGTTCTAGGTAAATATTTGCCATAGATCTTTAACATAAAATCTAATTAAGACTGGGCTGGCATCACAACTCCTTTTCCACTTATTTTTCAGAGGAATTTTTGAAACTCAGACACTTTAGCACATATTCTCACCCAGGAAAGCCTGGAGCAGGATCATACCTTGCTTCAGAGACACTTATTTATCATCATTGATAGCTTAAGAGGAAATTCGATTCTACCGGTATTTCAAACCCCTCAGTGTCATGTCTTTGAAAGCACAGATTATCTTCCAAGAACTCTTAAAGATTCTGATCCAAGGGAAGGCTTCATAATAGTAATTTTTCATTTATTTTACATGTACTAGTGTTCTGCCTGTAAAGCATTATTGTGAACCATGTGCATGCCTGGCACCCAGAAAAGAGAATTGGTGCCCCTGGAACAAGTTACAAACAATTGTAAAGCACCATGTAGGAGAGAGAGTACTAACCTGTGTCTACTAGAAAAGCTGCCTTTAAGAACTCAGCTATTTCCTCAGGTTTCAGAGCCATAATGTTAAAAAAATAGAACTATTTCAGAGAGCTATCAACAGCATAAGAAAAGGACTCTATGAAACCTGCATATATTTCTATTTAATGTAAGATTATAAAAAAGAAACTCAGAAAAATTAATTCATGATCCATTTTAAAACAATATCTAATGAATTGTGTTTATTTATTGCGTTTGTTTTAAATCCTTTCTTTCATTTTTTATTAGCAGTTTTCTTCATTTACATTTCAAATGTTATCCTGAAAGTCCCCTATACCCTCCCCACCATCCTGTTCCCCAAACAACCCACTCCTGCTTTGTGGCCCTGTCATTCCCCTGTACTGGAGCATTTGATCTTTGCAAGACCAAGGGCCTCTCCTCCCACTGATGGTTGACTAGACCATCCTCTGCTACATATGCAACTAGAGACATAGTTCTATGGGGTACTGGTTAGTTCATATTGTTGTTCCACCTATAGGGTTGCAGACCTCTTCAGCTCCTTGGGTACTTTCTCTAGCTCCTCCATTGGGGGCCCTGTGTTCCATCCAATAGATGACTGTGAGCATTCACTTCTGTATTTGCCAGGCACTGGCATAGCCTCACAAGAGATAGCTATATCAGGGTCCTGTTAGCAAAAATCATGCTAGCATATGCAATAGTATCTGGGTTTGGTGGTTGTATATGGGATAGATCCCTGGATGGGGAAGTCTCTGGATGGTCCATTCTTCTGTCTCAGCTCTGAACTTGGTCTCTGTAACTCCTTCCATAGGTAGTTTGTTCCCCACTCTAAAAATAACAAAGTATCGACATTTTGTTCTTTCTTCTTCTTGATTTTTATGTTTTACAAATTGTATCTTGGATAGTCTAAGTTTCTGGTTTAATATCCACTTATTGGTGAGTGCATTTCATATGTGTTCTTTTGTTATTGGGTTACTTCACTCAGGATGATATCCTCCATATCCATCCATTTGCCTAAGCATTTCATAAATTCATTGTTTTAAATAGCTGAGTAGTACTCCATTGTGTAAATGTACCACATTTTCTGTATCCATTCCTCTGTTGAGAGGCATCTGGGTTCTTTCCACCTTCTGGCGATTATAAATAAGGCTGCTATGAAAATAGTAGAGCATGCGTCCTTATTACAAGTTGGAACATCTTCTGGGTATATGCCTAGGAGAGGTATTGCTGGATCCTCCTGTAGAACTATGTCCAATTTACTGAGGAACTGCCAGACTGATTTCCAGGGTGGTTGTACCAGTTTGCAATCCCACCAACAATGGAGGAGTGTTCCTCTTCCTCCACATCCTTGCCAGCATCTGCTGTCACCTGAATTCTTTATCTTAGCCATTCTGACTGGTGTGAAGTTTTGATTTGCATTTCCCTGATGATAAGGAATGATGTTGATGGAAAGATCTCCCATGCTCATGGATTGGTAGGATTAACATCGTCAAAATGGCTATCTTGTGGAAAGCAATCTACAGATTCAATGCAATCCCCATCAAAATTTCATCTCAATTCTTCACCGACTTAGAAAGAGAAATTTGCAACAAAAAACTATTCTCAATAATAAAAGAACCTATGGTGGAATCACCATGCTTGACCTCAAGCTGTACTACAAAGCAATGATGATAAAAACTGTATGGTACTTGTACTGTGATAGACAGATAAATCCATGGAGTAGAATTGAATACTCAGAAATGAACCCACACACCTATATTTACTTGATATTTGTCAAGGGAGCTAAAACCATCCAGTGGGAAAAAAAGACAGCATTTTCAACAAATGGTGCTAGCACAACTAGTGGTTATCATGTAGAAGAATGCAAATTGATATATTCTTATCTCCTTGTACAAAGCTCAAGTCCAAGTGGATCAAGGAACTCCACATAAAGCCAGAGACACTGAATCTTATAGAGGAGAAAGTGGGGAAAAGCCGAGAAGGTATGGGCACAGGGGAAAAAATTCTGAACAGAACAGCAATGGCTTGTGCTGTAAGATTGAGAATCAACAAATGGGATCTCATAAAATTCCAAAGCTTTTGTAAGGGAAAAGCCACTGTCAATAAGACAAAAAGGCCACTAACAGATTGGGAAAGGATTTTTACCAATTCTAAATCAGATAGGGGACTAATATCCAATATATATATAAAACTCAAGAAGATGGACCCCAGAAAATCAAATATACCCATCAAAAAATGGGGTACAGAGCTAAACACGTAATTTTCAACTGATGAACACTGAATGGCTGAGATGCACCTAAAAAAAAAAATGTTCTGTCTTAAATCCTAATGAAATGGTTTCCAATTTCAATCAAAAGAGACATTCTAATCTATGCTGAATGGCATAACACAGAACAAGGTATCATTCACCAGGTTAACATTGCATCAACATATCTACAACCAATATTAGCCTACAACATCAGCAGCTACTTCAGATGAAACATAAAAGGGAAGGTTGAGCCAGAATGTCCTCCAAGGTGACATCCTTGCCTGTCACATGGAGTTCACAGCTCTACTCATCCAGAAAATTGGACTCTTTGATTTTGTTACACTCACTGTTCACTGATGCTGAAGTCAGCTGGATATTCCTGTCAACAGTGGGGGGACTCTTTCACCAACAGTTTCATCAGTGTTCCTCTTTGTCCTCAGCAATATAATGAAGCACTTGGGAAGAAATAGACAGCCTAACAAGTCATAGCTGGATGCCAAAATCGCAAATATTTCCACAGCCACTTTGAATTTGCCTTTGGTGCTGAAGTAGGCAGGGACAAAAGAGATCCAGACAATGAAAAAGACCAGTATTCCAAAAGTGATACATTTCCCTTCATAATAGTTATCTGGCAGCTGGCGAGCCACAAAGGTTGTAAGAAAACACAACAGAGCCAGAAGAACATCAAACCCAAATATGGAGCACAGAAACTCTATAGAACCTTCATTGCATTCAAAGATGATCTTTACATTTTGAATTTCAATGTTCTTGAACATCCTTGGAAGGTCCGACACCAAGTATACTGCACATACATTAAATCTCCCCTACAACACAGATCAGTACAATTAATTTTTGAAAAATGGGGTGCATAGATACAATACAGGTTTTGGATACAGAAATCCTATAGGCAAAATGAGTAAAATAGTCTTTACAAGAATGGAAGACAAACAATGCAAAATCCCAGTGCCAGAGTGATCTGGAGGGCCATGCTGGACCAGTTGCATGGCTTGCCTATGAACAGCATGGATGACAGTACTGTGATATCTTCACTGCATGTATCATAATTCCTTTGGCCTATTGAGGAAAAAAGTAACAAAAAGCAAAAAACAACAACAACAACCACAAAAAAAAAAAAACAGAGAATTGACTTCAGGGGTACCAAGTCATCACCTTTAACGGTCTACAGTCTAGGGAACTTAAAAACTTGAACAAAATTTTCTGGAAATATGTTATACAATAGGTATAATATCTTATATTTAATAGTGGGAACATATTCTTGGTGTCTATAGATGTAGTGACAGTTTGAGGGTTGTTTTCAACTTCAGGACTTGAACATTTCTTTTCAACACACTCTTTCTTGAACTGGTCTTTTCTATTGATAAGCTCCTTTTATTCTCCTCCAACAGTTTATTGAAGAAAGATGTCTGTGTCTTTATCAACTCCAGCACAGCACAGGAATGAGAAAATCACAGCTTCTGATCTGAAACAATCAAAATGACTGGGACACAGCTGGACAAACTCTGTGTGTTCGGTCTCTCATACAATATCCCTTCATGGAGGAGAATCATGCAAGTGCCCAACCAAATGTCCCCAACTCTCGATGCCCATTTGAATGAGTGATGAGGATGATGATGGGAAGGAAAACAAAACCACCAGTCATGGTCCCTGGCACTAAGAAGGTTAAAACTGGAGGAAGGCTCTAAGAGCAAGCATTGGTGAATAAGGAAAAACTAGTTGAATTGAGGTTATGGTAGATGATGGAATGGTTCCATTTAGTGATAATTTTAAAAATAAGGTCAATAGTTGTGTTTGCTTTCATCCACTCTAACCTGTGGTCTAAACACCTCTGAGTAGATATCTGTGTGGGGCCTGGGGGAACTGTTGCCGGGGAGGTGTGCAGGTTACAGGCTGCTTATACTATCACAGACCATTTTATCATTTTTACTTGATTACTCTTGGGGGGCTATGTAACAAAGGACAAGCACATTTTTAGTTCTTCAACCAAAAAACAAACAGAAATATAAATAAAACTGTCCAACACCTTACACAAAAGCAAGGCTGCCTAAGTCACTTCCACAGATTTGCAACTGAACAGGCTGTCATAGCAGCTCATTCCACAGCAACTGTGCAATGCTGAACTTTCAGTGCTTAGAACTTTAAGACAATTGGGTGATCTTTTCCCAACTACAATAAGTGCTGAATCTACTTAAAAAGCAAGTAATTTGAAGATTTTATGAATTGATTTATATTTCACATTTTATTTATTTTGTCTGGTGTTTATTTATGACATTCATAATGGTAGGCCTTGTCTTTATCAGAAGTGAAAACTCATATTTTCTTTTGGTCATACTGCACTCAGGAAATTTTTATGGGTTTCATGAATTTTTGTTATACTCAGCTTCTAAAGATTTATAAGTAGTTTTCCTGACACCCTCTTTTTAATTTAACTATATTACTCCCAATGCAAAAATGGCCATCTCTACCTGGTTTCTCTGACACATATCCATCAACACATGGGATGCAATCAAAGCAGTATATTCGTTGTCCCTGGTGAACCCCTTTCTGTGTACCTGGAGGACACACTTGTGTTCAGAATTAATCTGGATACTAGCAAATACAAAGGTAGTAGGTATTTTAAAAGCCTCAAAAATTGTCCACTTGTGAAATGTTGAAAGTTTTCGTTTGCATTTACATGGAGACACATGTCCTATTAATAAAAGATATCAGCCCAGGAGTCTGAGCAAAGATAGCAAACAAAGCCTGACAATATGGAGAGCCTAGAAAGAACTTTGGCTAAAGGACAATCTTTTGACTGACTCTGGAATTGCTGAACTAAGTGTAGTGACAGTTCTTTGTCATCTTGATGATCAAGAGTAAACTAATACCATATGAGATATTGCAGATGGGACACTTTGCTTAGTCTGTTCCTGTTTAAAATAATTTAACACTCTACACATCTTCCTGAAAACCTGAAATATATTTCCTCTCACATTAACCAACCCAACATAATATGAAATGTAAAGATGTTTCATGAATGGTAAAAATAAAATTAAGCAAGTTCTAAGGAGAAAATTTAAAAAACATAACAGAACTTCATTAAGAGTAATATTCCAGAAACATTTTCTTGCTAAGTCAATTTAAAAATTTTCGGCTTAAACACAAACCTCCTTTCATAGCATATAGATGTATACAAAGGTGTATACTTTGAAATACTGAATAAAGGTGATATTCACAAATAAATTTATATTGTATTCTAGGGATAAGAAACTATTTGTTTTTTACTTAAATTTTTCAAATAGTATATCTCGATGGTCTTTTTCTCCCTCTTTCTACCTAGATCTTCCCCTTCTCACTTCCCATGTACCCTCATGTTTTTTCTTCTCTCTGACTCTTTTCTTTTTTCCTTTCTTTCTTCCTTTCTTCCTTCCTTTCTTTCTTTCTTTCTTTCTTTCTTTCTTTCTTTCTTTCTTTCTTTCTTTCTTTCTTCCTTCCTTCCTTCCTTCCTTCCTCCCTCCCTCCCTCCCTCCCTCCCTTCCTCCCTCCCTCCCTCCCCCCCCCCTCTCTCTCTCTCTTTCTCTCTCTCTCTCTTTCTTTCTTTCTTTCTTTCTTTTTGTTTTTGGTTTTTCGAGACAGGGTTTCTCATTTTAGTCCCGGCTGTCCTGGAACTCACTCTGTAGACCAGGCTGGACTCGAACTCAGAAATCTGCCTGCCTCTGCCTCCCAAGTCCTCTCCTGGGATTAAAGGCGTGTGCCACCACGCCCAGCTTTCATCTCTCTGTTTCTTAAGAAAGGAGAAATTAAAACATGAAAAAAAGCAAAATGCAAAACAAGCAAACAAAATATAGTAAGACAAAATAAATTCCAAAGCAAAACAACTATCTGAATGCACACACACACACACACACACACACACACACACACAAACACACACACAGGAATTCATTTACTATTAGTCAACTATTTCTGGGCATGGGATCTGCCCTGAAGTGTGGTTAATATGTCCAGTAACATTCAGTTGAAGAAAATTGATATTCCTTTTTTGCCAGCAACTGAAAATAGTATCTTCGTAAGTGGTAGACCTAGTAGCTAATTTCCTCTCCCAGTAATGGGATCACACCAGAGTTGAACCTGTAAAGCTCATGTCATTCGTACCCCTGCACACTCTTCATCACTACATAAACTAGAAAAATAAACAAAACAAAGGGGGTCAAAAATAACTACAGTCTGAGTACTTGAGAAAGTAACATACTGAAAATAATAGTTAATAAAAAAATCTAAGGAAATATTACAAATGCTAAAATATGAATCAGGTTATATTTTAAATAAGTTTTATACAGGAAAACTGATTTGAAATTATAATAATTTCTCATTTTCACATTTCATTGGTGGTGCATACCTTTAATCCCAGCACTTGGGAGGCAGAGGCAGGTGGATTTCTGAGTTCAAGGCCAGCCTGGTCTACAGAGCGAGTTCAGGACAGCCAGGGCTACACTGAGAAACCCTGTCTGAAAAAAAAAATAAGGATATCATAGTGTCCATATTTCCAATACCCATTATCTAATCTATCTATCATAATCAGGTTCCAGAACTACCCATTTTTCCTCATGTGATTTAAAATTATTTTCTTTCATATAGTACATTAGTTAGAAAGCAACAATAGAAGAAATCATTTTGTAAAAATTTCAATTGTCTTAAAAATAATTTTATATACAAATTCATTTCAAATACATATTTAATTCATGAAATTTCAGTGTGCTTTGTTGGTCTCTATTTTTTTAATGTACTATGACAATCTCTATCCACATGTATAAATGAAACTTCAAGCGTGGTTGGCAATATGATGTACTTTAAATGTAAATGCAGTATAAAGATTTTACTCAGAAGTTGCTTGCAAGGAGGTAGAAGCTGCTGTCATGTAAACTAGTCAGAGTCAGAATATGGGAAATGTAGGCATGATTCTGATGCTTTGATCTGGAATCTGTATGTGAAACACAATTGATAGTTCAATCAATAAAGATTCTAGCTGTCAATGGCTGGGCAGAAGAAGTGGGACTTCCATGTTCCAGCAGGCAGGCTAGGAGATGCAAGGAAAGAAAAATTTGCCATCCTTTGGAGGGAAAGAGAGCTACCAGCCATGTGAGATCTCTTGTGGAGTGACCATTGTCAGCTTTCCCGACTGGGCCTGGGATAGCATGTAGGAGATTAAAAAGGCAACTAACCTAAGGGCAGATTTAGGGTGCAAAGAGAATGAAATCAGCCATTTAAGTTAAGGGCAGACTTAGAGATGTTGAGCTAGTTCTAAAGCTGAAAGCATAACTAGAGGTGTTGAGTTGAGGATGAAGGTAAGGGCATGTTAGTGAAGGGAGGCTTAGAAGGGCCCGACCATTAAGCTAAAAAGTATATAAAAATACGTGTGTGTGTGTGTGTGTGTGTGTGTGTGTGTGTGTGTTTCATCTGCAGATCATCCACGGATCCAGGGTAGCTCCTGCGCAGTGGCTAGTAGCAAAGGTCTGTCCAGAGTTTAAAGTAGGTAGTAGAGACTTCAGGCTATAAGGAAATAGTAGATTTCAAACCAAAAACTAAAGGGAAGGAAGAGCTCAGAAATCCAGAGGGGAAAGGAAACCATATGTAAAAGGTGAAAAACAAAACAAAACAAAACAAAACAAAACAAAACAAAACAAAACAAAAAGAAAAAGGTCTTCCAGTTGGTGCCAGCACCAGGTCACCTTGGGCGCAGAGTTGGAGAACACCCCCAAGGTCCCTTAGAGGACTCTCCACATGATCTTAGGACCACCAGTGAGTGGAACACAATTTCTGTTCCAATCCAGTCATGCGGGACCTGAGACAGCATTAGGAAAGCAGGAAACCTGGCCTGACCAGGGTCACAAGTCCCTCTGGTCGACTCCAGCACTGGGTCACCTGGGGACAGAGTCGGCGGACACCCCCAAGGTCCCTAGAGGACAGGTTCTGAGACAGACACCATTTTGGGCTCCAGACATCCGTGCACCTTCCCTGCCAGAGGACAGGTGTCCACCCTGCCCGGGAGGGCTTTGCCTGAGCATCTGGGGGAGCCATGTTGGTTCCCAGATCCCTTCCAGACTAGTCTGTGCAGGAGAAAGTGTGGACTACAGAAGTTAACAGCTTCTGTGACGGGCTGAAGCAACACAGCTTCTGGGACAGGTCCTGTTTCAGGGCTTCATCTTCTGCCAGTAGGGGAGTCCGAACTCCAGATATCTGTGCACCTTCCCTGGAAGAGGAGAGCTTGCCTGCAGAGAGTGCTCTGACGACTAAAACTCAGAGGAGCGAGCTGGTCTCCCAGGTCTGCTGATAGAGGCTAAGAGAATCATGAGAGGAACAATCTCTAACCAGAGACAACTATAACAACTAACTCCAGAGATTACCAGATGGCGAAAGGCAAACAAAAGCTAGAACTGGATTTAAAAGCATATCTCATGATGATGGTAGAGGACACCAAGAAGGACTTTAATAACTCACTTAAAGAAATGCAGGAGAACACTGCTAAACAGGTAGAAGACCTTAAAGAGGAAGCACAAAAATCTCTTAAAGAATTGCAGAAAAACATGACCAAACAGGTGATGGAAATGAATAAAACCAGCCAAGACCTAAAAAGGGAAGTAGACAAAATAAAGAAAATCCAAAGTGAGGCAACACTGGAGCTAGGAACCCTAGGAAAGAAATCTGGAACCATAGATGTGAGCATCAGCAACAGAATACAAGAGATGGAAGAGAGAATCTCAGATGCAGAAGGTTCCATAGAGAACATTGGCACAACAATCAAAGAAAATGCAAAATGCAAAAAGATCCTAACTCAAAACATCCAGGAAATCCAGGACAAAATGAGAATACCAAACCTACAGATAATAGGAGTAGATGAGAATGAAGATTTTCAACTTAAAGGGCCAGCAAATATCTTCAACAAAATTATAGAAGAAAACTTGCCAAACCTAAACAAAGACATGCCCATGAACATACAAGAAGCCTACAGAACTCCAAATAGACTGGACCAGAAAAGAAATCCCTCCCGACACATAATAATCAGAACAACAAATGCATTACATAAAGATAGAATATTGAAAGCAGTAAGGGAAAAAGGTCAAGTAACATATAAAAGCAGGCCTATCAGAATTACCACAGACTTTTCACCAGAGACTATGAAAGCCAGAAGATCCTGGATAGATGTTATACAGACACTAGGAGAACACAAATGCAAGCCCAGGCTACTATACCCAGCCAAAGTTTCAATTACCATAGATGGAGAAACCAAAGTATTTCACGACAAAACCAAATTCACATATTATCTTTCCATGAATCGTGCCCTTCAAAGGATAATAAACAAATTATCAAAAAATCCTGCCCTTCAAAGAAAAAAAACAATACAAGGACAGAAAACACGCCCTAGAAAAAGCAAGAAAGTAATCCTATAACAAACAAAAAAGAAGACAGCCACAAGAACAGAATGCCAACTCTAACAATAAAAATAATAGGAAACAACAATTACTTTTCCTTAATATCTCTTAATATCAATGGACTCAATTCCCCAATAAAAAGACATAGACTAACAGACTGGCTACACAAACAGGACCCACCATTTTGCTGCTTATAGGAAACCCATCTCAGGGAAAAAGACAGACACTACCTCAGAATGAAAGGCTGGAAAACAATTTTCCAAGCAAACTCTCTGAAGAAACAAGCTGGAATAGCCATTCTAATATCTAATAAAATTGACTTCCAACCCAAATTTATCAAAAAAGACAAGGAGGGGAACTGCATACTCATCAAATGTAAAATCTTCCAAGAGGAACTCTCAATTCTGAATATCTATGCTCCAAATGCAAGGGCAGCCACATTCATTAAAGAAACTTCAGTAAAGTGCAAAGCACACATTGCACCTCACACAATAATAGTGGGAGACTTCAACACACCACTTTCATCAATGGACAAATCATGGAAACAGAAACTAAACAGGGACACAGTGTAACTAGCAGAAGTTATGAAACAAATGGATTTAACAGATATCTACAGAAAATTTTATCCTAAAACAGAAGGATATACCTTCTTCTCAGCACTTCATGGTACCGTCTCCAAAACTGACCATATAATTGATCACAAAACAGGCCTCAACAGATACAAAAATATTGAAATTGTCCCATGCATCCTATCAGATCACCATGGACTAAGGCTGATCTTCAATAACAACATAAATAATGGAAAGCCAACATTCACGTGGAAACTGAACAACACTTTTCTCAATGATATCTTGGTCAAGGAAGGAATAAAGAAAGAAATTAACTTTTTAGAGTTTAATGAAAATGAAGCCACAACATACCCAAACTTATGGGAAACAATGAAAGCATTTCAAAGAGAAAAACTCATAGCTCTGAGTGCCTCCAAACAGAAGCTAGAGAGAGCACACACTAGCAGCTTGACAACACACCTAAATTCTCTAGAACAAAAGGAAGCAAATTCACCCAAGAGGAGTAGATGGCAGGAAATAATCAAACTCAGGGGCAAAATCAACCAAGTGGAAACAAGAAGAACTATGTGTTGAGGGCCTCATATAAACTGTCTGTTTGGTGGTCTGCCTAAATTTTTTTAGGATTTTTTTTAAAAACTTTTTATACATCATTCTGCATACATATATGCTTGGCAGCCAGAAAGAGCAACATATCTCACTATAAATAGTTCTGAGATACCACGTGGTTGCTGGAAATTGAACTCAGGAAGTTTGGTAGAACAGTCAGTGCAATTAACCTCTGAACTATCTCTCCTGGCCCCTGCCTACTTCATATATCATATCCTTTTAAAATTTTCACAGCTATGCTAAATATTACTTTTGCCTTATACCATACTTCTTAGTAGCTTTTCTGATTTTAGTTTAATGGGCAATGATGATTCATAACTGGACAGCAATTGCTGTCATGCATAATTTCTAGACCTATCATGAGTTTATTTTATTGCTGTTACAACAGGATGAATTCTCCTTACTGAGTTGTACTGAGGACAAAGCTTCATTAGAAGTTTTGACAATGAAAGGATTCTGAAATGCAATCAGAAGACACATTCAAAAACAACACAAAACCTATGAGAAGGGTCTCTAAGAACTGGTATGGAATGCTTACTTCCACTCTCAAATTAGCTAATTAGGAGGTATCCGCCCGGCCTGAGAGGCTTCTGCCTCTCATTCTTCCGGAGCCAGCTTGGTCCCCGGACTCCGTGCAGGGCAGTCTGCACAGGTGAGAGTGTGGAATACAGAGGCCAGCAGTCTCTGGGACCAGCGAGAGCCACAGAGCCTCTGAGGCGGCACCATTTTCGACTCCAGACAACCGGCCAGCTTCCTGATCAGGGCACAGGTGTCCACCCGGCCTGAGAGGCTTCTGCCTCAGGTTCCGAGGGAGCCAGCTTGGTTCTGGGACTCCGTAGAGGGCAGTCTGCACAGGCCAAAGCAACACAGCTTCTGGGAAAGATCCTGTTTTGGGCCTTCATCTTCAGCCAGGAGGAGGTCCAAACACCAGATAACTGTGCACCTTCCCTGAAAGAGGCGACCTTGCCTGCAGAGACTGCTCTGACTACTGAAACTCAGAGGAGAGAGCTAGTCTCCCAGGTCTGCTTATAGAGGGTAACAAAATCACCAGAGAAACAATCTCTAAACAGAGACAACTATAACAACTAACTCCAGAGATTACCAGATGGCGAAAAGTAAACATAAGAATCTTACTAACAGATATCAGGACCACTCACCATCATCAGAACCCAGCACTCCCACTTCGCCCAGTCCAGGGCACCCCAACACACCTGAAAAGCTAGACCTGGATTTAAAAGCATATCTCATGATGATAGTAGAGGACATCAAGAAGGACTTAAATAACTCACTTAAAGAAATACAGGAGAACACTGCTAAACAAGTAGAAGACATAAAGAAGAAACACAAAAATCCCTTAAAGAATTGCAGGAAAACATAACCAAACAGGTAGAAGACATTAAGGAGGAAACACAAAAATCCCTTAAAGAATTGCAGGAAAACATGATCAAACAGGTGATGGAATTGAATAAAACCATCCAAGACCCAAAAAGGGAAGTAGACACAATAAAGAAAACCCAAAGTGAGGCAATGCTGGAGATAGAAAACCTAGGAAAGAAATCTGGAACTATAGATGCGAGCATCAGCAACAGAATACAAGAGATGGAAGAGAGAATCTCAGGTGCAGAAGATTCCATAGAGAACATCAGCACAACAATCAAAGAAAATGCAAAATGCAAAAAGATCCTAACTCAAAACATCCAGGAAATCCAGGACACAATGAGAAGACCAAACCTACGGATAATAGGAGTGGATGAGAATGAAGATTTTCAACTCAAAGGACCAGCAAACATCTTCAACAAAATTATTGAAGAAAACTTCCCAAATCTAAAGAAAGACATGCCCATGATCATACAAGAAGCCTACAGAACTCCAAATAGACTGGACCAGAAAAAAAAAATCCTCCCAACACATGATAATCAGAACAACAAATGCACTAAATAAAGATAGAATACTAAAAGCAGTAAGGGAAAAAGGTCAAGTAACATATAAAGGCAAGCTTATCAGAATTACACCAGATTTTTCACCAGAGACTATGAAAGCCAGAAGAGCCTGGACAGATGTTATACAGACACTAAGAGAACACAAATGCCAGCCCAGGCTACTATACCCAGCCAAACTCTCAATTACCATAGATGGAGAAACCAAAGTATTCCACGACAAAACCAAATTCACCCATTATCTCGCCACGAATCCAGCCCTTCAAAGGATAATAAAAGAAAAAAACCAATACAAGGATGGGAACCACACCCTAGAAAAAAAAAGAAGATAATCCCTCAACAAACCTAAAAGAAGACAGCCACAAGAACAGAATGCCAACTTTAACAACAAAAATAACAGAAAGCAACAATTACTTTTCCTTAATATCTCTTAATATCAATGGACTCAACTCCCCAATAAAAAGACATAGACTAAGAAACTGGCTACACAAACAAGACCCAACATTTTGCTGCTTACAGGAAACTCATCTCAGAGAAAAAGATAGACACTACCTCAGAATGAAAGGCTCGAAAACAATTTTCCAAGCAAATGGTATGAAGAAACAAGCTGGAGTAGCCATTCTAATATCTAACAAAATCGACTTCCAACCCAAAATAATCAAAAAAGACAAGGAGGGGCACTTCATACTCATCAAAGGTAAAATCTTCCAAGAGTAACTCTCAATTCTGAATATATATGCTCCAAATACAAGGGCAGCCACATTCAATAAAGAAACTTTAGTAAAGCTCAAAGCACACATTGCACCTCACACAATAATAGTGGGAGACTTCAACACACCACTTTCACCAATGGAAAGATCATGGAAACAGAAACTAAACAGGGACACAGTGAAACTAACAGAAGTGACTAAACAAATGGACTTAATAGATATCTACAGAACATTTAACCTAAAATAAAAGGATATAACTTCTTCTCAGCACCCCATGGTACCTTCTCCAAAATTGACCACATAATTGGTCACAAAACAAGCCTCAACATATACAAAAATATTGAAATTGTCCCATGCATCTTATCAGATTACCATGGACTAAGGTTGATCTTCAATAACAAAATAACTAATAGAAAGCCAACATTCACGTGGAAACTGAACAATACTCTTCTCAATGATAACTTGGTCAAGGAAGGAATAAAGAAAGAAATTTAGGACGTTTTGGAGTTTAATGAAAATGAAGCCACAACATACCCAAACTTATGGGACACAATGAAAGGATTCCTAGAGGAAAACTCATAGCTCTGAGTGCCTACAAAAAGAAACTAGACAGCACACACATTAGAAGCTTGACAATACAATTAAAAGCTCTAGAACAAAAGGAAGCAAATTCACCCAAGAGGGTTAGAAGGCAGGAAATAATCAAACTCAGGGATGAAATCAACCAAGTGGAAACAAGAAGAACTATTCAAAGAATCAACCAATCAAGGAGCTGGTTCTTTAAGAAAATCAACCAGATAGATAAACCCTTAGCCAGACTCACTAGAGGACACAGGGAAAGCATCCTAATTAACAAAATCAGAAATGAAAAGGAAAACATAACAACAGATACTGGAGAAATCCAAAACCCCATCAGATCCTTCTACAAAAGGCTCTACTCGACAAAACTGGAAAACCTGGATGAAATGGACAAGTTTCTAGACAGATACAGGGACTATAGATAAATCAAGATCAGGTTAATGATCTAAACAGTCCTATATCCCCTAAAGAAATATAAGCAGTCATTAATAGTCTCCCAACCAAAAAAGTCCAGGACCAGATGGGTTTAGTGCATAGTTCTATCAGACCTTCAAAGAAGACCTAATTCCAGTTCTTCACGAACTATTCCACAAAATAGATATGGAAGGTACTCTACCCAACTCATTCTATGAAGCCACAATTACTCTGATACCTAAACCACAAAAAGACCCAACAAAGATAGAAAACTTCAGACGAATTTCCCTTATGAATATCGATGCAAAAATCCTCAATAAAGTTCTTGCTAACCGAATCCAAGAACACATCAAAACAATCATCCATCCTGACCAAGTAGGTTTCAACCCAGGGATGCAAGGACGGTTCAATATACGAAAATCCATCAACATTATCCAGTATATAAACAAACTCAAAGACAAAAACCACATGATCATCTCGTTAGATGCTGAGAAAGCATTTGACAAAATCCAACACCCATTCATGATAAAAGTCTTGGAAATATCAGGAATTCAAGGCCCATACCTAAACATGATAAAAGCAATCTACAGCAAACCAGTAGCCAACATCAAAGTAAATGGTGAGAAGCTGGAAGCAATCCCACTAAAATCAGGGACTAGACAAGGCTGTCCACTCTCTCTCTACCTATTCAACATTGTACTTGAAGTCCTAGCCAGAGCAATTAGACAACAAAAGGAGATCAAGGGAATACAAATTGGAAAGGAAGAAGTCAAAATATCACTTTTTGCAGATGATATGATAGTATACATAAGTGACCCTAAAAATTCCACCAGAGAACTCCTAAGCCTGATAAACAGCTTCAATCAAGTAGCTGGATATAAAATTAACTCAAACAAGTCAATGGCCTTTCACTATACAAAGGATAAACAGACTGAGAAAGAAATTAGGGAAACAACACCCTTCTCAATAGTCACAAATAATATAAAATACTTTGGCGTGACTCTAACTAAGGAAGTGAAAGATCTGTATGATAAGAACTTCAAGTCTCTGAAGAAAGAAATTAAAGAAGATCTCAGAAGATGGAAAGATCTCCCATGCTCATGGATTGGCGGGATCAATATTGCAAAAATGGCTATCTTGCCAAAAGCAATCTACAGATTCAATGCAATCCCCATCAAAATTCCAACTCAATTCTTCAATGAATTAGAAAGGACAATCAGCAGATTCATCTGGAATAACAAAAAACCTAGGATAGCAAAAACTCTTCTCAATGATAAAAGAACTTCTGGTGGAATCACCATGCCGGACCTAAAGCTGTACTACAGAGCAATTGTGATAAAAACTGCATGGTATTGGTATAGTGACAGACAAGTAGACCAATGGAACAGAATTGAAGACCCAGAGATGAACCCACACACCTATGGTCACTTGATCTTTGACAAGGGAGCTAAAACCACCCAGTGGAAAAAAGACAGCATTTTCAACAAATGGTGCTGGCACAACTGGCAGTTATCATGTAGGAAAATGCAAATTGATCCATTTCTATCTCTTTGTACTAAGATCAAATCTAAGTGGATTAAGGAACTCCACATAAAACCAGAGACACTGAAACTTATAGAGGAGAAAGTAGGGAAAAGCCTCGAAGATATGGGTACAGGGGAAAAATTCCTGAATAGCACAGCAATGGCTTGTGCTGTAAGATCTAGAACCAACAAATGGGACCTCATAAAATTGCAAAGCTTCTGCAAGGCAAAAGATACTCTCAATAAGACAAAAAGGCCACCAACAGATTGGGAAAGGATCTTCACCTATCCCAAATTGGATAGGGGACTAATATCCAATATATATAAAGAACTCAAGAAGGTGGACTCCAGTAAATCACATAACCCCATTAAAAACTGGGGCTCAGAGCTGAACAAAGGATTCTCACCTGAGGAATACCGAATGGCTGAGAAGCACCTGAAAAAATGTTCAACATCCTTAATCATCAGGGAAATGCAACTCAAAACAACTCTGAGATTCCACTTCACTCCACTCAGAATGGCTAAGATCAAAAATTCAGGTGACAGCAGATGCTGGCGAGGATGTGGAGAAAGAGGAACACTCCTCCATTTTTGGTGGGATTGCAACTTGTAAAACCACTCTGGAAATCAGTCTGACGGTTCCTCAGAAAATTGGACATAGTACTACCAGAGGATCCCGCAATACCTCTCCTGGGCATATATCTAGAAGATGTCCCAACCGGTAAGAAGGACACATGATCCACTATGTTCATAGCAGCCTTATTTATAATAGCCAGAAGCTGGAAAGAACCCAGATGTCCCTAAACAGAGGAATGAATACAGAAAATGTGGTACATTTACACAATGGAGTACTACTCAGCTATTAAAAAAATGAATTTATGAAATTCCTAGGCAAATGGATGGACCTGGAGGGCATCATCTTGAGTGAGGTAACCCAATCACAAAGGAACTCGCACAATATGTACTCACTGATAAGTGGATATTAGCCCAGAAACTGAGGATACCCAACATATAAGATACAATTTTCTAAAGGCATGAAATTCAAGAAGAACAAAGACCAAAGTGTGGACACTTTGCCCCTTCTTAGAAAGGGGAACAAAACACCCATGGAAGGAGTTACAGAGACAAAATTTGGAACTGTGCCGAAAGGATGGACCATCTAGTGATTGCCATATGCAGGGATCCATCCCATAATCAGCTTCCAAACGCTGACACCATTGCATACACTAGCAAGGTTTTGCTGAAAAGACCCAGATATAGCTGTCTCTTGTGAGACTATACCAGGGCCTAACAAACACAGAAGTGGATGATCATAGTCAGCTATTGGATGGATCACACAGCCCCCATGGAGGAGCTAGAGAAATTACCCAAGGAGCTAAAGGGAACTGCAACCCTATAGGTGGAACAACAATATGAACTAACCAGTACCCCGGAGCTCTTGTCTCTAGCTGCATATGTATCAAAAGATGGACTAGTCGACCATCACTGCAAAGAGAGGCCCATTGGACTTGCAAACTTTATATGCCCCAGTACAGGGGAACCCCAGGGCCAAAAAGGGGCAGTTGGTGGGTAGGGGATTGGGAGGGTGGGTATGGGGGACTTTTGGGATAGCATTGAAAATGTAAATGAGGAAAATACCTAATAAAAAAAATAAATTAGACAAGCCTCTTCCAGTCAGAAAAGCACCTGAGCAGCTGGGGCGCAGGGTCTGCTGACACTCGCCAACTGCCCACAACACCCGCCACAGGATCTTAAGACTTCTGGTGAGGGGAGCACAGCTTCTGCTCCAATCCAATTGCGCGGGACCTGAGACTGCATTAGTTAGGGAAGCAGAAACCGGCCTGAGTAGGGCCACAGGCCTCACCCGGCCGGATCAGCGCCAGGGTAGCGGGAGCGCAGGGTTGCCTGACACCCGCCAGCTACCCACGACCCCCGCCGCAGGATTTTGGGACTGCTGGTGAGTGGAACACAGCTTCTGCTCCAATCCAATTGCGCGGGACCTGAGACTGCATTAGTTAGGGAAGCAGAAACCGGCCTGAGTAGGGCCACAGGCCTCACCCGGCCGGATCAGCGCCAGGGTAGCGGGAGCGCAGGGTTGCCTGACACCCGCCAGCTACCCACGACCCCCGCCGCAGGATTTTGGGACTGCTGGTGAGTGGAACACAGCTTCTGCTCCAGTCCAATCACGCGGGACCTGAGACTGCTCTGGTTGGGGAGAGAGAAATCCGGCCCACACAGGGCCACAAGCCTCTTCCGGTCAGAAAAGCACCTGAGCAGCTGGGGCGCAGGGTCTGCTGACACTCGCCAACTGCCCACAACACCCGCCACAGGATCTTAAGACTTCTGGTGAGGGGAGCACAGCTTCTGCTCCAATCCAATTGCGCGGGACCTGAGACTGCATTAGGTAGGGAAGCAGAAACCAGCCTGAGTAGGGCCACAGGCCTCACCCGGCCGGATCAGCGCCAGGGTAGCGGGAGCGCAGGGTTGCCTGACACCCGCCAGCTACCCACGACCCCCGCCGCAGGATTTTGGGACTGCTGGTGAGTGGAACACAGCTTCTGCTCCAGTCCAATCACGCGGGACCTGAGACTGCTCTGGTTGGGGAGAGAGAAATCCGGCCCACACAGGGCCACAAGCCTCTTCCGGTCAGAAAAGCACCTGAGCAGCTGGGGCGCAGGGTCTGCTGACACTCGCCAACTGCCCACAACACCCGCCACAGGATCTTAAGAATTCTGGTGAGGGGAGCACAGCTTCTGCTCCAATCCAATTGCGCGGGACCTGAGACTGCATTAGGTAGGGAAGCAGAAACCAGCCTGAGTAGGGCCACAGGCCTCACCCGGCCGGATCAGCGCCAGGGTAGCGGGAGCGCAGGGTTGCCTGACACCCGCCAGCTACCCACGACCCCCGCCACAGGATTTTGGGACTGCTGGTGAGTGGAACACAGCTTCTGCTCCAATCTTTAAATAGTGACAACGATAACAACTAACCCCAGAGATTACCAGATGGCGAAAGGTAAACGTAATAATCTTACTAACAGAAACCAAGACCACTCACCATCATCAGAACCCAGCACCCCCACTTCACCCAGTCCAGGGCACCCCAACACACCGGAAAAGCTAGACACGGATTTAAAAGCATATCTCCTGATGATGATAGAGGACTTCAAGAAGGACGTTAATAACACACTTAAAGAAATGCAGGAGAACACTGCTAAAAAGGAAGAAGACAATAAAGAGGAAGCACAAAAATCCCTTAAAGAATTGCAGGAGAACACTGCTAAAGAGTTACAAATCCTTAAAGAAAAACATGATAACATAATCAAACAGGTAGAAGTCCTTACAGAAAAACAGGAAAACACATCCAAACAGATGATGGAAATGAACAAAACCATACTAGACCTAAAAAGGGAAGTAGACACAATAAAGAAAACCCAAAATGAGGCAACACTGGAGATAGAAACCCTAGGAAAGAAATCTGGAACCATAGATGCAAGCATCAGCAACAGAATACAAGAGATGGAAGAGAGAATCTCAGGTGCAGAAGATTCCATAGAGAACATCGGCACAACAATCAAGGAAAATGTAAAATGCAAAAAGATCCTAACTCAAAACATCCAAGAAATCCAGGACGCAATGAGAAGACCAAACCTACGGATAATAGGAGTGGATGAGAATGAAGATTTTCAACTCAAAGGACCAGCGAACATCTTCAACAAAATTATAGAAGAAAACTTCCCAAATCTAAAGAAAGAGATGCCCATGAACATACAAGAAGCCTACAGAACTCCAAATAGACTGGATCAGAAAAGAAATACCTCCCGACACATAATAATCAGAGCAACAAATGCTCTAAATAAAGATAGAATACTAAAAGCAGTAAGAGAAAAAGGCCAAGTAACATATAAAGGCAAGCCTATCAGAATTACACCAGATTTTTCACCAGAGACTATGAAAGCCAGAAGATCCTGGACAGATGTTATACAGACACTAAAAGAACACAAATTCCAGCCCAGGCTACTATACCCAGCCAAACTCTCAATTAACATAGATGGAGAAACCAAAGTATTCCACGACAAAACCAAATTCACACATTATCTCTCCACGAATCCAGCCCTTCAAAGGATAATAACAGAAAAAAACCAATACAAGGACAGGAACCACGCCCTAGAAACAACAAGAAGGTAATCCCTCAACAAACCTAAAAGAAGACAGCCACAAGAACAAAATGCCAACTTTAACATCAAAAATAACAGGAAACACCAATTTCTTTTCCTTAATATCTCTTAATATCAATGGACTCAACTCCCCGATAAAAAGACATAGACTAACAAACTGGCTACACAAACAAGACCCAACATTTTGCTGCTTACAGGAAACTCATCTCAGAGAAAAGGATAGACACTACCTCAGAATGAAAGGCTGGAAAACAATTCTCCAAGCAAATGGCATGAAGAAACAAGCTGGAGTAGCCATTCTAATATCTGATAAGATTGACTTCCAACCCAAAGTCATTAAAAAAGACAGGGAGGGACACTTCATACTCATCAAAGGTAAAATCCTCCAAGAGGAACTATCAATCCTGAATATCTATGCTCCAAATACAAAGGCAGCCACATTCATTAAAGAAACTTTAGTAAATCTCAAAGCACACATTGCACCTCATACAATAATAGTGGGAGACTTCAACACACCACTTTCACCAATGGACAGATCATGGAAACAGAAACTAAACAGGGACACAGTGAAACTAAGAGAAATTATGAATCAAATGGATCTGGCAGATATCTACAGAACATTCTATCCTAAAACAAAAGGATATACCTTCTTCTCAGCACCTCATGGTACCTTCTCCAAAATTGACCACATAATTGGTCACAAAACAGGCCTCAACAGATATAAAAATATTGAAATTGTCCCATGCATCCTATCAGATCACCATGGACTAAGGCTGATCTTCAATAACAAAATAAATAATAGAAAGCCCACCTTCACGTGGAAACTGAACAACACTCTTCTCAATGATACCTTGGTCAAGGAAGGAATAAAGAAAGAAATTAAGGACTTTTTAGAGTTCAATGAAAATGAAGCCACAACATACCCAAACTTATGGGACGCAATGAAAGCATTTTTAAGAGGAAAACTCATAGCTCTGAGTGCCTCCAAAAGGAAACTAGAGAGAGCACACATTAGCAGCTTGACAACACACCTAAAAGCACTAGAACAAAAGGAAGCAAATTCACCCAAGAGGAGTAGACGGCAGGAAATAATCAAACTCAGGGGTGAAATCAACCAAGTGGAAACAAGAAAAACTATTCAAAGAATCAACCAATCAAGGAGCTGGTTCTTTGAGAAAATCAACAAGATAGATAAACCCTTAGCCAGACTCACTAGAGGGCACAGGGAAAGCATCCTAATTAACAAAATCAGAAATGAAAAAGGAGACATAACAACAGATCCTGAAGACATCCAAAACACCATCAGATCCTTCTACCAAAGGCTATACTCAACAAAACTGGAGAACCTGGATGAAATGGACAAGTTCCTAGACAGATACCAGGTACCAAAGCTGAATCAAGATCAGGTTAATGATCTAAACAGCCCTATATCCCCCAAAGAAATAGAAGCAGTCATTAATAGTCTCCCAACTAAAAAAAGCCCAGGACCAGATGGGTTTAGTGCAGAGTTCTATCAGACCTTCAAAGAAGATCTAATCCCAGTTCTTCACAAACTATTCCACAAAATAGAAACAGAAGGTACTCTACCCAACTCATTCTATGAAGCCACAATTACTCTGATACCTAAACCACAAAAAGACCCAACAAAGATAGAAAACTTCAGACCAATATCCCTTATGAATATTGATGCAAAAATCCTCAATAAAGTTCTTGCTAACCGAATCCAAGAACACATCAAAACAATCATCCATCCTGACCAAGTAGGTTTCATCCCAGGGATGCAGGGATGGTTCAATATACGGAAATCCATCAATGTAATCCAGTATATAAACAAACTCAAAGACAAAAACCACATGGTCATCTCGTTAGATGCGGAAAAAGCATTTGACAAGATCCAACACCCATTCATGATAAAAGTCTTGGAAAGATCAGGAATTCAAGGCCCATACCTAAACATGATAAAAGCAATCTACAGCAAACCAGTAGCCAACATCAAAGTAAATGGTGAGAAGCTTGAAGCAATCCCTCTAAAATCAGGGACTAGACAAGGCTGTCCACTTTCTCCATACCTATTCAACATTGTACTTGAAGTCCTAGCCAGAGCAATTCGACAACAAAAGGAGATCAAAGGGATACAAATTGGAAAAGATGAAGTCAAAATATCACTTTTTGCAGATGATATGATAGTATATATAAGTGACCCTAAAAATTCCACCAGAGAACTCCTAAGCCTGATAAACAGCTTCGGTGAAGTAGCTGGATATAAAATTAACTCAAACAAATCAATGGCCTTTCTCTACACAAAGAATAAACAGGCTGAGAAAGAAATTAGGGAAACAACACCCTTCTCAATAGTCACAAATAATATAAAATATCTTGGCGTGACTCTAACTAAGGAAGTGAAAGATCTGTATAATAAAAACTTCAAGTCTCTGAAGAAAGAAATTCTAGAAGATCTCAGAAGATGGAAAGATCTCCCATGCTCATGGATTGGCAGGATCAACATTGTAAAAATGGCTATCTTGCCAAAAGCAATCTACAGATTCAATGCAATCCCCATCAAAATTCCAAATCAATTCTTCAACGAATTAGAAAGTGCAATCTGCAAATTCATCTGGAATAACAAAAAACCTAGGATAGCAAAAACTCTTCTCAAGGATAAAAGAACCTCTGGTGGAATCACCATGCCGGACCTAAAGCTCTACTACAGAGCAATTGTGATAAAAACTGCATGGTACTGGTATAGTGACAGACAAATAGACCAATGGAATAGAATTGAAGACCCAGAAATGAACCCACACACCTATGGTCACTTGATCTTCGACAAGGGAGCTAAAAACATCCAGTGGAAGAAAGACAGCATTTTCAACAAATGGTGCTGGCACAACTGGTTGTTAACATGTAGAAGAATGCGAATTGATCCATTCCTATCTCCTTGTACTAAGGTCAAGTCTAAGTGGATCAAGGAACTTCACATAAAACCAGAGACACTGAAACTTATAGAGGAGAAAGTGGGGAAAAGCCTTGAAGATATGGGCACAGGGGAAAAATTCCTGAATAGAACAGTAATGGCTTGTGCTGTAAGATCGAGAATTGACAAGTGGGACCTCATGAAACTACAAAGCTTCTGCAAGGCTAAAGACACCATCAATAAGACAAAAAAACCACCAACAGATTGGGAAAGGATCTTCACCTATCCTAAATCAGATAAGGGACTAATATCCAATATATATAAAGAACTCAAGAAGGTGGACTCCAGAAAGTCAAATAACCCCATTAAAAAATGGGGCTCAGAACTGAACAAAGAATTCTCACCTGAGGAATACCGAATGGCAGAGAAGCACCTGAAAAAATGTTCAACATCCTTAATCATCAGGGAAATGCAAATCAAAACAACCCTGAGATTCCACCTCACACCAGTCAGAATGGCTAAGATCAAAAATTCAGGTGACAGCAGATGCTGGCGAGGATGTGGAGAAAGAGGAACACTCCTCCATTGTTGGTGGGATTGCAAGCTTGTACAACCACTCTGGAAATCAGTCTGGCGGTTCCTCAGAAAATTGGACATAGTACTACCGGAGGATCCAGCAATACCTCTCCTGGGCATATATCCAGAAGATGTCCCAACCGGTAAAAAGGACACATGCTCCACTATGTTCATAGCAGCCCTATTTATAATAGCCAGAAGCTGGAAAGAACCCAGATGTCCCTCAACAGAGGAATGGATACAGAAATTATGGTACATTTACACAATGGAGTACTACTCAGCTATTAAAAAGAATGAATTTATGAAATTCCTAGCCAAATGGATGGACCTGGAGGGCATCATCTTGAGTGAAGTAACACAATCACAAAAGAACTCACACAATATGTATTCATTGATAAGTGGATATTAGCCCAAAACTTAGGATACCCAAGATATAAGATACAATTTGCTAAACGCATGAAACTCAAGAAGAATGAATACCAAAGTGTGGACACTGTGCACCTTCTTAGAATTGGGAACAAAACACCCAGGGAAGGAGCTACAGAGACAAAGTTCGTAGCTGTGATGAAAGGATGGACCATTTAGAGACTGCTGTATCCAGGGATCCGTCCCATAATCAGCTTCTAAACGCTGACACCATTGCATACACTAGCAAGATCTTGCTGAAAGGACCCAAATATAGCTGTCTCTTGTGAGACGATGCCGGGGCCTAGCAAACACAGGAGTGGATGTTCACAGTCAGCTATTGGATGTATCACAGGGCTCCCAATGGAGAAGCTAGAGAAAGTACCCAAGGAGCTAAAGGGATCTGCAACCCTATTGTTGGAACAACATGATGTACTAACCGGAACCCTGGAGCTCTTGTCTCTAGCTGCATATGTATCGAAAGATGGCCTAGTCGGCCATCAATGGAAAGAGAGGCCCATTGGACTTGCAAACTTTATATGCCCCAATATAGGGGAATGCCAGGGCCAAAAGAATGGGAATGGGTGGGTAGGGAAGTGGGGGGCGCTATGGGGGACTTTTGGGATAGTATTGGAAATGTAATTGAGGAAATTATGTAATAAAAATATTAAAAAAAAAAAAATAAATTAAAAAAAATTAGCTAATTAGACTTATTAATTCACATATTATTTGCACACACACAAACACACCATAACATGCATACATATGTGGCCACTTGCACACAGTTGGATGCATACATTCATAAACAAAAAAGTATTAAAAAATAATTTTAAATTCATTTAAGAGAAGAAATAATAATTTCCAATGCATACTAATTTTTAAAAATATTCAAAATCCTTAGCCATCAGGTAAATAAAAGAGTTACAAGATCTTGTATCCTGGGTCTCTCAGAGACCAGTCTACAAAGGAGAGTGCAGGACTTCATCTTCAGCCAGGAGGCTGAGCTGAGCTCTAGATTTTTGTGCACCTTCCCGGCAATAGGAAAGTGCTCTGACCACTGAGACTCAGGAGAGAGTTGGACTCCCAGGAGTGCTGACAGAGGCTAAAGAATCACAGGAGGAACAAGCTCCAGACAGAGACAGCTAGAACATCTAATACCAGAGATTACCAGATGGGGAAAGGCAAACTTAAGAATCTTACTAACAGAAACCAAGACCACCTGGCATCATCAGAACCCAGTATTCCCACCACAGCGAGTTGTGGATACCCCAACTGCTATGCCCCCTCCAGTGAAGTCTGCTTGACAGGCCAAGAGGCTTGGAAGCACTCACGAGGAAAAGAGTTTCAAGGAAACTATGCCTCCTGGAAACTTGGCATTCTCATAGCCCGTATACTCAAACCCTGTCCCTGCATTAGTCTGTCGTATGAATCTGTGTGCTTTCTTGTATTATAAGTGCCTTTAAGGACTAATTCTTTTGACATAGGTAAGCCTCCACCAGTGAGTGTTCCAATGTCTTAGAAAATCCTTGAAGCCCACAGTGAGCTTGTAATTCAGTAAGAATGTTACCTATTCAGTAACATTTAAATTCACTTCTAGTAGAGACAGTGAAACTAATTAGGCATTACAAAGAACAGAGCTAAAAATGCTCAGGGCTAGTCTGCATAGTGATTACTTGGGACAATAGCCGAGTCTCACCCAACAAGGGAATACAAAATAGCCTAGCTAATAGGTGGCGAACCATGAAAGAGTTGGTGGAAGGGAATTACCCTGGGACAGGTTTCTTCACTAGGCACAAAGGAATAGCATAATCAGGTATTTACTGAAGAACCCCTGGTGGTGGGTTTAACAATAGGCTAGCATTACATTAGAGCACTCACCTGGCTCCATTTTAAGTGGTCTCCACCATCTTTTGATGTATGCATTTCTTTTGTTTTATGTCACATAACTTGGCGGATGTGTCCACCTGGCTTTCTGTATAAAAAAGTCGGATTTTCATTTGGACAATACATTCAGATCCAATACACTCTTTCCTGTCTGCAGCTGTCTGTCAATACTTGCTGACTCTATGCTCATGTCTGAGACTCTCATTCCCACGGATTGAGGGGGCCAACTGAGACCAGTTCATGGCACCCAACATACCCGAAAAGCAAGATTTGGATCTAAAATCATATCTCGTGATTCTTGTAGAGGATTTTAAGAAGGGCAATAATAACTCACTTAAAGAAATACAGAAGAACACTGCTAAACAGGTAGAAGTTCTTAAAGAGGAAGCACGAAACAAAACAAATCAAAACACCAAACCCTTAAATAATTACAGCAAAACACTCCTAAACAGGTAGAAGTACTTAAAGAGGAAACACAAAAACCCCTTAAAGAATTACAGAAAAAAAAAAAACACAACAAACAGGTGATGGAATTGAACAAAACCATCCAAAATCAAAAACTGGAAGTAGAAACAATAAAGAAAATGCAAAGGGAGACAACTCTGGAGATAGAAACCCTAGGAAAGAAATCAGGAACCATAGATGTAAGCATCAGAATACAAGAGATGGAAGAGAGGGAAAAAAAAAAAAAAAAAACTCAGGTGCAGAAGATTCCATAGAAAACATGAACACAACAATCAAAAAAATGCAAATTGCAAAAAGTCTATTCTCAACAATAAAAGAACCTCTGGTCTAATCACCATGCTTGATCTCACGCTGTACTACACAGCTATTGTGGTTAAAACTGCATGATAATTGTACATAGACAGACAGGTAGATCAATGGAATAGAATTGAAGACCCAGAAATGAACCCACACACCTATGGTGAGTTGATCTTTGACAAAGTAGCTAAAACCATCCAGTGGAAAAAAGACAGCATTTTCAACAAATGGTGCAGGAACAACTGGTAGTTATCATGTAGAAGAATGCAAATAGATCCATTCTTATCTCCTTGTACAAAGCTCAAGTCTAAATGGATCAAGGAACTCCACATAAAACCTGAGAGACTGAAACTTATAAAGGAGAAAGTGGGGAAAAGACTCAAATATATGCTTCACAGCAGAAAAATTCCTAAACAGAACAGCAATGGCTTGTGATGTAAGATCAAGAATCAAAAAATGGAACCTCATAAGATGGCAAAGCTTCTGTAAGGCAAAAGACATGTCAATAAGACAAAAAGACCACCAAAAGATTGGGAAAGGATCTTTACCAATCCTAAATCTGATAGGGGATGAATATCTAACTTATACAAAGAACTCTAGAAGCTGGACTCCAGAAAATCAAATAACCCCATTAAAAAATGGGGCTCAGAGCTAAACAAAGAATTCTCAACTGAGGAATACCAAAGGGCTTAGAAGCACCTGAAAACATGTTCAACATCCTTAATCATCAGGGAAATGCAAATCAAAACAACCCTGAGATTCCACCTCACACCAGTCAGAATGGCTAAGATCAAAAATTCAAGTGACAGCAGATGTTGGTGAGGATGCAGAGAAAGAGGTACATTCCTCCATTGCTGGTGGGATCAAAAGCTGATACAACCACTCTGGAAATCATTTTGGCTATTCCTCAGTAAATTGGATATACTGGAAGATACAGCAATACCTCTCCTGGGCATATATCCAGAAGATATTCCAACTTGTAATAAGGACACATGCTCCAATATGGTCATAGCAGCCTGATTTATAATAGCCAGAAGCTGGAAAAAACCCAGATGTCCCTCAAGAGAAGAATGGATACACAAAATGTGGCACATTTACACAATGGAATACTACTCAGCTATTAAAAACAATTAATTTATGAAATTCTTAGACAAATGGACAGATCTAGAGGATATTATCCTGAATGAGTTAACCCAATCATGAAGAACACACAAACTATGCACTCACTGATAAGTGGATATTAGCACAGAAACGTAGAATACTCAAGATAAAATTTGTGAAACACACTAAACTCAAGAAGAAGGAAGACTAAAATGTGGATACTTCATTTCTTCTTTGAATGGGAAACAAAATGCCCATGGAAGAAGTTACAGAGACAAAGTTCAGAGCTGAGACAGAAGGAAGGACCATCCAGAGACTTTCCCACCTGGGTATCCATATCATGAACAACCACTAAATCCAAACACTATTACATATGCCAGGAATATTATGCTGACTGGACCGTGATGTAGCTGTCTCTTGTGAGTTCATGCCAGTGCCAGGCAAATACAGAAGTGGATACTCATGGTCATCTATTGGGTGGAACACAGGGCCCCCAATGAACGAGTTAGAGAAAGTACCCAAGGAGCTAAATAGGTCTGCAACCTATAGGAGTAACAACAATATGAACTAGATCTTGGTTGTGGGATTCCAACTAGACTAGTCTGTGCAGGGGAGAGTGTGGACTACAGAAGCTAACAGCTTCTGGGTCAGGTGGAAGCCACAGAGCTTCTAGGGGCAGACCGCATTTCAGGCTCCAGACATCTGGGTACTTTCCCTGCCAGAGGAGGTGTCTGCCCCACCTGGGAGGGCTTTACCACAGCATCTACAAGAGCCAAATTGGGTTCCCGGAGTCTGCCAAGACTGGTCTGTGCAGGTGAGTGTGGACTGCAGAAGCTAACAACTTCAGGGACAAGCAAAAGCCACATAGCTTCTGGGGTAGACCTTGTTTCAGGCTCCAGACACCTGTACACCTTCCTTGCCAGAGGAGAGGTGTCCAGCCCACCCCAGAGGGTTTTGCCACAGCATCTGGGGGAGACATTTTGGTTCCCTGATCCCGACGAGACTATTCTGAGCAGGTGTGAGTGTGGATTACAGAAGCTACACAAATTCTGGGACAAGCCCTGTTTCAGGCCTTCATCTTATGCCAGGAGGCAGGTCCAAATGCCAGATATCTGTCCACCTTCCCTGCAAGAGGAAAGCTTGCCTGCAGAGAGTGCTCTGACAACTGAAACTCAGAAGAGAGCTAGTCTTCCAGGTCTGCTAATAGAGGCTAACAGAATCACAAGAGGAACAACCTCTAGCCAGAGAAAACTATAACAACTAACTCCAGAGATTACCAGATGGTGAAAAGCAAACATAAGAATCCTACTAACAGAAACCAAGACCACTCACCATCATCGGAATCCAGCACTCCCACCTCAGCCAGACCTGGGTACCCCAACACACCTGAAAAGCCAAACCCGGATATAAAAGCATATCTCATGATGATGGTAGAGGACATAAAGAAGAACTTTAATAACTCACTTGAAGAAATACAGGAGAACACTGCTAAACAGGTAGAAGACCTTAAAGAAAAACAGGAAAACACAACCAAAGATGTGGAAGTCCTTAAGGAAAAACAGGAAAACATATCCAAACAGTTGATAGAAATGAACAAAAGAATAGTATACCTAAAAAGGGAAGTAGACACAATAAAGAAAATCCAAAGTGAGGCAATGCTGGAGAGAGAAACTCTAGGAAAGACATCTGGAACCATAGATGTGAGCATCAGCAACAGAATACAAGAGATGGAAGAGAGAATCTCAGATGCAGAGGATTCCATCGAGAATATCTGTACAACAATCAAAGAAAATGCAAAATGCAAAAAGATCCTAACTCAAAACATCCAGGAAATCCAGGACACAATGAGAAGACCAAACCTACAGATAATAGGAGTTGATGAGAATGAAGATTTTCAACTTAAAGGGCCAGCAAATATCTTCAACAAATTATAGAAGAAAACTTCCCAAATCTAAAGAAAGAGATGCCCATGAAGATACAAGAAGCCTACAGAACTCCAAATAGACTGGATCAGAAAAGAAATCCCTCCCGACACATAATAATCAGAACAACAAATGCATTACATAAAGATAGAATGTTAAAAGCAGTAAGGGAAAAAGGTCAAGTAACATATAAAGGCAGGCCTATCAGAATTACCCCAGACTTTTCACCAGAGACTATGAAAGCCAGAAGATCCTGGACAGATGTTATACATACACTAAAAGAACACAAATGCCAGCCAAGGCTACTATACCCAGCCAAAGTTTCATTTACCATAGATGGAGAAACCAAAGTATTCCACAACAAAACCAAATTCACACATTATCTTTCCATGAATCCAGCCCTTCAAAGGATAATAACAGAAAAATCCAATACAAGGACAGAAACCACATCCTAGAAAAAGGAAGAAAGTAATCCTTCAACAAACCTAAAAGAAGACAGCCAAAAGAACAGAATGCCAACTTTAACAACAAAAATAATAGGAAGCAACACTTACTTTTCCTTAATATCTTTTCATATCAATGGACTCAATTCCACAATAAAAACATAGACTAACAGACTGGCTACACAAACAGGACCCAACATTTTGCTACTTACAGGAAACCCATCTCAGGGAAAAAGACAGATACTTCCTCAGCGTGAAAGCTAGAAAACAATTTTTGAAGCAATGGTTTGAAGAAACAAGATGGAGTAGCCATTCTAATATCAAATAAAATCGAATTCCAACCCAAATTTATCAAAAAGACAAGGAGGGACACTTCATACTCATCAAACGTAAAATCTTCCAAGAGGAACTCTCAATTCTGAATATCTATGCTCCAAATGCAAGGGCAGCCACATTCATTAAAGAAACTTTAGTAAAGCTCAAAGCACACATTGCACCTCACACAATAATAGTGGGAGACTTCAACACACCACTCTCATCAATTGACAGATCGTGGAAACAGAAACTAAACAGGGACACAGTGAAACTAACAGAAGTTATGAAACAAATGGATTTAACAGATATCTACAGAACATTTTATCCTAAAACAAAAGGATATACCTTCTTCTCAGCACCTCATGGTACCTCCTCCAAAACTGACCATATAATTGGTCACAAAACAGGCCTCACAGATACAAAAATATTGAAAATGTCCCATGCATCCTATCAGATCACTATGGACTACAGCTGATTTTCAATGACAACATAAATAATAGAAAGCCAACATTCACATGGAAACTGTACAACACTCTTCTCAATGATACATTGGTCAAGAAGGGATAAAAAAAGAAATTAAAGACTTTTTAGGGTTTAATGAAAATGAAGCCACAACATACCCAAACTTATGGGACACAATGAAAGAATTTCTAAGAGGAAACTCATAGCTCTGAGTGCCTCCAAAAAGAAACTAGACAGAGCGCAAACTAGCAGCTTGACAACACACTTAAAAACTCTAGAAGAAAAGGAAGCGAATTCACCCAAGAGGTGTAGGAGGCAGGAAATAATAAACAATATGGGTGAAATCAACCAAGTGGAAACAAGAAGAACTATTCAAAGAATGAAACAAAGGAGGAGCTGGTTCTTTGAGAAAATCAACAAGATAGATAAACCCTTAGCCAGACTCACTAGAGGGCACAGGGACAGCATCCTAATTAACAAAATCAGGACTGAAAAGGGATACATAACAACAGATCTTGAAGAAATGCAAAACACCATCAAATCCTTCTACAAAAGGCTATACTCAACAAAACTGGAAAATCTGAATGAAATAGACAAATTTCTGGACAGATACAAGGTACCAAAGTTAAATCAGGATCAGGTTAATGATCTAAACAGTCCTATATCCCCTAAAGAAATAGAAGCAGTCATTAATAGTCTCCCAACCAAAAAAAGCCCAGGACCAGATGGGTTTAGTGCAGAGTTCTATCAGACCTTCAAAGAAGATCTAATTCCAGTTCTTCACAAACTAGTCCACAAAATAGAAGCAGAACGTACCCTACCCAATTCATTCTATGAAGCCACAATTACACCTAAACCACAGAAAGACCCAACAAAGATAGAGAACTTCAGACCAATTTCCTATATCAATATCGATGCAAATATACTCAATAAAATTCTTGCTAACCAAATCCAAGAACACATCAAAACAATCATCCATCCTGACCAAGTAGGTTTCATTCCAGGAATGCAGGTATGGTTTAATATATGGAAATCCATCAATGTAATCCATTATATAAGCAAACTCAAAGACAAAACCACATGATCGTCTCGTTAGATGCTGAGAAAGCATTTGACAAAATCCAACACCCATTCATGATAAAAGTCTTGGAAAGATCAGGAATTCAAAGCCCATACCTAAACATGATAAAAGCAATCTACAGCAAACCAGTAGCCAACATCAAAGTAAATGGTGAGAAGCTGGATGCAATCCCACAAAATCAGGGACTAGACAAGGCTGCCCACTTTCTCCCTATCTATGCAACACTGTACTTGAAGTCCTAGCCAGAGCAATTAGACAACAAAAGGAGATCAAGGGGATACAAATTGGAAAGGAAGAAGTCAAAATATCACTTTTTGCAGATGATATGATAGTATATATAAATGACTCTAAAAATTCCACCAGAGAATTCCTAAACCTGATAAACAGCTTCAGTGAAGTACCTGGATATAAAATTAACTCCATCAAGTCAATGGCCTTTCTCTACACAAAGGATAAACAGGCTGAGAGAGAAATTAGGGAAATAAAACCCTTCTCAATAGTCACAAATAATATAAAATACTTTGGTGTGACTCTAACTAAGGAAGTGAAAGATCTGTATGATAAAAAACTTCAAGCCTCTAAAGAAAGAAATTAAAGAAGATCTCAAAAGATGGAAAGATCTCCCATGCTCATGGATGGGGGAGGATCAATATAATAAAAATGGTTATCTTGCCAAAAGCAATCTACAGATTCAATGCAATCCCCATCAAATTTCCAACTGAATTCTTCAACGAATTAGAAAGGGCAATCTGCAAATTCATCTGGAATAACAAGAAACCTAGGATAGCAAAAAGTCTTATCAAGGATAAAAGAACCTCTGGTGGAATCACCATGCCTGAACTAAAGCTGTACTATATAGCAATAGTGTGAAAAAAAACTGCATGGTACTGGTATAGCAACAGACAGACAAGTAGACCAATGGAACGGAATTGAAGACCCAGAGATGAACCCACACACCTGTGGTCACTTGATCATTGACAAGGGAGCTAAAACCATCCAGTGGAAAAAAGACAGCATTTTCAACAAATGGTGCTGGCACAACTGGTGGTTATCGTGTAGAAGAATGAGAATTGATCCATTCCTATCTCCTTGTACTAAGGTCAAATCTAAATGGACCAAGGAACTCCACATAAAACTAGAGACACTGAAACTTATAGAGGAGAAAGTGGGGAAAAGCCTTGAAAATATGGGCACAGGGGAAAAATTCCTGAATAGAACAGCAATGGCTTGTGCTGTAAGATCGAGAATTGACAAATGGGACCTCATGAAACTGCCAAGTTTTTGCAAGGCAAAAGACACCGTCAATAAGACAAAAAGACCACCAACAGAATGGGAAAGGATCTTTACCTATCCTAAGTCAGATAGGGGATTAATATCCAATATATATAAAGAACTCAAGAAGGTGGACTCCAGAAAATCAAATAACCCCATTAAAAAATGGGGCTCATAGCTAAACAAAGAATTCTCACCTGAGGAATACCGAATGGCTGAGAAGCACCTGAAAAAATGTTCAGCATCCTTAATCATCAGGGAAATGCAAATCTAAACAA
Organism: Mus caroli; assembly: GCF_978045245.1. NCBI lineage: Eukaryota > Metazoa > Chordata > Mammalia > Rodentia > Muridae > Mus > Mus caroli. The sequence goes on from NW_028227258.1 coordinate 97,982,153, forward strand.
CCCTGAGATTCCATCTCACACCAGCCAGAATGGATAAGATCAAAAATTCAGGTGACAGCAGATGCTGTTGAGGATGTTGAGAAAGAGGAACACTTCTCCATTGTTGGTGGAATTGCAAGCTTGTACAACCACCCTTGAAATTAGTCTGGCGATTCTTCAGAAAATTGGACATAGTACTACAGGAGTATCCCGCAATACCTCTCCTGGGCATATATCCAGAAGATGTTCCAACCGATAAGAAGGACAAATGCTCAACTATGTTCATAGCAGCCTTATTTATAATAGCCAGAAGTTGGAAAGAACCCAGATGACCCTCAACAGAGGAATGGATACAGAAAATGTGGTACATTTACACAATGTAGTATTACTCCGATATTAAAAAGAATGAATTTATGAAATTCCTAGGCAAGTGGGTGGACCTGGAGGGCATCATCCTGAGTGAGGTAACCCAATCACAAAAGAACTCACATGATATGTACTCACTGATAAGTGGATATTAGCCCAGAAACTTAGAATATCTAAGCACAAAATACAATTTGCAAAACACATGAAACTCAAGAAGAATGAAGACAAAAGTGTAGACACTTTGCTCCTTCTTAGAATTGGGAACAAAGCAACCATGGAAGGAGTTACGGAGACAAAGATTGGAGCTGAGATGAAAAGATGGACCATCTAGAGACTGCCATACCTGGGGATCCATCCCATAATCAGGGCCCCTAATGGAGGAGCTAGAGAATGTACCCAAGGAGCTAAAGTGGTCTCTAACTGTATAGGTGGAACAACAATATGAACTAATCAGTATCCCCCAGAGCTCGTGTCTCTAGCTGCATATGTATCAGAAGTTGACCTAGACGGCCATCAGTGGAAAGAAAGGCCTATTGGTCTTGCAAACTTTATATGCCTCAGTCCAGTGGAACGCCAGGTCCAAGAAGTGGGGGGGGGGGATTGGGGGGAATTTCGGGTAGCATTGGAAATGTAAATGAAGAAAATACCTAATTAAAATAATACGAACTAACCCATTCCCCCCAGAGCTTGTGTCTCTAGTTGCATGTGTAGCAGAGGATGGTCTAGTTGGCCATCAATGGGAGGAGAGACCCTTGGTCTTGCAAAGATTATATGTCCCAGTAAAGGGGAATGCCAGGGCCAGGAAGCAGGAATGAGTGGGTTGGGGAGCAGGGTGGGGGGAGTGTATAGGAGACTTTCAGAGAGGAAACTAGGAAAGGGGCTAGCATTTGAAATGAAAATGAAGAAAATATCTAATTTTAAAATGTCAAAAAAAATAAGAAAGAAAAAAAAAAACACTAGGGACTTGATCAAACACCATTTGTGCTACACCATTCATATTTCCTTTGAGCTTGTCCTGGAAGAGCTTCTGTGATGGACTAGACACTGTAATTTCCTTAGCCACAAATCCACCATTTCATTCTACTATTACATGGAGTACCTCTATTTGAATATATATACTTTTAAGCATCATTGGTTCCTCTGCATAAGCCAACCTTCAATTTTTCCTTAAGCTCAGTGAAGGGAGAAATAAATAGATCCATACACAATCTTTAGGAATATTGTCTGTGATGAATTAACTGAGGAAAATTGAGAACCTCGAGGAGTGACCTTCCTTTGATTTGTCTTAGAGTAACTTTGTTTATGTGGTATTCATACCTCACTAATTTAAACCCTAACAGTCAAAACAATAAAAAAATATTATTTTCTCTATTTGTGTGTAGTATTTGGACAGAGAGAGAGAGAGAGAGAGAGAGAGAGAGAGAGAGAGAGAGAGAGAGAGAGAGAGAGAGAGAGAGAGAAAAGAAAGAGAGAAAGAATGAGAGTCAATGTCACTGCAGTCAGAATTGTTGCCATCAATGATAGATCTCTCCATATAAGTTATCCAACAGCTTACGAAGTTACCTCAATGAACTTGAGATACAATACCTCTTTGGGCAAGTCTTATCCAAAAACCTATCCTCTTTTATTCTCCCCTAAAATAGTAGGCTACTTCAGTGTGTAGAGGATTTATTAATCTTTCTGTAGCCCAGACAAATGTACTCTGTCTCAGAATATTATTCTAATTCTTCAAAACTTAGTGGCATATGGATAAAAAAATTCCCCATCAAATGCCCAAATTTCCCAACACAAAGGTCCAGCTTGTAGTACTTATATTAACCTGATGTTTGTGGAACCAGGCTAGTCAGGCTTCCAACTCAGTGACCAATACACATTTCAAGAACCACAAAAAGAACACTGGAGAATTTCTCTGAGTAACAACAAAACTAGTTAACAGGTAAATCAATATGCTTAGCTTCTACATCAGTCTGCCTTACTTCAAATTCCCACACTACCAATTCCTTACTACATCCCTCAGTGGACTTAATAGACTTTAAACCAGGAATTCACAGCACCATGGAGGAATGGTTGCACAGTCCAGAAAACAGCCTGTTACTCCCAGTATCCTCCCAATGGAAGAGTTTACAATACTTTGAAGTCCAAGGACACTAAAATATTAGTTGAGATTTTTATCCTGGTACAAGAGGTTCTAATGCTCCATTTCCAAAGCTTTTCCAAACTGTTGTCAGGGAAATCCTAAAGGACCCTTCAGACCACTTTCTTTTACAGCCTGTCCAACATAGTGGAGTATGCCAGAACAAGATTAAACAATACAGTTCATTCTTATCCTGTCATGCAAATGACTCCAATGCCTTTAGTTCTATTAAACAATTTCAATGGGTGGATAAATTCCCCACAAAAATCAAAACACTTGAATCATCCTTATAGAACACATTGTTCTTCATTTTGGACTGCTATATCCCCAACTTCAGATAATGAACATGTTTTCCATTCTAACTTGTGCTGCCATGACAACAGAAAGAATTCAACTGGAGAAACAAGCAGGACTACCTTCCCAAACTCTGCTTTGTGATCTTAGGACCACAAGGATCCTCCTCAGAGTCAATGTACAGAAAAATGTTTGCTCATTAATGGTCCTGAAAACGTGACTCTGAAGCTGTAGCTTTCTGTCATCCTACAGCCTGTGAGAAAAGCAAAGTTCCAGGCCTCTAAGTATACCTACTTATTCTGGAATACTAGAGAAGGAATCCAGTAGTCTGTTTAAAGATATATCCTGGTGATTCTGATATTTACCACACTTTGACTATTAATATTTCTGATAGGCATTCTGAATGCATTTGGCCAGATGGCCACAGGCTTAGAACACCAATTCATTGCTAGGGTCAAATGATATAACTATTCTATACCACTCCATCGAATAATTCTTTACCACAGCTGGTAATCCAAAAGACCCCACTGTTTGTTAATCCAAAGAATTCTCACTGGAGTATGGCTATACCCAGTAATTTTCACATCTATGGCAGTTTCTTGCCACATGGTGGCATTAGAGTATGCCAAGCTAGTTTCTAGCAATTTGTGCCTTCAGTAATGAAATAGAAAGAAATTTGACAGATTAAATTTAATCTCAAGATGCTAAGATTCTTCCAGTTTGACATGGTACCAATTGGCGTCAGACCACATGTTCTAGAAAGCTGAAAGTAAATATCAATCATAACTATTGATCCCTATGCTCTTCCCTTCATAGATATAACCTGCTTGGGATGAACTACATGACTCCTCACAAATGGAATTTCAGGACCAATTATAATTATTATAATAATCATAATGGGGAACTTGCCTGGTTTTTAGATATAAATGAAAGTGCTCTTGAAATTATCTTTCCTTACAGAAAGAAATATATAGAAGTATTTAGTACCCTAGGCATGTAAGTACAGCCTTAAATAGAAACATACATGTAGTTTGAAGTATAGAAGCAGTATGTCCCTGGCCAATTCAGGTCTGAGGCCTAGACAGCTAGTGAAAATTTTAGGTGCCTAGGAATAGAAAGACCAACATCTTAGGAGTTCAATAGTATGCCTTGCTAGTTTCTAACAATTTGTGTGTTCAGTAATGAAATAGGAAGAAAATTGACAGATTAAATTTAATGTCAAGATGCTAAGATTCTTCCAGATTGGCATGGTACCAATAAAAAAATTTAATTGATGCATAGATGGGGTGTATATATACAGGAGTGTAGTTGTCCAAGAAAACAGAAGCATTGAATTCACATGAAGGTGGAGCTAAAGGTTATTATGACCTGCAAAAACATGTGCTGAGAATCAAAATTGAGTTCTCTGCAATAGCAGTACACACTAGCCACAAAACTAATTTTTAATATCATTCCTAAATTATATTAGTTCAGATTCTTAAAGAGAGAGAGAATTTGAATCATGACACAAGTATCAGGAATCCTTTCAGGCTACCATATTCACCATGGAGATTCCTCATGCACAAACATGTCATTGTTCTCTGTAGCTACTCCCTTATTCCATGCACCTGTCATCATTTGAAATTACAGCCATCATTTGAAATTACCATGTGATGACACAGATATATTCTAAGAAATGTACTCTTAGGTGATTTGGACATTGATCAAACATCACAGAATCTGCTTGCATAAATGATATCAGGTACATTCTCACTTTATTTGCCGATGTATTTGGCATGACTATTGCTGCATTCTCAAGAACTGGTGACTGCCAAAGTAGTGTCAGATAGGCAGACAACTTGGATGAGGAAATGAGTCAAGCGAAATCACAATATTTTTAATGTGCTGGTTAGGATATGATTTTCACTGTAATATGATTTCAAACCAAACTAATTCGGTAGTGTCTTACTTCAGGAAGATTGTCCAGAGTCCCAGAGTTATTTTGTTTACTCATTTCAAAGTAATAAACCTTTTTTATTGAAAAGATTCATGAAATACAACACTAAAAGAGAATCATTTCTTGTTCTTAGTCTTTCAACAGGTCACATAGAAAGACATTTACTGTATGATTTTTTTAGATATTATCAACAACCAGGAACTATCTAATCTCTTTAAAAATAACAGTTTTAGCATGTATGACTGTATACATTAGCAAATAATTTTTATAACTGTGAACATGATTCTAGAATATTTTCTCATACTAAATGTTAAACCAAGTTGACTATTATTAAATATGACTCAGTCATGAAATATTATACTTTTCATATTTTGAGTATAATTTGGCACCAATATGACACTAGCCAGCCACCCTCCTCTTACATTGTACTTGTCCTTTCTACACTCAAGGTCATAGGACCTTGTAATATTATCTAAGATTGTTCTCCATTTTCTGGTGTCCACATTTCCTGGGGTATTTCATAGAATTCACTGCAAAATTTGATAGGCCTGGAGTTTCCTTATTCTCCCTGTGGTGAGTAAATCATAAGATGTTATTTGATATGATTATACAACTGAAGCAGCTTTTTCATGGTGCAGCATGCATCCAATTTGGCCTTCCTTCTATCATTTACCAAACCATAGTGAGGAGTTTATACAAACACAAGCATGCACACACACACACACACACACTTGAATCCAGTTATCAGATTATCCTAGGAAGTATGTCAAGCTTGCCATCAAGATGTTGACCTTCTTAAGAATCCACAGAACCCTAATCCTCCCCATCATAAAACAAAGCAAACGCTAATATCAAGATCAGCACTGAGTTCCAGCTTCTTTCAGACTTTGGTTCAATTAGTCTACAAAAAATTAACAGTTTTGAGGTCTTCAAGCATCATGACATTGATCTTCCCCAGTTCCTACACTACTGGGACACCTGTCTGAAGTTAAACCACTGTTACCAAACAGTGATTCCATTATTAATTTCTTTATTTAAAAAAAAACTTGATTCCATTAACCCAGGTATACCCTTACAAAGAATACTTTTGAGTGGTCCACATTCTACCATGAACCTTACTACTTGTGCTGAAAACTGTCTCACTTCTCATTGGCACTAGGTTTGGTTAAACAGCAAGTTGGACCTCTTATTCAAATAAACTGAAAGGGCATCCTTAAGTGTCTACTGTAAATGGCTTTGTACGTGGTATAAAGAATGGTCACAGAATTATTCACTATCTACTTCTGACAGAAATCTAGGCAGAAAAATCTACAAAGCAAAATGGGTCCCATGAGAGGTGAAGTTAGACTGTAGATACAGAAATTGACAGCATTAATCCTATCTAGAAGCATGGTTAATAGATTGTCTTTTAGTCTTGGCTCTCAGGGCTAAGTTGAAGTTTACCAATCAAAGAGAAAGATGGGGAAGAAGTGATATCACTCCAGCAAATGAAATAGTATATGGGGCAACATGGCAAGCAAGTGAGGAGGGCAGCCACCTAAAGTGGCCCAGGTCTCTGACTCTTTTTGGCAAGGTGTTCAGCCTTCCAAGGTTAAGAAGCTTCTACTGTGACATGGAGGTAGTAATATTTTCCAGCTCTTGACACAGCCAAAATGAGATGATGCCTCTAAATTGCATCACATAATATTGATTATCAGAATACCCTCAATGATTATATTTAAAATATGTTAATTTTTTTAGAAAAACAAAACATAAATTTATTTGAATTATTCAAAATTGGATGACATGAAAAGGAGATAAAAATGAGGTAATCACCCCCCCCAAAAAAAAGAGAGGGCCCAATTTAGGATCCATCAGTGTAAATTATAGATTTTGTATCCAGACACTCATACAGACTTCCTGGAATGTTGAAATACTCAGCTGGTGTACACAGAGTGCATAAACATACACACCTACAGCTGAAAACTCAAACAAGAGGTAAACTTGAATAAACTACTGAAGAGAGACAGGAAGGGACAAACATTACCAGATGGAACATCTTCTGTCTATATGCCCAGAAGAGGTATTGCTGGATCCTCTGGTAGTACTATGTCCAATTTTCTGAAGAACTGTTGATTTGCAGAGTTGTTGTACAAGCTTACAATCTGACCAGCAATGGAGGAGTGTTCTTCTTTCTCCACATCCTTGCCAGCATCTGCTGTCACCTGAATTTTTCATATTAGCCATTCTGACAGGTGTGATGTGCAATCTCAGGGTTGTTTTGATTTGCATTTCCCTGATGATTAAGGGTGTTGAACATTTTTTTTTTCAGGTGCTTCTCAGCCCTTCTGTATTCTTCAGTTGAGAATACTATTTTTTTTTAATATTTTTTATTAGGTATTTTCCTCATTTACATTTCCAATGCTATCCCCAAAATCCCCCATACTCTCCCCACCCCACGTCACTAACTCACCCACTCGCACTTTTTGGCCCTGGCATTCCCCTGTACTGGGGCATATAAAGTTTGCAAATCCAATGGGCCTCTCTTTCCAGTGATGGCCAACTAGGCCATCTTTTGATAACATATGCAGCTAGAGTCAAGAGCTCCGGGGTACTGGTTAGTTCATAATGTTGTTGCACCTATAGGTTTGCAGATTCCATTAGCTCCTTGGGTACTTTCTCTAGCTCCTCCATTGGGGGCCCTGTGATTCATCCGATAGCTGATTGTGATCATCCACTCCTGTGTTTGCTAGGCCCCAGCATAGTCTCACAAGAGACAGCTATATCTGGGTCCTTTGAGCAAAACCTTGTTAGTGATGGTGTCAGCGTTTGGAAGCTGATTATGGGATGGATCCCCGGATATGACAGTCTCTAGATGATCCATCCTTTCGTCACAGCTCCAATCTTTGTCCCTGTAACTCCTTCCATGGGTGTTTTGTTCCGAATTCCAAGAAGGGGCACAGTGTACACACTTTGGTCTTCGTTGTTCTTGAGTTTCATGAAATTATCGAATTGTATCTTATATCTTGGGTATCCTAAATTTCTGGGCTAATATCCACTTATCAGTGAGTACATATTGTGTGAGTTCCTTTGTGATTGGGTTACCTCACTCTGATGATGCCCTCCAGGTCCATGCATTTGCCTAGGAATTTCATAAACTCATTCTTTTTAATAGGTGAGTAGTACTCCATTGTGTAAATGTACCACATTTTTTGTATCCATTCCTCTGTTAGGGGCACCTGGGTTCTTTCCAGCTTCTGGCTATTATAAATAAGACTGCTATGAACATAGTGGAGCATGTGTTGTTCTTACCGGTTGAGACATCTTCTGGATATATGCCCAGGAGAGGTATTGTGGGATCCTCCTGTAGTACTATGTCCAATTTTCTGAGGAACAGCCAGACTGATTTCCAGAGTGGTTGTACAAGCTTGCAATCCCACCAACAATGGAGGAGTGTTCCTCTTTCTCCACATCCTCGCCAGCATCTGCTGTCACCTGAATTTTTCATCTTAGCCATTCTGACTGGTGTCAGATGGAGTCTCAGGGTTGTTTTGAGTTGCATTTCCCTGATGATTAAGGATGTTGAACATTTTTTCAGGTGCTTCTTTGCCATTCTGTATTCCTCAGGTGAGAATTCTTTGTTCAGCTCTGAGCCCCATTTTTTAATGAGGTTATTTGATTTTCTGGAGTCCACTTTCTTGAGTTCTTTATATATATTAGATATTAGTCCCCTATTTGATTTAGGATAGGTAAAGATCCTTTCCCAATCTGTTGGTGGTCTTTTTATCTTATTGACAGTGTCTTTTGCCTTGCAGAAGCTTTGCAACTTTATGAGGTCCCATTTATCGATTCTCAATCTTACAATACAAGCCATTGCTCTTCTATTCAGGAATATTTCCCCTGTACCCATATCTTCAAGGCTTTTCCCTACTTTCTTCTCTATAAGTTTCAGTGTCTCTGGTTTTATGTGGTGTTCCTTAATCTACTGAGATTTGACCTTAGTACAAAAAGATAGGAATGGATCAATTCACATTCTTCTACATATTAACTGCCAGTTGTGCCAGCACCATTTGTTGAAAATGCTGTCTTTTTTCCACTGGATGGTTTTAGCTACCTTGTCAAAGATCAAGTGACCATAGGTGTGTGGGTTAATCTCTGGGTCTTCAATTCTGTTCCATTGGTCTCCTTGTCTGTCACTATACAAGTACCATGCAATTTTTATCACAATTGCTCTGTAGTAAAGCTTTAGGTCAGACATGGTGATTCCACCAGAGGTTCTTTTATTCTTGAGAACAGTTTTTGCTACCCTAGTTTTTATGTTGTTCCAGATGAATTTGCAGATTGCCCTTTCTAATTTGTTGAGGAATTGAGTTGGAATTTTGATGGGGATTACATTGAATCTGTAGATTGCTTTTGGCAAGATAGCCATTGTTAGTATATTGATCCTGCCAATCTATGAGCATGGGAGATCTTTCCATCTTATGAGATCTTCTTTAATTTCTTTCTTTAGAGGCTTGAAGTTTTTTATCATACAGATCTTTCACTTCCTTAGTTAGAATCACACCAAAGTATTTTATATTATTTGTGACTATTGAGAAGGGTGTTGTTTCCCTAATTTCTTTCTCAGCCTGTTTATCCTTTGTGTACAGAAAGGCCATTGACTTATTTGAGTTAATTTTATATCCAGCTACTTCACTGAAGCTGTTTATCAGGCTTAGGAGTTCTCCTGTGGAATTTTTAGGGTCACTTATATATACTATCATATCATCTGCAAAAAGTGATATTTTGACTTCATCTTTTCCAATTTGAATCCCCTTGATCTCCTTTTGTTGTCGAATTGCTCTGGCTAGGACTTCAAGTACAATGTTGAATAGGTAGGAAGAAAGTGGGCAGCCTTGTCTAGTCCCTGATTTTAGTGGGCTTGCATCCAGCTTCTCACCATTTACTTCGATGTTGGCTATTAGTTTGCTGTAGATTGCTTTTATCATGTTTAGGTATGGGCCTTGAATTCCTGATATTTCCAAGACTTTTATCATGAATGGGTGTTGGATTTTGTCAAATGCTTTCTCAGCATCTAAGGAGATGATCATGTGGTTTTGTCTTTGAGTTTGTTTATATAATGGATTACATTGATGGATTTCCATATATTAAACCATACCTGCATCCCTGGAATGAAACCTACTTGGTCAGGATGGATGATTGTTTTGATGTGTTCTTGGATTCGGTTATTGATAACTTTATTGAGGATTTTTACATCGATATTCATAAGGGAAATTGGTCTGAAGTTCTCTATCTTTGTTGGGTCTTTTTGTGGTTTAGGTATCAGAGTAATTGTGGCTTCATAGAATGAGTTGGGTAGAGTACCTTCTGTTTCTATTTTGTGGAATAGTTTGTGAAGAACTGGAATTACATCTTCTTTGAAGGTCTGATAGAACTCTGCACTAAACCCATCTTGTCCTGGGCTGTTTTGGGTTGGGAGACTATTAATGACTGCTTCTATTTCTTTAGGGGATATAGGACTGTTTAAATCATTAACCTGATCTTGATTTAAATTTGGTACCTGGTATCTGTCTAGAAATTTGTCCATTTCATCCACATTCTCCAGTTTTGTTGAGTATAGCCTTTTGTAGGAGGATCTGATGGTGTTTTGGATTTCTTCAGGATCTGTTGTTATGTCTCCCTTTTCATTTCTGATTTTGTTAATTAGGATGCTTTCCCTGTGCCCTCTCATGTGTCAGGCTAAGGGTTTATCTATCTTGTTCATTTTCTCATAGAAACAGCTCCTCATTGGGTTGATTCTTTGAATAGTTCTTCTTGTTTTACTTGGTTGATTTCACCCCTGAGTTTGATTATTTCCTGCCATCTACTCCTCTTGGGTGCATTTGCTTCCTTTTGTTCTAGAGCTTTTAAGTGTGTTGTCAAGCTGCTAATGTGTGCTCTCTAGTTTCTTTTGAGAGCCACTCAGAGCTATGAGTTTTCCTATTAGAAATGCTTTCTTTGTGTCCCATAGGTTTGGGTATATTGTTGCTTCATTTTCATTAAACTCCAAAAAGTCCTTAATTTCTTTCTTTATTCCTTCCTTGACCAAGGTTTCATTGAGAAGAATGTTTTTTAGTTTCCACATGAATGTTGGCTTTCTATTATTTATTTTGTTGATGAAGATCAGCCTTAGTCCATGGTGATCTGATAGGATGCATGGGACAATTTCAATACATTTGTATATGTTGAGTCTTGTTTTGTGACCAATTATGTGGTAAATTTTGGAAAAGGTACCATGAGGTGCTGAGATAAAGGTATATCTTTTGTGTTAGGATAAAATGTTCTGTAGATATCTATTAGATCTATTTTTTTTTCATAACTTCTCTTACATTCACTGTGTCCCTGTTTAATTTCTGTTTCCATGATCTGTCCACTGGTGAAAGTGGTGTGTTGAAGTCTCCCACTATTATTGTGTGAGGTGCAATGTGTGCTTTGAGCTTTACTAAAGTTTCTTTAATGAATGTGGCTGCCCTTCCATTTGGAGCATAGATATTCAGAATTGAGAGATCCTCTTAAAGGATTTTACCTTTGATGAGTATGAAGTGTACCTCCTTGTCTTTTTTGATGATTTTGGGTTGAAAGTCGATTTTATTAGATATTAGAATCGCTACTCCAGCTTGTTTCTACATACCATTTGCTTGGAAAATTGTTTTTCAGCCTTTCATTCTGAGGTAGTGTCTGTCTTTTCCCCTGAGATGGGTTTCCTGTAAGCAGAAAAACGGTGGGTCTTGTTTGTGTAGCCAGTCTGTTAGTCTATGTCTTTTTATTGGGGAATTGATTTCATTGATATTAAGAGATATTAAGGAAAAGTAATTGTTGTGTCCTATTATTTTTATTGTTAAAGGTGGCATTCTGTTCTTGTGGCTGTCTTCTTTTAGGTTTGTTGAGGGATGACCTTCTTGCTTTTTCTAGGACATGGTTTCTGTCCTTGTATTGGTTTTTTTCTGTTATTATACTTTGAAGGGCTGGATTCATGGAAAGAAAATGTGTGAATTTGGTTTTGTAGTGGAATACTTTGGTTTCTCCATCTATGGTAATTGAGAGTTTGGCTGGGTAAAGTAGCCTGGGCTGGCATTTGTGTTCTCTTAGTGTCTGTATAACATCTGTCCAGGCTCTTCTGGCTTTCATAGTCTCTGGTGAAAAATCTGGTGTAATTCTGATAGGCTTGCCTTTATATGTTACTTGACCTTTTTCCCTTACTGCTTTTAGTATTCTATCTTTATTTAGTGCATTTGTTGTTCTGATTATTATGTGTCGGGAGGAATTTCTTTTCTGGTCCGGTCTATTTGGAGTTCTGTAGGCTTCTTGTATGATCATGGGCATCTCTTTCTTTAGGTTTGGGAAGTTTTCTTCAATAATTTTTTTTAAGATATTTGCTGGTCCTTTGAGTTGAAAATCATCATTCTCATCTACTCCTATTATCTGTAGGTTTGGTCTTCTCATTGTGTCCCTGATTTCCTGGATTTTTTGAGTTAGGATCTTTTTGTATTTTGCATTTTCTTTGATTGTTGTTCTGATGTTCTCTATGGAATCTTCTGCACCTGAGATTCTCTCTTCCGTCTCTTGTATTCTGTTGCTGATGTCTCTATGCAACATCTATGGTTACAGATTTCTTTCCTAGGGTTTCTCTCTCCAGCATTGCCTCACTTTGGGTTTTCTTTATTGTGTCTACTTCCCTTTTTAGGTCTTGGATGGTTTTATTCATTTCTATCACCTGTTTGATTTTGTTTTCCTGCAATTCTTTAAGGGATTTTTGTGCTTCTTCTTTAATGTCTTCTACCTGTTTAGCAGTGTTCTCCTGTATTCCCTTAAGTGAGTTATTAAAGTCTTTCTTGATGTCCTCTACCATAATCATGAGATATGCTTTTAAATCCGGGTCTAGCTTTTTGGGTGTGTTGGGGTGCCCTGGACTTGGAGTGCTGGGTTCTGATGATGGTGAGTGGTCTTGGTTTCTGTTAGTAGGATTCTTATGTTTGCCTTTTGCCATCTGGTAATCTCTGGAGTTAGCTGTTAGAGTTGTCTCTGTTTAGAGATTGTTCCTCTGGTGATTCTGCTACCCTGTATCAGCAGACATGGGAGAGTAGCTCTCTCCTCTGAGTTTCAGTGGTCAGAGCACTCTCTGTAGGCAAGGTTCCTCTTACAGGGAAGGTGCACAGATATCTGGCGTTCAGACCTCCCTCCTGGCCGAAGATGAAGGTCCAAAACAGGAACTTTCCCAGAAGCTGTGTTTCTTTGGCCTGTCACAGAAGCTGTTAGCTTTTGTAGTCCACACTCTCACCTGTACAGACTTCTTTCGGAGGAGTCTCGGAACTAAGATGTCTTATGCTGATGCTGAGGCAAAGCCCTCCAGGGCTAGACAGACACCTATCCTCTGGCCGGGAAGGTGGCCGAATGTCTGGAGCCTGAAAAGGGGACTGCCTCAGAAGCTCTGTGTCTCCTGCCTGTCCCAGAAGCTGTTAGCTTCTGTAGTGCACACTCTCACCTGTGCAAACTACTTTCGGCAGAGTCCTGGAACCAAGATGGCTTCTGCAGATGCTGAGACCAAGGCCTCCTGTGCCGGACAGACACCTGTTCTCTGACAGGGAAGGTGGCCGAATGTCTGGAGCCCAAAAAGTGGACTGCCTCAGAAGCTCTGTGGCTCCCGCCTGTCCCAGAAGCTGTTAGCTTCTGTAGTGCACACTCTCACCTGTGCAGACTACTTTCGGTGGAGTCCCGGAACCAAGATGGCTCCCATCAATCCTGAGGCAAAGCCTCCCGGGCCGGGCAGGCCAGTTGGGAATTCTTTTTTTCACCTTGTACCCCATGTTTTAATGGGGTTATTTGAATTTCTGGAGTCCAGCTTCTTGAGCTCTTTGTATATGTTGGATATTAGTCTCCTGTCAGATTTAGGTTTGGTAAGAATCCTTTCCCAATCTGTTGGTAGCCTTTTTGTCTTATTGACAATGTAGTTTGCCTTACAGAAGCTTTGCAATTTTATGAGGTCCCATTTGATTATTCTCAATCTTCTATCACAAACCATTGCTGTTCTGTTCAGGAAAACTTCCCCTGTGCCCATATCTTCGAGGCTTTTCTCCTCTTTCTCCTCTATAAATTTCAGTGTCTCTGGTTTTATGTGGAGTCCAGAAGATGTTCCAACTGGTAATGAGGACACATGTTCCACTATGTTCATAGCAGTCTTATTTATAATAGCCAGAAGCAGGAAAGAACCCAGATATTCCTCAACAGAGGAATGGATACAGAAAATGTGGTACATTTACACAATGGAGTACTAATATCTATTAAAAACAATTAATTTAAGAAGTTCTTAGGCAAATGGATGTACCTGGAGGATATCATCCTAAGTGAGGTAACACAATCAAAAAAGAACTCACTTGATATGCAATCACTGATAAGTGGATATCAGCCCAGAAACTTAAAATACCCAAGATACAATTTGCAAAACACAAGAAAATCAAGAAGAAGAAGGTCTAATGTGTGGATACTTCATTCCTCCTTAGAATAGAGAACAAAATAACCATGGAAGGAGTTACAGAGGCAAAGTTTGGAGCTAAGACAAAAGGATGGACCATCCAGAGACCACCCCACCCGGGAATCCATCCCATAATCAGCCACCAAACGCAGACACTATTTCATATGCCAGCAAAATTTTGCTGAAAGGACCAAGATATAGCTCTCACTGGTGAGACTATGCCAGAGCCTGGCAAATACAGAAGTGGATGCTCATAGGCATCTATTGGATGGAACACACGGGCCACAATGGAGGAGCCAGAGAAAGTACACAAGGAGCTGAAGGGATCTGCAACCCTATAGGTGGAACAACAGCATGAACTAACCAGTACGCCCAGAGCTTGTGTCTCTAGCTGCATATGAAGCAGAAGACCACCTAGTCGTCCATCATTGGGAAGAGAAGCCCCTTGGTTTTGCAAACTTTATATGCCCCAGTACAGGGGAATGCCAGGGCCAAGAAGTGGGAGTGGGTGGGTAGGAACCGGGGTGGGGGGAGTGTATAGGGAACATTAGGGAAAGCATTTCAAATGTAAATGTAGAAAATATCTTATAAAATTTGAAAAAAAAGGGACAAACATTTATGTTCAGCTGATCATTTAGAAAAAGCTTATTTCTGCACATGCACTTTTATTCCATAACCTCATTTGCCAATTTTCACATCACTGTAAGGTAGGCATAAATAAAGTGCTACAATGTTTGTCTTGATATTAAAAATTTATAGATCATTACTGTAAAGTTATGAAATCTGAAGAGAAACAAACATTGAGTCAAACCATTCCATCACCTGGCATATATCACCTCAGCTAGATTTTCCTTGTTCACCAATGCTTGCTCTTAGAGCCTATCTCCAGACATAGCATTCTTAGCCTCAGGGATCATGATTGATGGTTTTGTTTTCCTTGCCATCATCATCCTCATAACTCAAAGAATGAGCAGCTAGAGTTGAGTACTTTTGAGTATGAAAATACATGATTCTCCTTCATGAGGGGATATTACCTGAGACAATGAAAACAAATGGGTTTAACCATCTTGTGCCAGTGGTTTTGACTCTTTCTTATCAGAATCTGTGACTTCCTCATTCCTGGGCTGTTCTGCAGTTGATAAAGGCACAGTCCTATTTATTCAACAAATAGAGGAGAAAGAAAGGACCTGATCAATAGAAAAAAACAAAATGAAACTCAAGTTGAGTAGCAATTATTTCCTGATATTGAAAACAACTTTGAATGTGTCACATCAACTACACCAAGGCCACTTTTATAATCATAATTTTAAGATATTATATAGATTTTATAATAGATTTCTAATAAACTCTGCTCCAGCCTTTAACTGCCTCAGACTTTTCATAGTTAAATGGAACAAATTTGTTGAAGTCAACAGTCAATTATCCAGTTTTTATTTTTCTACAATAGGTCAAAGGCTCTGTAATCCATGCAGTGAAGATGACTGGTCCAATGCAGAGAAGAACAAGTGTGTGCCAAAGCATGTGGAATTCCTTGCTTACGAGGAGGCCTTAGGATTCACTCTTGTCATTCTTTCCATGTTTGGGGCACTTGTTTTCTTGGCAGTCACTGTTGTGTATGTGATCCACAGGCACACTCCATTGGTGAAAGCCAATGACCAGGAGCTGAGCTTCCTCATTCAGATATCTCTGGTTATCACAGTGCTGTCAACCATGCTATTTATAAGCAAGCCATGCAACTGGTCCTGCATGGCCCGCCAGATCACTCTATCACTGGGCTTTTGCCTTTGCCTGTCTTCCATTCTTGGAAAGACTATTTCACTCTTTTTTGCATACATAATTTCTATATCCAAAACCCGGCTTATATCCATGCACCCCATTTTTTGTAAACTCATTTTACTGATCTGTGTTTTTGGTGAGATTGGTGTATGTGCATCTTACTTGGTGAAGCCACCCAGCATGTTCAAGAACATTGAATGTCAGAATGTAAAGATCATCTTTGAGTGCAATGAAGGTTCTGTAGAGTTTCTATGCTCCATATTTGGGTTTGATGTTCTTCTGGCTCTGCTGTGTTTTCTTACAACCTTTGTGGCTCGCCAGCTGCCAGATAATTATTATGAAGGGAAATGTATCACTTTTGGAATGCTGGTCTTTTTCATTGTCTGGATCTCTTTTGTCCCTGCTTACTTGAGCACTAAAGGCAAATTCAAAGTGGCTGTGGAAATATTTGCCATTTTGGCCTCTAGCTATGGCTTCTTAGGCTGTCTATTTCTTCCCAAGTGTTTCATTATCTTGCTGAGGCCAAAGAGAAACACTGATGAAAATGTTGGTGGAGGAGTCCCCACTGTTGACAGGAGCATCCAACTGACCTCAGCCTCTGTGAGCAATGAGCTTAACAGCACCACAATATCAACTGTTCTGGATGAGTAGAGTTGTGAGATCCATGGAATATGCAAAGCGGGATAAAGTAATAGCTCAGTCTTCTCCTTAACGTTGTTTTTCAAGTAGCTGCTGATGCTTGTTGGTAATACTGGGGATTTGTCCTTTTATAATATAATCTTGACATAATAAATAAAATTTTATTCTATACATTGCTATTTGGCAAGGATTATAATATGACATCATTCAAATTGGAAACTATTTCATTAGAATATTTATGTTGATTTTAGAGTAGAGAGTATGACAGATATTACTTATCTGAAATGATAAGGAAAAGCTCAGGAAGATATTTTTAAAACTTATTTTCTTTCTTAAGATGTAACCAGAATAAAAACTTCTCAAAGGGATGTTGCATTCCCTGGGATTTTCTAGGAAATTCTATATGTCCCATTTTTTCCATAAGTGGAAAATTATCAGTTTGAAAACATTTTTCTAAGAAAGAAAAACAAGGGGAATTTAGATGTCAGCATAGAAGTTAAGAATCTTCTATAGAAAGGATCTTGAGTTCAAAGGAATCTTAAAATTACTTACCCAGGACATGTAAGAAGATGCTAGTGTGAAAAGAAAAATTCAGGGATATGTGGCATGAAATTTTGCAAAGTACAGTAGAATTTAATCGCACTGTGGAATGTTATAAAATGTTTTTAATGTCATATTCATCTATATAACTGGCTTATTGATATAAAAACATAATAGATAACAGAGAGAGAGAGAGAGAGACAGAGAGAGAGAGAGAGAGAGAGAGAGAGAGAGAGAGAGAGAGAGAGAGAGAGAGAGAGAGAATGATAGATATAAGAGTTTAAAATACATTTTCTATAAGTACTAACCAACTAAAATTACAGGGGAATATTTGAGTTAAGAATGTCAAGAGTAACAAATTATCAAATAATTTGACAATCTGTTTGTCTATTATATCACCACAAATGATGAAATGTTTTTCATGTATAACTTTAGAATCTTAAAGTAAAAATTTTATCTAAAATAGAATCAATCTACCCTTTGTTGATTAAACATATATGCATTGCTATAAAACAGTCTTATAACAGATAAAATATCTTCCTGAAAATATGATTATAGCTTGTTTTTCTATTTTAATGGATATTTTAAATACTTATATTTAACTAGTTTCCCCTTCAGAAGTCTCCTATCCTATTCCCCCTCCCCCTGCTTCTATGAGGATGCTCCCCTCCCACCTACCCACTCCCATCTCATACCCTGGTTTTTGCCTACACTGTGGAATCAAGCCTTTAGAAGACCAAGATATTATAGCCTAATTTATAGTGTTATTTTATTATTTGAAATCCATGACTATCAAAACATTACAATATGAATTAAGCATTGAAATATATTTTCTTTTGGGGAAAAATTCTAAGTTTTCTTGTAAAAAGAATCTCAGTAATTGTGGGTGAGCATTTGTGTGGACATTCCGTGGACATTGAGGAGCAGATTAGAATTAATTTCAGCAGATTGGATCAAAATTATGTGGTGGTTTCCTTGAGAAGTATTATAAAGATTAATCACATGACAAACAAAATTGCAAAACATCTTTCTTAGGGTTGACCAAATATGTACAGGATACATTTTTTTTTTTTTGTTTTCTGTTCTACACCTGTTCTGGTCTGTTCTGGTCTGGTCTGGTCTGGTCTGTTCTGGTCTGGTCTGGTCTGGTCTGGTCTGGTCTGGTCTGGTCTGGTTTGTTCCATAGAAGAGGGGAATGAAAGGAAATAAAACTTGAGACATGCGATTCATGTAATTTATGTCAAATAGCCCAAAGAGTTGTTTGTGAGCTTTAAAACCTGGGGCTGAGAACTTAGCAGAACAAGCCAGGACATGCCCGGGCAGGCCCATCATTTAATGTCCTGACTGGCCTGGTACCTCCCTATCTCCCGCCCTTCTGACAGTCTGTTGATGTTTAAATGGACCAATCATGTGAAACTGTGCCAATTACTCCCCTAGCCCCACCCCTTTTCTATAAAAGCCCCTAGCTTCCAAGCCTCGGGGTCGAAACCACTGCCTCCTGCATGAGATACGTTTCGAACCGGAGCTCCGCCATTATGGCTCCACCATGTGGTCAACACCTCTGTCTCCTGCGGGAGATATGTGTTGGCCCAGAGCTCCGTCATTAAACTACCTCATGCTTTTACCTCAAGATGGTCGTCTGTTCCTGATTCTTGGGTACATGCCAAATCAGGAATTGAGTGGGAGTTTCCCCACTAGGTTCTTTCACATTCTGTTTAGTTTGTTTGAGCATTTAAACCCACAGAAGACATATTCCATGTTAATTAGTCTTCTTGGCTCATTCTTTTGTAGTTAATTCTTATATGAAAATCCTTATATGAAACAAATATACCAATGCAAGAGTGAAACATCTCACATGAGCCTTCTTAAACCAACCCTAGTCTCATCTCTTCTCTGCTTCTCTCTTACCTTCCAATGGATCTTCATCATCAATGAAAACATCAGCTGACACAGCCAGATGTTAAACACCCTCCTATTGTGTTAAATCTCCAACCCAAATAAACCCGGGCAATGAACACACAACTTAATTAATATGAATACACGCTGTGCACCTAGATTGGGTAGATCAACCACTACACTAACATGTTCCCCATATAAGAGATCCCTTTTACCTTGAAGATTCTCCAAGCCAGGTGGTTCTGCTGTACTTTCCTTCTTCCTCCT
The DNA here is from genome assembly GCF_978045245.1 of Mus caroli. Classification (NCBI taxonomy): domain Eukaryota; kingdom Metazoa; phylum Chordata; class Mammalia; order Rodentia; family Muridae; genus Mus; species Mus caroli. The sequence continues at coordinate 98,001,467 of NW_028227258.1, forward strand.
TCTCTGTTGTACTCTCTCTCTTTCTCCCAAAATTTCAGCTTCACCTTCCCCTCTTTCTCCAAACAATCACTGGCTCTAGCCTTTATTTATAAATTATGGTGGGAAGGTTTATAGGAAATCACCTGAGTGCTGACTCATTCCTTATTTCCCTCACAGGAGAACAGAATTAACATCAAATACAATTAGCCCCAGGGCTATCCACAACACTCTCCAAACTACTTCCTGTTTTGAATAATTGACCTCTTATACTCCAAACCATTTCACACAACCCAACTCCACTTCTCCAACACTCAAACATTCCTATCATTTACTTGTTTGCTAGTTTGTTTCTCTGTTGTGCTTAAAAATCAGAAGCAACTTTGGGTGGACAGGCTTTATTGTACCTAACAGTACCAGGAAACACTCCATCATTGAGGGATTTCAGGTCATGAGTTCACAGGAATCTAGAGTCAGTAAGTGATACAGAGAACATGAAAGAATTAATTCAGGACCCCTCCAGGTACTGACTAAGGATGCTGCTGTTTTCTATTTACCTGTTCTTTGTCTCCTCACTCTGCCTTCAAAGAAGACCTAATACCAGTACTCTTCTGCTACATCCACTCCAGTATGACAAGCGCGACAGGCCCCAAAGACCTGGGCACTGTCCTGAGGCAAAAAGTTCACAGAAACATAGTGTCTTGGAATCGTGGCATCCTGTATAATGAATGCTCCAATGTCCTTGTTTTAGTGGTAAATGGATCTGTGTACTTTCCCTTAATATTGCGTTTTTACAAGTGCTCATAAGGATTGATATTTTGACATATAGCTAAGTTAGATTCTAGGCAGCCCTTGATCTGACCCTGGGCATGGATAGCTAAGTCACTGCCCTACACAGAAATTTACCATTATCTAGGAAGAAGGAAGTTTGTGACCAAAAGAGGAACCAGAATAGATCCGTAGAACCATAGATAGCTGAGTTACACCCATACACAAGTATTTACAATGGCCTAGGGGGAAGGTGCACTATACAATAGACTAGAATAGGAACTATGGCAAGGGCATGAAGCCCTTGACCCTGGCTTCTAAGATTAAGTGGACCTAGGTGGTGCTGTTTTTGATCCCAGTTGTTAACATTGAATTTTATCCCAGTTGGTTCCTGCCAGTCCTTCCGTGTTTGCATTCCTCGGCTTTGTGTAAGAATCCAGTAACCTCTTTGTACCTTGCCGGTGTGTCACCCAACTTCCCCACTTTCCTCTCTATAAAAAGTTTGATGCTCAATTTGATTTTGGTCCATGCAGACAGGGACCAAAGAGGGTCTATGGCACTCTTCAAACTATTCCACAAAACACAAACAGAAGGACCACTACCCATTTATTTCTATGAAGCCACAATTACAATTATACCTAAACTTCACAACGACCCAACAAAGAAAGAGAACTCCAGACCAATTCCCTTTATGAATATTGATGCAAAAATGCTCAATAAAATTCTCACAAAATTAATATAAGAACACATCGAAGAATTTTCAACTGAGGAATCTCGAATCACCAGGAAGCACCTAAATAATGTTCAACATCCTTAGTCATCAGGGAAATGAAATCAAAGCAACTCTGTCTGAGATTCTGCCATACGCCAATCAGAATGGCTAAGATCAAAAACTCAGATGACAGCAGATGCTAGAGAGGATGTGGAGAAAGAAAAACAACTCCATTGTTAGGATTGCAAGGTGGTAGAACCACTCTGTAAATCAGTTTGACAGTTCCTCAGAAAACTAGACATAGTATTACCTGAGAACTCAGCTTGTACTACTCCTGAACATATACCCCAAAATACTCTAACATATAAAAAGGACACATGATCCATTATGTTCACAGCAGCCTTATTTATAATATCCAGAAGCTGGAAAGAACCCAGATGTCCCTCAATGGAGGAATGGATACAAAAAATGTAGTACATTTACACAATGGAGAACTACTCAGCTATTAAAAATGATGAATTCGCTCTTCCGGTCAGAAAAGCACCGGGGTAGCTAGGGCGCAGGGTCTGCTGACACTCGCCAGCTACCCACAACACCGGCCACAGGATCTTAAGACTTCTGGTGAGTGGAACACAGCTTCTGCTCCAATCCAATTGCACACGGGACCTGAGACTGCATTAGTTAGGGAAGCAGAAACCGGCCTGAGTAGGGCCACAGGCCTCATCAGGCCGGAACAGCACCGGAGTAGCTAGAGCGCAGGGTCGGCTGACACACTCCAGCTACCCACGACCCCCGCCACAGGATTTTGAGACTGCTGGTGAGTGGAACACAGCTTCTGCTCCAGTCCAATCACGCGGGACCTGAGACTGCTCTGGTTGGGGAGGCAGAAATCCGGCCTACATAGGGCCACATCCTCTTCCGGTCAGAAAAGCACCGGGATAGCTAGGACGCAGGGTTGGCTGACACTCGCCAGCTACCCACAACACCTGCCACAGGATCTTAAGACTTCTGGTGAGTGGAACACAGCTTCTGCTCCAATCCAATTGCGCGCGGGACCTGAGACTGCATTAGTTAGGGAAGCAGAAACCGGCCTGAGTAGGGCCACAGGCCTCATCCGGCCGGACCAGCACCAGGGTAGCTAGAGCACAGGGTCAGCTGACACCCGCCAGCTACCCACGACCCCCGCCAAAGGATTTTGAGACTGCTGGTGAGTGGAACACAGCTTCTGCTCCAGTCCAATCACGCGGGAACTGAGACTGCTCTGGTTGGGAAGGCAGAAATCCGGCCTACGTAGGGCCACATCCTCTTCCGGTCAGAAAAGCACCGGGGTAGCTAGGGGGCAGGGTCGGCTGACACTTGCCAGCTACCCACAACACCTGCCACAGGATCTTAAGACTTCTGGTGAGTGGAACACAGCTTCTGCTCCAATCCAATTGCACGTGGGACCTGAGACTGCATTAGTTAGGGAAGCAGAAAACCGGCCTGAGTAGGACCACAGGCTCTTCCGACTGGACCAGTACCGGGGTACCGCCAGCTACCCACGACCCCCACCACAGGATTTTGAGACTGCTGGTGAGTGGAACACAGCTTCTGCTCCAATCTTTAAACAGTGACGACAACAACTAACCCCAGAGATTACCAGATGGCAAAAGGTAAACGTAATAATCTTACTAACAGAAACCAAGACCACTCACCATCATCAGAACCCAGCACTCCCACTTCGCCCAGTCCAGGGCACCCCAACACACCGGAAAAGCTAGACACGGATCTAAAAGCATATCTCATGATGATGGTAGAGGACTTCAAGAAGGAATTTAATAACACACTTAAAGAAATACAAAGGAACACTGACAAACAAGTAGAAGACAGTAAAGAGGAAGCACAAAAATCCCTTAAAGAATTGCAGGAGAACACTGCTAAAGAGTTACAAATCCTTAAAGAAAAACAGGATAACATAATCAAACAGGTAGAAGTCCTTAATGAAAAACAGGAAAACACATCCAAACAGGTGATGGAAATGAACAAAACCATACTAGACCTAAAAAGGGAAGTAGACACAATAAAGAAAACCCAAAATGAGGCAACACTGGAGATAGAAACCCTAGGAAAGAAATCTGGAACCATAGATACGAGCATCAGCAACAGAATACAAGAGATGGAAGAGAGAATCTCAGGTGCAGAAGATTCCATAGGGAACATCAGCACAACAATCAAGGAAAATGTAAAATGCAAAAAGATCCTAACTCAAAACATCCAAGAATTCCAGGACACAATGAGAAGACCAAACCTACGGATAATAGGAGTGGATGAGAATGAAGATTTTCAACTCAAAGGACCAGCAAACATCTTCAACAAAATTATAGAAGAAAACTTCCCAAATCTAAAGAAAGAGATGCCCATGAACATACAAGAAGCCTACAGAACTCCAAATAGACTGGACCAGAAAAGAAATACCTCCTGACACATAATAATCAGAACAACAAATGCTCTAAATAAAGATACAATACTAAAAGCAGTAAGAGAAAAAGGCCAAGTAACATATAAAGGCAAGCCTATCAGAATTATACCAGATTTTTCACCAGAGACTATGAAAGCCAGAAGATCCTGGACGGATGTTATACAGACACTAAAAGAACCCAAATTCCAGCCCAGGCTACTATACCCAGCCAAACTCTCAATTAACATAGATGGAGAAACCAAAGTATTCCACGACAAAACCAAATTCACATATTATCTCTCCACGAATCCAGCCCTTCAAAGGATAATAACAGAAAAAAACCAATACAAGAACAGGAACCAAGCCCTAGAAACAACAAGAAGGTAATCCCTCAACAAACCTAAAAGAAGTCAGCCACAAGAACAGAATGCCAACTTTAACAACAAAAATAACAGGAAACAACAATTACTTTTCCTTAATATCTCTTAATATCAATGGACTCAACTCCCCGATAAAAAGACATAGACTAAAAAACTGGCTACACAAACAAGACCCAACATTTTGCTGCTTACAGGAAACTCATCTCAGAGAAAAAGATAGACACTACCTCAGAATGAAAGGCTGGAAAACAATTTTCCAAGCAAATGATATGAAGAAACAAGCTGGAGTAGCCATTCTAATATCTGATAAGATTGACTTCCAACCCAAAGTCATTAAAAAAGACAGGGAGGGACACTTCATACTCATCAAAGGTAAAATCCTCCAAGAGGAACTATCAATCCTGAATATCTATGCTCCAAATACAAAGGCAGCCACATTCATTAAAGAAACTTTAGTAAATCTCAAAGCACACATTGCACCTCATACAATAATAGTGGGAGACTTCAACACACCACTTTCACCAATGGACAGATCATGGAAACAGAAACTAAACAGGGACACAGAGAAACTAAGAGAAATTATGAATCAAATGGATCTGGCAGATATCTACAGAACATTCTGTCCTAAAACAAAAGGATATACCTTCTTCTCAGCACCTCATGGTACCTTCTCCAAAACTGACCACATAATTGGTCACAAAACAGGCCTCAACAGATACAAAAATACTGAAATTGTCCCATGCATCCTATCAGATCACCATGGACTAAGGCTGATCTTCAATAACAAAATGAATAATAGAAAGCCAACCTTCACGTGGAAACTGAACAACACTCTTCTCAATGATACCTTGGTCAAGGAAGGAATAAAGAAAGAAATTAAGGACTTTTTAGAGTTCAATGAAAATGAAGCCACAACATACCCAAACTTATGGGATGCAATGAAAGCATTTCTAACAGGAAAACTCATAGCTCTGAGTGCCTCCAAAAGGAAACTAGAGAGAGCACACATTAGCAGCTTGACAACATACCTAAAAGCACTAGAACAAAAGGAAGCAAATTCACCCAAGAGGAGTAGACGGCAGGAAATAATCAAACTCAGGGGCGAAATCAACCAAGTGGAAACAAGAAAAACTATTCAAAGAATCAACCAATCAAGGAGCTGGTTATTTGAGAAAATCAACAAGATAGATAAACCCTTAGCCAGACTCACTAGAGGGCACAAGGAAAGCATCCTAATTAACAAAATCAGAAATGAAAAAGGAGACATAACAAGAGATCCTGAAGACATCCAAAACACCATCAGATCCTTCTACCAAAGGCGATACTCAACAAAACTGGAGAACCTGGATGAAATGGAGAAGTTCCTAGACAGATACCAGGTACCAAAGTTGAATCAAGATCAGGTTAATGATCTAAACAGCCCTATATCCCCCAAAGAAATAGAAGCAGTCATTAATAGTATCCCAACTAAAAAAAGCCCAGGACCAGATGGGTTTAGTGCAGAGTTCTATCAGACCTTCAAAGAAGATCAAATCCCAGTTCTTCACAAACTATTCCACAAAATAGAAACAGAAGGTACTCTACCCAACTCATTCTATGAAGCCACAATTACTCTGATACCTAAACCACAAAAAGACCCAACAAAGATAGAAAACTTCAGACCAATATGCCTTATGAATATTGATGCAAAAATCCTCAATAAAGTTCTTGCTAACCGAATCCAAGAACACATCAAAACAATCATCCATCCTGACCAAGTAGGTTTCATCCCAGGAATGCAGGGATGGTTCAATATATGGAAATCCATCAACGTAATCCAGTATATAAACAAACCCAAAGACAAAAACCACATGGTCATCTCGTTAGATGCGGAAAAAGCATTTGACAAGATCCAACACCCATTCATGATAAAAGTCTTGGAATGATCAGGAATTCAAGGCCCATACCTAAACATGATAAAAGCAATTTACAGCAAACCAGTAGCCAACATCAAAGTAAATGGTGAGAAGCTTGAAGCAATCCCTCTAAAATCAGGGACTAGACAAGGCTGTCCACTTTCTCCATACTTATTCAACATTGTACTTGAAGTCCTAGCCAGAGCAATTCGACAACAAAAGGAGATCAAAGGGATACAAATTGGAAAAGATGAAGTCAAAATATCACTTTATGAAGATGATATGATAGTATATATAAGTGACCCTAAAAATTCCACCAGAGAAATCCTAAGCCTGATAAACAGCTTCGCTGAAGTAGCTGGATATAAAATTAACTCAAACAAATCAATGGCCTTTCTCTACACAAAGAATAAACAGGCCGAGAAAGAAATTAGGGAAACAACACCCTTCTCAATAGTCACAAATAATATAAAATATCTTGGCGTGACTCTAACTAAGGAAGTGAAAGATCTGTATAATAAAAACTTCAAGCCTCTGAAGAAAGAAATTCTAGAAGATCTCAGAAGATGGAAAGATCTCCCATGCTCATTGATTGGCAGGATCAACATTGTAAAAATGGCTATCTTGCCAAAAGCATTCTACAGATTCAATGCAATCCCCATCAAAATTCCAAATCAATTCTTCAACGAATTAGAAATTGCAATCTGAAAATTCATCTGGAATAACAAAAAACCTAGGATAGCAAAAACTCTTCTCAAGGATAAAAGAACCTCTGGTGGAATCACCATGCCGGACCTAAAGCTTTACTACAGAGCAATTGTGATAAAAACTGCATGGTACTGGTATAGCGACAGACAAATAGACCAATGGAATAGAATTGAAGACCCAGAAATGAACCCACACACCTACGGTCACTTGATCTTCGACAAGGGAGCTAAAAACATCCAGTGGAAGAAAGACAGCATTTTCAACAAATGGTGCTGGCACAACTGGTTGTTAACATGTAGAAGAATGCGAATCGATCCATTCCTATGTCCTTGTACTAAGGTCAAGTCCAAGTGGATCAAGGAACTTCACATAAAACCAGAGACACTGAAACTTATAGAGGAGAAAGTGGGGAAAAGCCTTGAAGATATGGGCACAGGGGAAAAATTCCTGAATAGAACAGTAATGGCTTGTGCTGTAAGATCGAGAATTGACAAGTGGGACCTCATGAAACTACAAAGCTTCTGCAAGGCTAAAGACACCATCAATAAGACAAAAAAAAAACCACCAACAGATTGGGAAAGGATCTTCACCTATCCTAAATCAGATAAGGGACTAATATCCAATATATATAAAGAACTCAAGAAGGTGGACTCCAGAAAGTCAAATAACCCCATTAAAAAATGGGGCTCAGAACTGAACAAAGAATTCTCACCTGAGGAATACCGAATGGCAGAGAAGCACCTGAAAAAATGTTCAACATCCTTAATCATCAGGGAAATGCAAATCAAAACAACCTTGAGATTCCACCTCACACCAGTCAGAATGGCTAAGGGTAAAAATTCAGGTGACAGCAGATGCTGGCGAGGATGTGGAGTAAGAGGAACACTCCTCCATTGTTGGTGGGATTGCAAGCTTGTACAACCACTCTGGAAATCAGTTTGGCGGTTCCTCAGAAAATTGGACATAGTACTACCGGAGGATCCAGCAATACCTCTCCTGGGCATATATCCAGAAGATGTCCCAACCGGTAAAAAGGACACATGCTCCACTATGTTCATAGCAGCCCTATTTATAATAGCCAGAAGCTGGAAAGAACCCAGATGTCCCTCAACAGAGGAATGGATACAGAAATTATGGTACATTTACACAATGGAGTACTACTCAGTTATTAAAAAGAATGAATATATGAAATTCCTAGCCAAATGGGTGGACCTGGAGGGCATCATCTTGAGTGAAGTAACACAATCACAAAAGAATTCACACAATATGTAATCACTGATAAGTGGATATTAGCCCAAAACTTAGGATACCCAAGATATAAGATACAATTTGCTAAATGCATGAAACTCAAGAAGAATGAAGACCAAAGTGTGGACATTGTGCCCCTTCTTAGAATTGGGAACAAAACACCCAGGGAATGAGTTACAGAGACAAAGTTCGTAGCTGTGATGAAAGGATGGACCATTTAGAGATTGCCGTATCCAGGGATCCATCCCATAAGCAGCTTCTAAACGCTGACACCATTGCATACACTAGCAAGATTTTGGTGAAAGGACCCAAATATAGCTGTCTCTTGTGAGACGATGCCGGGGCCTAGCAAACACAGGAGTGAATGTTCACAGTCAGCTATTGGATGTATCACAGGGCTCCCAATGGAGAAGCTAGAGAAAGTACCCAAGGAGCTAAAGGGATCTGCAACCCTATTGTTGGAACAACATGATGTACTAACCAGAACCCCGGAGCTCTTGTCTCTAGCTGCATATGTATCGAAAGATGGCCTAGTCGGCCATCAATGGAAAGAGAGGCCCATTGGACTTGCAAACTTTATATGCCCCAATATAGGGGAATGCCAGGGCCATAAGAATGGAAATGGGTGGGTAGGGAATTGGGGGGCGCTATGGGGGACTTTTAGGATAGCATTGGAAATGTAATTGAGGAAAATATGTAATAAAAATATTTTAAAAAAAGAGAGAGAAAGAGGAAGCCAGAAAAAAAAATGATGAATTCATGTAATTCTTAGGCAAATGAATGGAACGAGAAAATATCATCCTGAGTGAGGTAATCCAATTACAAAAGAACACACATGGAATACTCACTTATAAGTACATATGAGCTCAGAATACCCAAGATATAACTAACAGGCCACAAGATTCTCAAGAAGATGGAAGACCAAAGTGTGGGTGCTTCAGTCCTTCTTATAAAGGGGAGCAAAATGCTCAAGGGGGCATATGAAGACAGAACAGTGACTGAAGCAAAGGTCATCCAGAATCTGTCCCACCTGAGTCTTCATCCCATATACAGTGACCAAACCCCAACTCTAATGTGGATGTCAAGAAATGCTTGCTGACTTATTTACAATAGCCAGAAGCTGGAAAGAACCTAGATGCCCCTCTAAAGAGGAATGGATACAGAAATTGTGGTACATTTACACAATGGAGTACTACTCAGCAATTAAAAACAATGAATTCATGAAATTCTTAGGCAGATATATAGATCTGGAGGATATCATCCTGAGTGAGGTAACCCAATCACAAAAGAACTCACATGATATGTACTCACTGATAAGTGGATATTACCCAGAAATGTAGAATATCCAAGACACAAAATACAATTTGTTCCTGCCCCCACAGCTCCTAATCCAAGGAGAACCTCGAGGGTAACAACTATGATAGGCTCTCTCCTGTGACTCGATGGAAGTGTCGACCCTCTCTCCAAGAATCTTAGAAAGTCATCAGACGGGTATACTGTTAAGTGAGGAAGCAATTTAGTCAAAACACAATATTCTCTGCCTTTTAAAAAGGTGGAAGTAACTATAAATGTAGTTAAACCTGAAGAGCAGCAAAATATGTATCATTAGGGGCCATAACATATTGAAAGGTATTATTAACAACCAGGGTTTGATTACACACTTCAAACAGGGGCAAGGGGGGAAGCATCTGGGGTCCCAAAAGACAGAGACCAATACCAGATATTTGGCCAAGAGTCAGCCCTTCTTTAGACTCTGGATGCCATCTCAGAAAGGAAGTATCATTGGTGGCAATCACCTCTCCAAAAAGGGCTATTCCTTCATAAAAAGTAGTCTGGGACGAAAAACAAGTCCAACAATCCCTAGCAAGGGTAGAATTGGCCTCATGAATGGCTGGTAGTGAGGCATTAATCATGGTAACAATAAATTCTGCCAAGGAGGGCGGGCCTGCAGGGAGTGTGGGTTGAAGGAAGGTAATAGGGACATCGGTATAAGATGAAATGGTCCCTTTAGGGACCACAGGTTCTTTAGGATCCTTGCGGTGAAGCAGAGGGTTGGGTCCTATGGCAACCGGCTTTTGGTTGGGGATGGTTTTGAGCAATTTTATTTTAAAGGTTAATCCAGGGTCTTTGTTACTAACATACATGCAGAGGCCCCAGTCAAACCCTTGGGACCAATCTTCCAGGAAAATCTTTTTACCAGCTTCAGTAAATGATACCTCGAGGGTGTTACATCACCCTTTGGTAGATTTGGAATTTCGGCATGCAGCCATCAGGGTGTTGTTTCTGTGAGAATTCTTCCATCCCTTTTTGAGCTGAATATAATCCCAGGCAGAGGTAGGACTCCAATATGCATCTCCGGTAGTCTCACACTCCCAGGATGAACAATAAAAGGAATCCCTATAGCCACATTTATAATTCAAGGATCTATCTCTATGGGCTCCAGGACAGACATAGAAGTCTGTTTCTCTATTGTTGGTGTGTTGATGGACTGTATTGCACCCAATAAGATGTTCATTAAAATCAGACCACTGAGGTGCTTTATCTAAGGATAAATATTTATCAGGGAGGCCCCAATATGGATTCCCTCCCACAGCCAAGTTACACAAATCAGGGACTAAAGTGGGTCAGAGGGGTGACACCCCAATGTTAGAGGTGGCAAAGGCAGCATCTCTGGCCTCATTAATAACTATCCAGGTAAAGTTAAAAACCTGATGTGTGGAGGCAGCATCTGCAACCACAAGGCACAAGAACACCCATGGAAGGACCATCTTTCCTGTAATTAAGCACAATTAAACACCTTCTCAGGGGGTTCCCTGGGTGTATTATATAATTTTATCAGGCACTGTGGCAACCATCTGGCATTTCCTGCTTGAGTATCATAAACGCAGGCATGTCCTTTTCCCCAGATAAGGACTGGGTCAGGTCCCTGACATTTATTAGATAATGGATCTTTCCAAAGAGCCTGGGCATAGTTTTGTGGGGTGGATGGTTGCCACAGGCTATCTGCGGCAGATTTGCCTTCAGCAACTACCATGAGATAATTCAAAACAAAAAGTGAATGGTTAAGTAGGGTCTTATAATTTCCCGACAATGGATATAAAATTCCCCCATTTGACTGTAGTTTGAAGATCATATTTTTAAGAGTTTGATGAGCTCTCTCAACAATGCCTTGACCTTGAGGATTATATGGAATGCCAGTAACATTTTTAATGCCCAACTGTGAACAGAACTGCTTAAAGCTGCTGCTGGTGTAGCTGGGGCCATTATCTGTCTTAATAATTTTAGGCTGAGGCAAGACTGTAAGACAAGAAATAACATGACTAATAACATGTTTAGTGGCTTCTCCAGTCTGGAGTGTGGCATAAATAAAACCACTAAAGGTATCAATGGTAACATTATTCATGTTTCATTATTCATATTTAAGCTTTCCAAATGGAACAAAATGAGTAACATCCATCTGCCATAATTCCCCATGAACTAAACCTCAGGGTCTGACTCCCAAATGGGCCTCAGGCAAAAAGGTGAGGCACCGTCTGCAGTTGTGTACTATCTGTTGTGCCTGTTCTCTAGAAATGCCAAATTTATATCTTAAGGTGCAGGAATTAAGATGATGGAGATCATGAGCCTTCTGAGCTTGAAGCAGGGAATCAGCAGGCTTGGGGGTAATTCGCTGAGCTATTCCTGTCATTTGAGTTGCATGGTCTACAGACTCATTGCCCTGTGCTAAAGGACCAGGTAAACCAGAATGAGCACGTATATGGCCAATAAAAAAAGGACAGGAAAGCTCATGAATCCAGTTTTGAAGGACTGAAAACAAGGGTGCTGTATTAGTGGATGGTTGGATCTAAGGGAACAGTTTCCAAAAGTGGAACCAAACAAGCAACCTAAGAGCTATCTGTAAACAAATTAAAGGGTAGATCCGGCAATGTTTCAAAAACCTTGATAATAGCTGCCAACTCGACCAGCTGAGCAGAAGAAAAAGTGGTGGGAAACCGAAAAACTTTTGAATCAATGGAGTATGCTGCAATGCCACTGGAGGAGCTGCCAGTAAAAGCCAAGGTGGCCCCGGCAATGGACACAGTCTTGGTTACTTTAGGGAACACTATGGGGGTTTTATATAAAAACTGAATAAGCCTATCAGGTGGGTAATGATTATCAATAGTGCCCTGAAAGGAATCACAGCTAATGGCCCACTCATCATCATATTGGCTAAACCACTGAACCTGAGAGGGACTATATTGAAGAATCAGGGTATCAGAGTCTTTTTCAAAAAGCTTGAGAGACTGTTCTCTTCCCATCTTAATTAGCTGTGACACCAGCCAAGGATATGTAGAGAGAACCTTAGGAGGGGAGGCTGACAAATGAACCAAAAGAGGGGCTTAGTTTGCCAAAAATATCCCGTGGGAGAGAATGGAGTAGGGAGAACAAGAAAAGCTAAGGGAATATCAGGAGAGAAATAAGTAATGGTTTGACTATTAATAGCATTTTCAACTAAGGACAAAGCCTGAGCGACTTCAGCAATAAGGCTGTGCAGAGACCACGGATCTGATTTCTCCCATAAGGATATCAAACAAGGGCTTGAGTTCTCCTATAGTGAGTTTGAAGTCAGGGTGAAGCCAATTAATATCGCCTAAAAGAAGCTGGAAATCATTAAGGGTAAGAAGTGAATCCTTTCTAATTTTTATTTTTTGGAAAATAAACTTGTTAGGGAAGAGCTCAAATACCAGAAACGAATGTGGAGACTGGAGTTGTACTTTCTCGGGAGAAATTTGTAAGCCTTGTTGCTGAAGAGCAGATATAAGCTGTTGGGCAGCCTGGTGAAGTTGGTACTCATCAGCTTCAGCCAGAAGAATATCATCCATGTAATGGACAATATAAAGATTGGGGAAGCGAATCCTAAAAGGATCAACAGCCTGAGCAACAAATTTCTGACAAAGTGTGGGACTATTAGCCATGCCCTGGGGGAGAACCCTCCATTGAAAACAAGGCAAAGGACCTACAAAATTAATTATGGGAAAGATGAAGGCAAAGTGTTTACAATCATCTGCATGTAGGGGAATGGAAAAGAAACAATCTTTAAGATCTATAACAATTTTAGAATAATTCTTAGGGATGACAACGGGGGATGGCAGGCCAGGTTGCAATGCCCCCATGGGAACCACAGTTTTGTTGATGGTGCGTAAATCTTGTAATAGGCGCCATTTTCCTGATCTTTTCTGTATGACAAATATGGGTGTATTCCAAGGGGACGTGGAGGGCTCAATATGCCCAGCAGCCAGCTGTTCCTACACTAACTCTAGGACAGCTGATAACTTTTGGGAAGAAAGGGACCATTGGTCAATCTGGATGGGATCGTCACTCTTCCAAGTGATTTTATCAGCCTGGAGCACAGGGGGAGCAATGGCCCTCAAGAAAAACTTTGATACCCTAGCCCAGTGCGATCACTCTTATGTGAAACGCTTATGGGTGTAGGCATGCTTTGGCCCTCCTTTCCTAGGCCTTGTCCTGGCAAAAAGCCTTGTGACAACATCTGTTGGGTTACAACCTCATTTGGACTACACTTTCATCTGAGAGAGAATATCTCTTCCCCACAAATTAACCGGCAGGGCTTCAACAACAAAAGGCTACACTATGCCAGAATTCCCTTCTGAATCTTCCAATGTCAAAATTTTAGAACTCTGTAAAGTAGTTTTAGACTGGCCAATGCCCTGTAAATGTGTAAGGGAAGGTTGAAGTGGCCAAGCAGAGGGCCAGGAATTTTTTGCAAGGACGGTGGCATCAGCCCCGTATCAACAATGCCCCAAAGCCATCGCCCTCTAACTTAAGGCATAGTGTAGGACGTTCTCTAGACACCATCTGGACCCAGAAAATATCTGAGGATCCTGACTGAGAGGCCCCCCAATGCCTCCCAATAACCAGGTTCTGGGTGTTCAATGGGAGGGACAAAGCCTGTGCAACCCACTGTCCTTGATCAGCCCTGATCTGGAACTAGCTAAAATCATAATTTCTCCTGTAAAGTCATTATCAACCAGGGAAGGGTGAACAATTAGGCCCTTGATGGTGGATGAGGCGCATCCCAGAATAAGAAAAAACATATTAAGAGGGAGGAGGACCAAAGACACCAGTAGGTAAGGCTTGAACACCATTTTCAGGTTTTAAAATTGTACTGGTGGAGGTACACAGGACCAGTCCTGCACTCCCAGGGGTTGCTTTGAAGAATTGAGTGGAGCAGTCACAGGCTGAGACATTGTTGTTGCCCCTGAGGCCTGCCGGAAATGGATGGGTCTCAGGGCCTGGGGCTGGCCCCTCAAGCCGTTTCCCTGAAGGGGTGACAAAGGATTACCCATGGCACCCATCTTGGAGCAGCACTGATTAGCCCAATGTTTGCCTCTCTTACATCGGGGGCACACCATGGCAGGTACAGAAAGTGTTGGCCCCAGAGGCTAAGGCAGAGGGCTCGGCATGTCCTGTGTCAGGGGGCACTGCTTGGCAAAATGTCCACGCTGTCCACATTTAAAACAAATTTTGGAAGGACCAACAGCTTACAAGGCAGCCCCCACAGCCAAATTCACACTCTGAGAAAGGCTCTGCAAGATCCTATGAGTGAAGGTATCTCTGTCACTGCAAAGTCTCATGAAATCATCAAGAGTCTTATTTTTAGTCTGGCCTCGAAGATCAGCCTTATAGGCAGAACTGGCATTCTCATAGGCCAACTGTTTTATAAACTTGCTATTATTTTCCTCAGGGCCCAGGACCTTTTCAGTGGTTTCTAAGATTCTCCCCACAAACTCATTGTAAGGCTCCTTAGCTCCCTGAATAATTTTGGTCATAGAGTCCTTTGAAGGGAAAGCCCGCCATGCCCCAAAGGCAGCCTCATTAACCTGCAACAGGAGTCAGGTGGGGAATTTAGGCTGGCGCTTCTCAGACACACATTTGACCTGTCCACTGAGTTTATCAAGAGTCAACTCAGCCGAAGGCATTTTGGGATCTCTCTGGTTCTGCCTTGCGAGAGATTGGCACCTATCTAGAAAATCAGCTTTCCAAGACAAAAACTGTCCATGAGTCAAAACTGCCTGGGTAACTAGTTACTAAACCACTCTGGGAGTAAGGTATCCCCCTCCAGAGAGGGCTTCAAGCATGGTAACAGTAAAGGGTGCATTAGGAGCATAATTTTTGACTGCAGTATTAAGATACTTAAGAGGCTTAAACTTTAATCTTTTATACTCAGTCATCTCTCGAAGCGGGTCCTCGGGAGCTGCAGCCGAGGTCACATTTTCAGTTTCACTATCGCTTGCTTTTTCATCCTCTTTGCCATTTTCTGTTATCAGCAGTGGGGTCCTCCTCTGAGGAGGAAGCCTCTTTGGCGCTCTGGCGGGTTAACACAGGGAACAGCTAACGGAGGAATAATAACGGAGGGGCATGGTGAGGAAGGTTGTGGCAACTGTGGGTCTGCAATCTTTACAGAGAATATAAAGGCCGAGTGAGAAATTTGTTTAAGGAAATCGTCAGCCAATGAAACAATCTTGCCTGACTCAGCCGAGGATGACTTAATGATATCTCTAATAAGACCCCAATAACTAAAGGTCTGAGTAGGCACTGCATCTGGTCCTTCTTTATTTAAAAGATCATTAAGATCACATTCTACCTTTTCTCATTTAAGGGGATGAATCTCTGGTCCATCTATTATGAACCATGGACAGACTTGGGAGACAAAGAAAAAATTTTGTCAAATCTTTCTTTTTAACTCTAACCCCTCTTTCCCTGTGAGAGGCTTTGAGATCCTTAATGAAGCATGCCTCTTTAGAAAGGTTTTGGACCATTTCTATAGGACAGAGAAATGTTAACTTACCGAGGAGGATGACTTTCTCTTATGAGCAGTGAGAGCGCTCCTCAAAACGACTTCCTCGGTGGTGACCTTCTCAGGAAAATGGTCTCCGTACCTCGGGCCCCATGTTGCGCTCCACTTGTCCCGACCTGTGGGACCCAGTTATCCGAGGGAGACCTTGCCTGAAACAGAAATGGGCAGGAAAGAAGGAGGAGACCAAGTAAATGATCCTATCGAGGTCTGTTTATTGTGAGCAAGGTTACAGAATAAAAATAGTAAGAAGGAGAAAGTAAAGAGGGAGAAACTTGCCAGTGCCCAGCCCGGGGCGGATGTGGTTTTGCATAACTCTCTGGGAACACACTATTGATTCTTAGCTCAGGGAACATCCTGTGTTTTTCCCCTGAAAGTTTGCAGTTACTATTATCCGATCTTGATGTTCTGTCAGCTGTCATTTCAAAAGGTCGGGAGTTTCTCAAGAAGGGAGGGGAACTTTGGCTTATGACTCAGTGTCAGTCTCCAACAGTCGGCCATCATTGGGAAGAGAGGCCCCTTGGTCTTGCAAACTTTATATGCCCCAGTACAGAGGAACACCAGGGCCAGGAAGTGGGAGTGGGAGAGTAAGGGAGCAGGGCAGGAGAGGGTATAGGAGACCATCGGAATAGCATTTGAAATGTAAATGAAGAAAATATCTAATAAAAAATTAGTAAAACAAAAAAAAGAAAGAAAAAGAAATGCTTGCTGAAAGGAGCCTGATATATCTGTCTTCTGAAAGGACCTGCCCAAATCTTACAAATACAGAGGTAGATGCTCACAGCCAACCACTGGCCTGAGCACAGGGACCCCAATGGAGGAGTTGGAGCAAGGACTGAAGGAAATGGAGGGGTTTTCAACCTTATAGGAAGAACAAAAATATCAACCGACCAACCCCCACCCCCAGAGATCCCAGGGATTAAACCACCAACCAAGGAGTACACATGGCTCTAGGCTCATATGTAGCATAGGATGACCTTGTCAGGCATCACTGGGAAGAGCGGTCCTTGGTCCTATATGTCTGAGAGATTCCCCAGTGTAGAGGAATGGAGGACAGGGAGGCAGGAGTGGGTGGGTAGACGAGTAGAGGAATAGACCTATAGTAGCCTGGGGAGAAGGGATGGGATAGGAGGTTTCTAGAAGTAGAGAAACCAGGAAAGGGGATAACATTTGAAATGTAAACAAAGAACACATCCAAAGAAAGACAGAAAATATCTAATAAAAGAAAAGAAAAAAATAAATCAAAGATTAAAAAGAGAGGATGAAAGTATGTTATCTCTGCATTAATTGAGATAGAAAGTTTTGTCCACCTTGCAAGATAACTTTCCCTGCTGGGATGTAATGGGAAGAACATGTACTATAATTAAATTAAAAAAATAAAAAAAAAATCAAACACCGGCATCACTTTATAGATTCTGATATTACTATCTGATATTACATACATTCATGGTTCCTCTTTGCAACTGCATTAGACCCCGTTGTTAAGCAAGTACCAAGCATACACCTCACCCCCCCCAAAAAAATTCCATTCCGTTCCAGAACCCTGGGGATAATGTTTTAATATTTGTTGAGAGTATAATATAATTAAATCATTTCTATCAATCCTTTTTCTCACTCAAAAACTCCTATGTACCACTGCACTTTGTCCTTGTTTCAAATTCATGCCTTTTTTTTTTTTTTTTTTTTTTTTTTGGTTTTTTTCGAGACAGGGTTTTTCTGTGTAGCCCTGGCTGTCCTGGCACTCACTTTGTAGACCAGACTGGCCTCGAACTCAGAAATCCACCTGCCTCTACCTCCCGAGTGCTGGGATTAAAGGCGTGCGCCACCACACCCAGCACCTTTTTAAAAATTGTATTTACATACATATATCTGCATGTGTGCATAGCACATAGATATAACCTGATAATTCTGTAAAATGTTTCCTGTATGTATATTTTAAGGATTTCTCATTGGGTATTTCATAACCAGCAGGTGTTCTCTTTTTGGAGAAATTCGCTTGCTCCTGCTCTGAGCATTCCATAGTTGCTGGGGATAGTTTTTGACACTACAATTCAAAGAAGATCTAGAACTTTATTTGTACCATTATACTTCCTCACTGCTTCTGCTACTTATTTTGTCATATTGCACTTCTTTTTTTTTGTTTGTTTCATATCTAAGTTTTTGTTTATTCTTTTTTTTTGATTGTTAATATTTTTATTACATATTTTCCTCAATTACATTTCCAATGCTATCCCAAAAGTCCCCCATAGCGACCCCCACTTCCCTACCCACCCATTCCCATTCTTTTGGCCCTGGCATTCCCCTATATTGGGGCATATAAAGTTTGCAAGTCCAATGGGCCTCTCTTTCCATTGATGGCCGAATAGGCCATCGTTCGATACATATGCAGCTAGAGACAAGAGCTCCGGGGTTCTGGTTAGTACATCATGTTGTTCCAACAATAGGGTTGCAGATCCCTTTAGCTCCTTGGGTACTTTCTCTAGCTTCTCCATTGGGAGCCCTGTGATACATCCAATAGCTGACTATGAACATCCACTCCTGTGTTTGCTAGGCCCCGGCATCGTCTCACAAGAGACAGCTATATTTAGGTCCTTTCAGCAAAATCTTGCTAGTGTATGCAATGGTGTCAGCGTTTAGAAGCTGATTATGGGATGGATCCCTGGATACGGCAGTCTCTAAATGGTCCATCCTTTCATCACAGCTACGAACTTTGTCTCTGTAACTCCTTCCCTGGGTGTTTTGTTCCCAATTCTAAGAAGGTGCACAGTGTCCACACTTTGGTCTTCATTCTTCTTGAGTTTCATGCGTTTATCAAATTGTATCTTATATCTTGGGTATCCTAAGTTTTGGGCTACTATCCACTTATCAGTGAATACATATTGTGTGACTTCTTTTGTGATTGTGTTACTTCACTCAAGATGATGCCCTCCAGGTCCATCCATTTGGTTAGGAATTTCATAAATTCATTCTTTTTAATAGCTGAGTAGTACTCCATTGTGTAAATGTACCATAATTTCTGTATCCATTCCTCTGTTGAGGGACATCTGGGTTCTTTCCAGCTTCTGGCTATTATAAATAGGGCTGCTATGAACATAGTGGAGCATGTGTCCTTTTTACCGATTGGGACATTTTCTGGATATATGCCCAGGAGAGGTATTGCTGGATCCTCCGGTAGTACTATGTCCAATTTTCTGAGGAACCGCCAGACTGATTTCCAGAGTGGTTGTACAAGCTTGCAATCCCACCAACAATGGAGGAGTGTTCCTCTTTCTCCACATCCTCGCCAGCATCTGCTGTCACCTGAATTTTTGATCTTAGCCATTCTGACTGGTGTGAGGTGGAATCTCAGGGTTGTTTTGATTTGCATTTCCCTGATGATTAAGGATGTTGAACATTTTTTCAGGTGTTTCTCTGCCATTCGGTATTCCTCAGGAGAGAATTCTTTGTTCAGTTCTGAGCCCCATTTTTTAATGGGGTTATTTGACTTTCTGGAGTCCACCTTCTTGAGTTCTTTATATATATTGGATATTAGTCCCTTATCTGATTTAGGATAGGTGAAGATCCTTTCCCAATCTGTTGGTGGTTTTTTTGTCTTTTTGATGGTGTCTTTAGCCTTGCAGAAGCTTTGTAGTTTCATGAGGTCCCACTTGTCAATTCTCGATCTTACAGCACAAGCCATTACTGTTCTATTCAGGAATTTTTCCCCTGTGCCCATATCTTCAAGGCTTTTCCCCACTTTCTCCTCTATAAGTTTCAGTGTCTCTGGTTTTATGTGAAGTTCCTTGATCCACTTAGACTTGACCTTAGTACAAGGAGATAGGAATGGATCGATTCGCATTCTTCTACATGTTAACAACCAGTTGTGCCAGCACCATTTGTTGAAAATGCTGTCTTTCTTCCACTGGATGTTTTTAGCTCCCTTGTCGAAGATCAAGTGACCGTAGGTGTGTGGGTTCATTTCTGGGTCTTCAATTCTATTCCATTGGTCTATTTGTCTGTCGCTATACCAGTACCATGCAGTTTTTATCACAATTGCTCTGTAATAGAGCTTTAGGTCCGGCATGGTGATTCCGCCAGAGGTTCTTTTATCCTTGAGAAGAGTTTTTGCTATCCTAGGTTTTTTGTTATTCCAGATGAATTTGCAGATTGCACTTTCTAATTCGTTGAAGAATTGATTTGGAATTTTGATGGGGATTGCATTGAATCTGTAGATTGCTTTTGGCAAGATAGCCATTTTTACAATGTTGATCCTGCAAATCCATGAGCATGGGAGATCTTTCCATCTTCTGAGATCTTCTAGAATTTCTTTCTTCAGAGACTTGCAGTTTTTATTATACAGATCTTTCACTTCCTTAGTTAGAGTAACGCCAAGATATTTTATATTATTTGTGACTATTGAGAAGGGTGTTGTTTCCCTAATTTCTTTCTCAGCCTGTTTATTCTTTGTGTAGAGAAAGGCCATTGATTTGTTTGAGTTAATTTTATATCCAGCTACTTCACCGAAGCTGTTTATCAGGCTTAGGAGTTCTCTGGTGGAATTTTTAGGGTCACTTATATATACTATCATATCATCTGCAAAGAGTGATATTTTGACTTCATCTTTTCCAATTTGTATCCCTTTGATCTCCTTTTGTTGTCGAATTGCTCTGGCTAGGACTTCAAGTACAATGTTGAATAGGTATGGAGAAAGTGGACAGCCTTGTCTAGTCCCTGATTTTAGAGGGATTGCTTCAAGCTTCTCACCATTTACTTTGATGTTGGCTACTGGTTTGCTGTAGATTGCTTTTATCATGTTTAGGTATGGGCCTTGAATTCCTGATCTTTCCAAGACTTTTATCATGAATGGGTGTTGGATCTTGTCAAATGCTTTTTCCGCATCTAACGAGATGACCATGTGGTTTTTGTCTTTGAGTTTGTTTATATACTGGATTACGTTGATGGATTTCCGTATATGTCATATTGCACTTCAAATATGGTTATTTCCTCCTTTCTCTATTTCAGCATTCTCTGACTATCTGCACAGCAAATGCAACAAGGCAGGCTGCCTGCAGCTAGAAGCTCTATGACTCACACAGCTTACTTCCCAATATAACCAAAGACTTTCCACACTCTTGAGCATAGCCTAAGACCCATCTACAGATCCTTGTGTGACCCTGAAAGATGAAGTGGATTTTAGAAACATACAGATTCCCCTGAGGTGAAGCTTTGCCAATTCCATGCCTCTGAGGCATTGGGTCCTTGGACACAGGTGTTCTCATGTCAATATACATTCACTCTGAACTTTATCCACTCACCACCCCTGCTCAGGTAGATCAAAGACAGCAGACGTTCTTCCCATAGTGACAGTTAAATCTAAAATGTCTCAGAACTTGGATTCCCTACAGGGAATGATGGGAAACAAATAATCAGAGGAAGTTAATATTCAAAAATGACATGGAAACTTTTTCATTCTGCTAGCAATGGAAATAAAGGCTTTATGAACTGAAGGGTATGCTGTTTCTATATTTCGTTAATTGTAAAATATTAAATTATTTTAACCTTTATCATAAGGATGTTTATCTTTTTATTCACTCAAGTGGCCACTTAAATCTTTCTAACCCATAGGCAACTACACACACACATACACACACACACACAAACACACACACACACACACACACACACACACACACTTATGTGTATATATTGCAACAAGCAGAGTCCAGAGGAAGGTTTGAAATTCTTCTCAGAAGAACAAATACAGACAGTGAATTTCATTACTGGAAATAGATTCATGTATCTTATTATAATACATTATTGTAATCATCATTATATTGGTTGGATTTGTTATCTCTTACTAAACTTGCTTCATATGTGAAAATGTGTTACCAATGCTTATCTATCAAGAGAACATATTAACTATTTGATACTATCAAACCTTTGTGAAAGGTTGAGTTCTTGAAAAATGTTCTCTTTGACTTTTTAAAAAAGGTGCATACTGTTTCAGTCCCTAGAAACTCTGGGGCTTCTGGTTGGTTGATATTGTTCTTCTTCCTAAGGGGTTGCAAATCCCTTAAGCCTCTTCAGTCCTCACCCTAACTCCTCCATTGGAGTACCTGTGCTCTGTCAGTGGTTGACTGCAAGCATCGAATCTGTATTGGTCAGGCTCTGGCAGAGACTCTTAGGGCACAAATATGTGAGGCTCCTTTTGACTAGTGCTTCTTGGCATCAGAAATGGTGTCTGGGTTTGGTATCTGCAGATGGGATATATCCCTAGGTGTGGCAGTCTCTGGATGGCCTTTCCTTCAGTCTCTGCTCTATTCTCTACATTTCCTATAAACAAGAGCAATTCTAGGTTAATATTTTTGAGATGGGTGCGTGGCCACATCCCTCATCCAGGGGCTGTGCCATACCTCTTCAGTCCTCACCCTAACTCCTCCATTGGAGTACCTGTGCTCTGTCAGTGGTTGGCTGCAAGCATCGAATCTGTATTGGTCAGGCTCTGGCAGAGACTCTTAGGGCACAAATATGTGAGGCTCCTTTTGACTAGTGCTTCTTGGCATCAGAAATGGTGTCTGGGTTTGGTATCTGCAGATGGGATATATCCCTAGGTGTGGCAGTCTCTGGATGGCCTTTCCTTCAGTCTCTGCTCTATTCTCTACATTTCCTATAAACAAGAGCAATTCTAGGTTAATATTTTTGAGATGGGTGCGTGGCCGCATCCCTCATCCAGGGGCTGTGCCATACCTCTGGATATGTTCTCTATAGGTTTTATCTCCCCTTTGTCACATATTTCAGCTAAAGTTCTCCCTGTTAAGTCCTGGCAGCCTCATGCTTTCCTGGCATCTGGGACTTTCTACTAACTATCCCCAGTCCCCTGTTCTCCACTGCAAAATACCTCTGATCTATTTCCTGATTCTCTATACTTCTCCCCTGTCTCCTCCCACTCCTAATCCTACCCACTATTCCCTTCCCCTCCTCTCTACTTCCTAGGTTCAAAGACCTGGAGCCTCCCATCGCTCCAACTGCCTATATAACAGAGCATTGCCTTATCTGGCATCAATGGGAGGGAAGGCTCTTGGTTCTGTGGATACTTATTGCCCCAGTGTGGGGGAATGCTAAGGCTGTAAGCCAGGACTGGGAGGGTGATTGTGGTGCAACCTCATAGAAGCAGGGACGATAGGGAATTTGCAGAGGGGAAACCAGGAATGGGGATAACATTTGAAATGTATGCAAATAAAGTAATCAATAAAAATTAAAAATTAAAATGAAATAAAGCAGCAAACTTACTGTGAGCACCACTAATACCCTGGATTTATCCTTAGTTGCCCAGCGCTAGGGTAATTTGTCATTTCCTGTTGATTTTCTTGCTGTGAATTAATGTAAATCATCTGTATCATATTTTAAATATCTAACACCGGGGAGTAAATGTTAATATTGCATTTCTGTGGATTAATGCACTAGACACTTCTCTGATAAAATATATATATAAGAAAATGAAGTTCATCTCTAGCAGGTTATAAATTATTTGTTTATGAAGGAGAGAGAAAAATACCTATAAAAATATTTAAGTGTCTGACAAAAGAATAAAAAGCCATTAAGCCATTAAGCCACCAGGAATACTCATGAACAATCCTATACCCTTCTTACCCTCTTCACTTTAAGGAAACACCATGAAAAAATAGCATTCTATATGGGCTGTCAAAACCCTTCTATACAAATAAATAAAGAGACTTAGAAACTACCCATCAATATATACCTAAGGGTACAATAGTGACAGTCACATACTGGTGGTAACCAAGAGCTATCTATTTGGAGTTAGGTCTCACTCAACAGGGTGAAAGGATACCTGGCACTAGAAATCTAGTCAACTTTTCAGGGTTAGTGAGATAACAGACATTAGAAAAGAATATACTATTGCCTCTTTGCTAGACCTGCATAATACATTTCCAAATTTCAGATACTATCTTTATGCCAACAGATAAGTGTCCCCTTCATCAAATGGACAGCATTGCAAAAATACAAAAAATTGATACAATGCAGAGATCAAGCAATGGCAAGGAGTCCAAGGGCAATAGATACTTCTCTCTGTGTGTTTGTGTGTGTGTGTGTGTGTGTGTGTGTGTGTGTGTGTGTGTGTAATTAATTACACAATTTTATGTGCCAGGAGCCATCATAGGACAAGCTAATAACAAGCAGATGATCTTCCTGAAATGACTTCACTTTAGGTAATATCTACAACAAAGCTCCATAGGCATGGCTTAGGAATAAATCATTTAGGAAGGATTAATAGGAAGGGTTCCTGCTATTAATATGATTTTCCTATTATTATTGTACATATATAACAATCACTATATATTAGACCACCCCTTTTGACTAGATCTCTGCAGATCTATGAAGATGTACTGTCTTCTAGTGATGCTATATAAACTAATGGATGACATCTTAATTCTTAATTATGATCTTATAAGAATTCCTAAAACTGTATCTGTGACTATTAAGCTCCTTTATGGTGTGACTCCTACTAGGTCCTCTGCTGATAGTCAAAACTGTAATGAGAACTTTGTCAGTCACCAGTTATTTGCACACACACACACACACACACACACACATAAACACACACACAACACAAGCACACAGAAAAGAAATCAAAGGAGAAAGTAGGGAAGAGGGACAAGAGAAGATAACCAGGTGTATGTGATTCGACATGTATAAAAGTATCAAAGTAAAACATATTATATGTACATAACATAATTGTAACTATATCTGTTTGACTTAATTTAAATGAAATAAAATGTGGTCATACAGTAATTTAACTTAACAGAAAAAAAAAGAAAAGAAATTTGCTGGACACTTGTAACACACCCTTTTATCCCAGTCACTTAGGCAGAGACAAGGGAATCTCTGAGTTCAAGCTCAGATTCACTCAGAGAGGTGAGGGATTCACAGAGAAAACTTTTCAAAAATAAACAAATGAAAGACAGACAGACAGACAGACAGACAGACAGACAGACAGACAGGAAGCGAAAAGAAAGAGAAGAGAGAGAGAAAGAGAGAGAGAGAGAAAGAGAGAAAAGATGGAAGGAAGGAAGGAAGGAAGGAAGGAAGGAAGGAAGGAAGGAAGGAAGGAAGGAAGGAAGGAAGGAAGGAAGACAGAAAGAGTATATCTCATTGCACATGGGTGTAAATAGCTACAATATTAAACACTACACAAGCGTCCATCCTTAAATAGGACAATGAACTGAATATGCACAAAGGAAACAACAGTAGGCAAGAGAGACAGCTGAGTGATAATGGCACTTGTTATTCAAACCCTGCAACCTGAGTTCCACCCTCAGAACCCACACAAAGGAGAAGAGGAAAACTGATTATACAGAGTGTCCTCCTATTTCCATATGCACTGCACATGGATAATCAGCAGCGGTGCCAGGGCAGGAGAGAGAGAGAGGGAGTGGGAGGGACAAGAGACAGGAAGATTGACAGCAAGTCAATCATGCTGATCAAGCTCTGAAAAAACTTTATTCAGGAGTGGCAATATATGCATAAGCAAAAGGAGGCTTCAAGGGAGGGGGAAAGAGTCAGGGGGCTCTCTGAAGGTCAGGTGGCAATCTTCAGCTCCTGGAACCAAGGGTCACAGTGTCCTCTTTACCCACAAACATTCTTACTGTTATGACCATGAATGTTCTCTCAGGATTGTTTATGAAAGCTATGCAATATTCACAAGGCCATGGCTGAGGCCATGGCTCCCAGCAGTAGTAGACATACTAACCCCATGTATGTGGAACCAGGTAAGTCAGGCTTCCAGTGCAGGTGGCCAGTACACATTTCAAGAACCACCAAAAAGGCCACTGGAGCATTTTTTCAGAATAACAACTAAACACATTTAAAGATTAAACAATTGGCTTACCTTCTAGTTCAGTCTGCCTGACTTCAAATTCCCACCATCCAAAATCCTTACTACATCCCTCATTGGACTCAATAGCCTTTAAACCAGGACTTCACAGCACCACTGAGGGAGAGTTGTACAGCCCAGAAAACAGTCTGTTACTCCCAGAATCCTCCCAATGGAAGAGATTGGTTGCCATATTAGTTGAGATATTTATACTGGCACCAGTATTCTCCTGTTCCATTATCAAACCTTTTCCAACCTGTTGTCAGGGCAATCCTAAAGGGCCCTTCATACCACTTTTTTTTTTTTTTTTTACAGCCTGTCCAACAAATTGGAGTATGCCAGAAGATTAGGCAGTACAGTTCATTTACATACTGCCATGCAAGTGAATCAAATGCCTTTAGTTCTTCTAAATACCTTCAATTGGTGGATGATAAATTCCCCACAAAAATCAAAACACTCTCATCTTCTGTAAAGAATACATTTTCCTTCACTTTGTACTCCTATGTCCCCAAAGTCAGATAATGACCCACTTTTCAATTCTAACTGTGCTGCCATGACTAAAGGAATGATTCAATTAAAGAAACAAGCAGGACTTTCTCCCTGAAATCTGCTTTCTGGACTTAGAACAACAAGTTCCCTCCTCAGATCCAAGGTACAGAAAAATAGTTGTTCATTAATGAGCCTGAAAATGTGACCATGAGGCTGTAGCTTTCTCTCATTCTAGAGCCTTTGAGAAAGCAAAGTTTCAGGCCTCTACTTACACCTACTGATTCTGAAATACTAGAGATGGAACCCCATATTCTGTTTAAGGATATAGCCTGGTGATTCTGATAGTTACTACACTTTGAAAATTAGCATTTCTGATAGGAATTCTGAATGTATTTTACAGGATGTCCACATGCTCAGAACAATCAATCCATTGCTATGATCAGAAGAAATGATTATTCTTTACCACTCAGTGGAATATCACAGCCAGTAATCCAAAATGGCCCATTGTTTGCTTTTTCAAAAATTCTCATGGGAATATGGACATACCAACTAATTTACACATCTATGGTACTTTCTTGCCACATGGTGGCGATAGAGTTTTAACACAGACCAAATGTCTTAGAAAGCCGAACATAAATATCAAACAAGACTATTGATCCCTGTCCTCTTCCCTCTATAGATATAATCTACTTGGGACAAACTATATAACTCTTTACAAATGCAGTTTTAGGACTAATTGTAATTATAAATGAAATGGAGAACTTGCCTGTTTTCTTAGATATAAGTTAAAGTGTGTTTGGAATCACCTTCTCCTTATAGACATAAGTATACAAGGATTTAGTTTCCTAAGCATGAAAACACAGCCCTAACTGGGATCAGAAGTGTAGTTTGAGGTGTGGAAGCAGCATTTCCCTGGCCAGTTCATGTCTGACACCTAGACAGTTAGTGAAATTTGTAGGTGCCTAGGACTAGATAGACCAACATCCTAAGATGTCAATTGGAATATACCATGGTATTTTCTAGCAGTTTGTGCATTCAGTAATGAAATAGAAAGGAGATTGACAGATTAACATAACTCAAGATGCTAAGATTCTTCCCGTTTTCCATGGTACCAATAAGAGCATTTTTAATTTATGTATATATGGGGTGTGTATACACATGAGTGCTGGTGTCCAAGAGACCAGAGGCATTGAGTTCACATGAAGGTGGAGCTACAGGTAATTATGAGCTGCACAAATGTGTGCTGAAAATTAAAATTGGGTTCTCTCTAAGAGCAGTACATACTTTTAACCACTTAACCATCTCTCCAGCCCCTAAACTTAATTTTTTAATGTCAATCCTATATTTTATTAGTTCAAATCTTAAAGGGAGAGAGCATTCAAATTGTGACACATATATTGGGAGTTCTCTTTCAGTTTACCATATTCACCATGGAAATTCCTCATGCACAAACATGCCATTGTTCTCTGTAGTTACTGTCTTATACCATTCACCTGTCTTCATTCGAAATTACAGCCATCATTTCAAATTACCACGTAATGATACAGGTATATTCAAACATCACAGAATCTGCTTCACAAACTTTATCAGGTACATCCTATGTTTATTTGCTCATGTTTTTGGCATGTCTATTGCTGCATTCTCAAGAAGTGAGGAGCGCCACAGCAGTGTATGGTAGGCAGAGAACTTAGATGAGGAAATGAGTCAAGCCTCTTCACAATATTTTTAAGGTCTTGCTTAGTATGTGTGTCCCACTGTAATATGATTTCAAATCAAGCTAATTCAATAATAATATCTTACTTCAGGAAGATTTCCAGGGTCACAGAGTTATTATTTGTTTGCTCATTTCTAAGTAATAAACAATAAACTTTTTTTGTAAAGATTCTGGAGTACCAACACTGAAAGTGAATGATTCGTATGTTTATAGTAGCAAAACACGAGCTTTTAACAGGTCAGTTACTGTAGGATTTACATTTAGTGTAGGATTTTTGAGATATTATCAAAAATAAGGAAATATCTCTTTCAAATTCATTAACATTCTTAGCATGTATGCCTGTCTACATTAGCAAATTATTTTCTACACCTGCGAACATGATTCTAGAATATTTTCTTATATTAAGAGTTAAACCATCTCGAGAATAATTAAATTTGACTCGGACATGAAATAGTATACTTTCCATATTTTGTTGAGTATAATTTGACATCAACATGACATTTGTCAGCCACATTCCTCTTATGTTTTTTTTTTTGTCCTTTCTACTCTCAAGATCATTGGACCTTATAGTATTATCCAAGAATATTCTCTATTTTCTTTGTCAGCATTGCCTCCAGTACTTGGTAGAAGTCACTGCTGAGTTTCTTAGCCCTAGAGTTTCCCTGTCCTTCTCCCTATGCTGAGAAAATCATCAGATTTTAATTGGTCTAAATACACAATTCTAGCAGCTTTTTCAAGCCACAGCATACATTCAATTTGCCCTTGCTTCTATTATTTAGCACTTCGGACTACCAAACCGTAGTGGAGTTTATACAGAGCACAAAAGCACCCCCACACCCCTACACACACATACACACAAAGGTACATCCTGGAATACAGGTATCATATATTATACCCTTAGCCAAGGAAGTATGTCACCATGCCATCAAAATGATGATCTTCTTATGAATCCATAGAACCACACTCCTCCCCACCATAAAACAAAGCAAACCCTAATCCCAAGATCAATACTCTGAGCTCCAGAATTTGTATTTCAAATTCTCTCTATAAATGTTGAAAATTTACACTAGAAGGAAGATGATAACCTGTAGGGAAGTACTATTTTATGTAAATAAAAGTAAGCTTCTTATATTCTTAAACTTCATTATTTAAAGTGAAAACTTCTTGAAGAATAAAGAAATTGTGCCTCTGTTGGACATCACCATGTTTCAAACTGTCTTTTCATGATAATTTTTTTTCTCACACAGTTTAAATCAGTGAAACACTGAAAGAAAATAACAGAGTGCAGGTTGAATTATGATGGCTATCTCGTCAACTATATTTCTACGTCAAAACTCCCCTACATTGGATTTCTTTCCAAAGAGAAGTATTTGGTTTAAGGTATACATGCCATAACATTGTTTCATTCAACACACCCATTGAGGGAACATAAGCATGACTTTGAGATAGACTTCAAAGCATAGGAATACCTTCTTGAGGAGAATGAAGCTGTGCTCTTCAACATAAATTCAATGCTGACACACTGGCCAGCCACAGACCTGAAGCCTGCCAAGCTGAAGCAATGGAGTAACTGTGGGAATGGGCATTTGAACATTTGGGAATCAAGAATATTGTTGAATGCTTTGTGGCTGTGCATGACAAACATGTTAGAAGTCACATCAGGGACACAGGATAGACACCAGTTTCTCCTACACGTGCTCTGAACAGCAAATATACACAACCCTAAAGACAAATTGGACAGGAAATATTGACCAGAATGTCCACCCTCACATTAGAAATTCCTTCTGAGCCTTAGATTTGTATCAGCCAGCAATTTCTGGCCATCTTTTCTCCTGCACTGAAGATAAAGAATGAAATTACTAGATGCACCTATTGATTCATATACTTTAAACTCACAGGTGAACACGGATGTGTAACTCCATACAAATTCTCTGTGTGTTGTTGGGATTTACTACCTATTATTCTTTTTAAATTCATGCTATTCAACAGAACATTTGATTGCATATCAAATCCCATAATCAATCCCAGTAATTTTATTTACTTTATTTATTTATTTTATTCTTAACATCTAAGTGATCGGTTTCAGGCATAAATTGCAACTAAGAAAACACAAAACAATTGCTATACCAGAAATTCTAATATGATATGTTCAGTAGCTCAAGCCCTGCAAAACTGTGAGCAAGGATTGCATCCATACCATCTTCAGACACAGAAAACATAAGAAAGTCCTTGAAATGGAACCATCCATTGTGTGCTATGTTGAGATAATTTAGAAAGAAGTCATTCCCCTTTAATTCTTACAACATCCAAGCTTTTCTGTGTGCAGATGTTTCATTAACTAGCTTCTTTCGTTGCCATTTCTCACTTATTGTTATTAAAATAGTATATCTTTAGAATCAATAAACAGTTGTAAAGTAGTTCTGTATCAACTTTACTGACTTTGAAATAGCCTACAGATCATTTTCATACATACTTTCAAAGAAAAAGATCAGTCACCTTTATTTCCCACACTCAGAAGGCTGAAATGGGAGGATCTCTGTGAGTTTGTACACTGAAACACTGTTTTTAAATTAGAGAGACAAAGAGACAGAGAAAAGACACACACACACAAAGAGAGAGAGAGATAGAAAGGAGGGAGGGAGGGAGAGAGAGAGAGAGAGAGAGAGAGAGAGAGAGAGAGAGAGAGAGAGAGAAAGAGAATGAGAAAGAATTAGAGAGAGTTCAATGCCAGCCTGAGCTACAAAGTGAGTTACTGAATAGCAGGTGCTACACAAAGGAATCCTGTCTTAGAAGATGAAACCAAAACAAACCTGGGTGGGGGGTGGGGGCTGGGGGGGGAAGGAAAGGAAAAGTTAGAACAGGGTTTGATCAGCAATTGTTTCCTTGAGACATTTATAATTATCCTCTACTTTGAAAGTTCTAATTTTTTTTTCAGGCCTTTACTGGAATTTTAGGTTATTTGTCACTCATCAATGCCTAACTGTTTACCGATATAAAATCCTTTCTATTTACTTTCTACTTACTTCCTCTGATATGGGTCTGAAAACCATAAGTATAACTCATCTCCACAGAGTTACAGCCAAAGGGCTAGCTGAGCTGCATACTAGAAGCTTGAGGAGTCACTTTTTTGGCTTAACTTAGTGGATGGAACGACCACCCAGACCAGTCCTGCTCATTTAGGTTATATCCTGTGAAGAAGCCCTCTCTGTTACTCTCTATAAACACACCTGTGATGTTATCACTGCGCCCTCCAAAATGTTCAAGGCACTATTTCCCTGGTGTCTTCCATCCCCTCTGGCTCTTATAATTTAAGTGCCTCATTGTACACATACTTTCCATATCCCTAAGGGAAAGACTTTCATGGAAACATCCCACTTAGGACTGAGTGTACCAAAGCCTCTCCCTTTCTGCACATTGTCCAGTTGTAGGTCACTGTGTGACTTCAAATATTTTTAGGGGGAAGCTTCTGAGTCAGACATTGATCTATGGATACAACAAAGTCTCATTAAATCATTTTACCACACAGTTTGGAGCTGAGATGAAAGGATGGACCATCTACAGACTTCCATACCTGGGGATCCATCCCATACTCAGCTTCCAAACGGTGACACCATTGCATACACTAGCAAGATTTTGCTGAAAGGAGCCAGATATAGCTGTCTCTTGTGAGACTATGCCGGGGCCTAGCAAACACAAAAGTGGATGCTAACAGTCAGCTATTGGATGGATCACAGGGCCCCCAGTGGAGGAGCTAGAGAAAGTAACCAAGGAGCTAAAGGGATCTGCAACCCTATAGGTGGAAGAACAATATGAACTACCCAGTACTCCCCAGAGCTCATGTCTCTAGCTGCATATGTATCAGAATATGGCCTAGTCAGCCATCAGTGGAAAGAGAGGCCCGTTGGTCGTGCAAACTTTATCGGCCTCAGTACAGGGGAACACCAGGATCAAGAAGTGGGAGTGGGTGGGTGGGGGAGTGGGTGGGGGAGCGTGTGGGGGACTTTGGGGATAGCATTGGAAATGTAAATGAAATAAATACCTATTAAAAAAAAGAAATCATTTTACACCTACATTCCTTTAGCATAATGGTTGATCTTCACCTATTTACTCTTACGTTCTAGACCACCCAAGCAGTGTCAGGCATTGGTTCCATCTCATGGAATAGACCTAAATACCACCATAGAGTGTCTGACTACTCCCAAAATGTTTGCTACACTGTTGCATTAGAATATCAAGCAGGCAGGTCACCAAAGTAGATAGAAGTGTTTGTAACTGGATTGGTATTATTCCTTTCTCCAGTTTAGTATGCAGTAGTAGTATTTAGTAGCCTTTACCCCTACTTGTATTAGTACATTCTAATACAAGTAGGGATAAAGGCTCTTCTTGACTTTTGTAACTCGATAAGATATGCATCAGCTGTCTGAATTAGAGCCTTGACTGTGTACTGAATTTCAAGGAAAAGAATGACTTAGGTAATGGCATTTGAAACAAAGAAACAGAAATGGGCTATGAGAGGAAGCTGATGGTTTCTTCAGGAAGGAGAAAAACTAGATTCACTGAAAGATTAGCCAAAGGCACATCAGTCCACCATACCCTATTGTCCTGTTCTAGTTTGTTATTCTAGTAGGGAACACTATGACAAAGGACAAATGAAAGAAAAGGGTTTATTTGGCTTACATGTTACAGGTCGTCATTGAGATAAGCCAATATAGCAATATTGACCACAGGGAATGCCCCTTACTGGCTTGCTCTCCCTGAATTGCTCAACTACCTATCTTATTAATCCCACACCATCTTATATATGCTACCACCTTCTATGGTGGGCTGTGCTCTCCTATATCAATTAGCCATGAAGATTTGGCCAAACACAATTTGATGGAGGCAATACCTTGATTATTATTTCCTTCTCCCAGGTGCCAATAGTTTGTGTCAAATTAGCATAAATTACCCAGGTTACACAGTGTCTATTGGGGGCCATCATTTTTTACTGTAAGTATTCCTCATAATGAAGCTCCTCCCTTGGTTTTAAAATGAAGGCTTTAAAAGGCTTTCTATGTAAGGTCTCATTATTATGCCTCAACAATGACATTCTCCCTGTGTACTGTTCTTACCCGGATGCAAGACACTCTGTCCCAAAGGGGTAAATTCAAGTTACCTATATTTCTAAACAAACTAATGACATACCTCTTTTCTCATAATGTCTACCTGGGCACACAGACATTTTCCACTATCAAATAAAATGAAGTTCTGCTTGTAATTGGAAGTGTCATGGGGCAAAGCAAACTCTGAAAGAACATTGTTGTACATAACATGGAGTGACATAGTGCAGGAGATAACCTCATCTCAACATCCTCCTTAATAAAAAGAATATCCAGGAAACATAATACTAAGTGCACTGTTGATTTCCCTACTGATTCAGAGAGTTCTGCTTAGGAAACAATGTGATAATGACTGGGCCCATGAGTACACTATCATAGCACAAGAATTATTAGAAATTAGAAAGTTTGTTTAGAAATATAGGTAACTTGAATTTACCCCTTTGGGACAGAGTGTCTTGCATCCGGGTAAGAATAGTACACAGGGAGAATGTCATTGTTGAGGCATAATAATGATTATGCCTGGTATTCCATCATTACTGAGATTCAAACTGGTCAAAAACCTGAATGTTGGGAAATGTAATGGGCATGGAATGTCTGATAAGCTGTGGCTGGCCAAAGGCTGTGATCCATTATGAGTTCACCATGATAGATATGAAGCTCTGACCTCCCAGAATACCCAACACCATTCATCAGCAGTATGCATGGTTCATGTCGTTTCCCTAAATTGAAACAACTTTTGAATATTCTTAATCTGTGTTGAGGAGAGTATGGTAGGTTCCGGTGTTCTCTTTGCTTACTGGCAAACCATGTCTGAACAGAATCTCTCCCTGTTATTAAAGGACAGACTGATTACTGCCAATGCACTTAGAGATCTGCAAGAATAAAACACAGCAAAGAACCATGGAGGAGCATACAGTCACATCTCAAACCCAGGAAGCTATGAGTGTTCACATGCAATTAAATACCATGGCGACTTGTATCAATATCCATATGGCATCGTTTTCCTGAGTCAGGGATTCTTAAACCTAAGTTCAAAATACTTTGAGAGAATCAATCTCACCTTGATGGGCAATATTCTGAAGGGTCCCAAACTGAATACCAAATGCTGCTACACAAACCAGAAGCCTCCTCAACCTGAATCTAATTCATAATACAGGAAAGATTAAGTAATGAGGATACCATTTTAAAGTATAACGTACTGATTTTAAAATATGATGTAACTTAAAATAAATATGTCTTAGTAATTTTATGGGCTCTAAAATCCTTTGCCAACATGTATCCTTGGCAACCAAATAGTAAATATTCCAAAACAGCTACCCTCTGGGAAGAAAGGGAGGCCAGGCATCATTCTGAGACATTCTGGAAAAGTTCTGGACTGAGCCCAATAGCTCAATAGGGATTCTCATACTATAGGCATTGAGGAGTGGTCGCTTACCAGTGAGATACTTTATTAGATGAAGCCAAACTCTGAAAATCTCATTGGGAGATAGCCCTGAGAATCAGGCTATTCACTAAGACTGGTCAACAATACCTTGAAAATATAAGAAAGATTATATGAGGTAAACACACTTTGAAAAATGAAGACTCTGTATGGCATACTTATAGAACTTGGTCAAGCAAGGAGTGTCACTGAGGGTGACTTTTGAAGGTTGAGCCAGCTGTGTGGAAATAAGCTTGGTCTCCTGGTTCACCAGTAAGTTGGAAATAAGATCCTTTCTTTGGGAAAATCTGGAGTTGGTGGGAAATGGACTATTCCTAGTCAACAACTAAGAAATCATTCAATGAGGATCAGGTGGAGGTAGTCAATGTACTTCATAGTGCAGTGTAGCCACGGTGACTGATGAGTCTAACGATGTCATGTGAAAAACAAATGCATGTCAGGGTTACAGTAAGAAGAGTACTTGTGGCAAAAGAATTGTTTTTAAAATGAGAAGGACATTCTTTCACTAGCATATTTTTATTCATTATGGAAATAGAAGCCATATTCTCATATGAAAACCAGAAATATGAGAAAGATAAAACTTACCAAAATATGCCAGGCAGTGCTGGAGCATGCCTTTAATCCCAGCACTTGGGAGGCAGAGGCAGATGGATTTCTGAGTTCGAGGCAAGCCTGGTCTATAGAGTGAGTTATAGGACAGAGAAACCCTGTCTCAAAAAAAACAAAAACAAAAAATACTTACCAAAATATAGCTGTCTAGTGTGTTGTGTAAGCATTGATTGTAAATGGAAGTGAATATGAAAACACAAAGATGACAGGCTGTGAAGCTACAAAGAGAGGACAGCCCCCCAGCCTTTTGATTTCTTGCTTATAATTACTAATTTTTGCCTATTAAAGATACTAGAGAGGTGAACAAGTGGAAAATACAGGTAAATTTTAGAAATTGGGAACATAATTTTTTGTTGTTGGTTTTTTTTTTTTTGAGACAAGGATTCTCTGTATAGCCCTGGCTGTCCTGGAACTCACTTTGTAGATCAGGCTGGCCTCAAACTCCAAAATCCACCTGCCTCTGCCTCCCAAGTGCTGGGATTAAAGGAGTGTACCATCACCACCCAGCGGGGACATAATTTTAAGTGTAGCTTTGTTGACTTTTTTTTCTTGAATTTTATTGAGATTTCCTGGGAGTCAGTGAATATATTCAGGAATATGATCTACAGGACCATTGTAGCCCAGCATTTAACTATATTATAGCTAATTCTAAGTTCTATATTTAGTACCTTTGGATTATTATTAATTTTAATATTATAAGTAAACTTGTACACAAAGGATTTTTTTTAAAAATTGTATTCATTCACTTTACATCCAAACATCATGCCCTGCTTCTCTGCCCAGTGCCCCTCACACTGATCTTTTCCCCATTCCCTGCTCCCTATTTAGAGGAGAATGGGTCATCATCTTAACAGGTCCCACCCAGTCCCTTTTTCCCAACTCATTCCTACAACCACACATCAAGTCACTGCAAGATTGGACATATCTTTTCCCACTGAAGCCAGACAATGTTGCTCATTTAGGGAAACAGGGTGCAGAGGCTGGTGACAGATTCAGGGTCAGCCACCACTTCAGATGTTGGCAGACCCACTTGAAGAACAAGCTGTACTTCTGCTACATATGTGCAGGCAACCTAGGTCTAGGCCATGTTCTCTCTTAGGTTGGTGGTTTAGTCTCTAAGAGAACCACTACTGCTCACAAAAATTCCACAAGACTCCCTGAGCTCCATCTGGTAAAATTTTAGTTTATTGTAAATTTCAATATTATGAGCAAAATTTATACATCACAAGGTTTTTTGTTTTAGATTTCTACTGGTTCCTTAAATTTTTGTTTGCGAGAAAAACTATGTTATCAAATGTTCTACACATTTTCCATGATCCAAAACTTGTACTGAATTTTATTCTGACAATGTTCTATGAACTTTATCTAAGGGAAGGAATGGGAATGTTTGAAAATGAGCAGGGGCACAAGCCTCTTCCGGTCAGACCAGCACCAGAGTAGCTAGGGCGCAGGGTCGGCTGACACTCGCCAGCTACCCACAACACCCGCCACAGGATCTTAAGACTTCTGGTGAGTGGAACACAGCTTCTGCTCCAATCCAATTGCACGCGGGGCCTGAGAGTGCATTAGTTAGGGAAGCAAAAAACCAGCATGAGTGGGTCCACAAGCCTCTTCCGGTCTGACCAGCACTGGGATAGTTAGGGCGCGGGGTCGGCTGACACTCGCCAGCTACCCACAACACCCGCCACAGGATCTTAAGACTTCTGGTGAGTGGAACACAGCTTCTGCTCCAACCCAATTGCACACGGAACCGGAGACTGCATTAGTTAGGGAAGCAGAAAATCAGACTGAGTAGGGCCACAAGCCTCTTCCGGTCTTACCAGCACCGGGGTAGCTAGAGGGTAGGGTCAGCTGACACCCACCAGCTATCCACGACACCCGCCACAGGATTTTGAGACTTCTGGTGAGTGGAACACAGAGTCTGCTCCAATCTTTAAACAGTGACAACGATAACAACTAACCCCAGAGATTACCAGATGGCCAAAGGTAAACGTAATAATCTTACTAACAGAAACCAAGACCACTCACCATCATCAGAACCCAGCACTCCCACTTCGCTCAGTCCAGGGCACCCCAACACACCGGAAAAGCTAGACACGGATCTAAAAGCATATCTCATGATGATGGTAGAGGACATCAAGAAGGACTTTAATAACTCACTTAAAGAATTACAGGAGAGCCAGGCGTGGTGGCGCACGCCTTTAATCCCAGCACTCGGGAGGCAGAGGCAGGCGGATTTCTGAGTTCGAGGCCAGCCTGGTCTACAAAGTGAGTTCCAGGACAGCCAGGACTATACAGAGAAACCCTGTCTCGAAAAAACCGAAAAAACCAAAAAAAAAAAAAAAAAAAAAGAACTACAGGAGAACATGGCTAAAGAGTTACAAGTCCTTAAAGAAAAACAGGATAACACAATCAAACAGGTAGAAGTCCTTAAAGAAAAACAGGAAAACACATCCAAACAGATGATGGAAATGAACAAAACCATACTAGACCTAAAAAGGGAAGTAGACACAATAAAAAAAACCCAAAATGAGGCAACACTGGAGATAGAAACCCTAGGAAAGAAATCTGGAACCATAGATACGAGCATCAGCAACAGAATACAAGAGATGGAAGAGAGAATCTCAGGTGCAGAAGATTCCATAGAGAACATCGGCACAACAATCAAGGAAAATGTAAAACGCAAAAACATCCTAACTCAAAACATCCAAGAAATACAGGACACAATGAGAAGACCAAACCTATGGATAATAGGAGAGGATGAGAATGAAGATTTTCAACTCAAAGGACCAGCAAACATCTTCAACAAAATTATAGAAGAAAACTTCCCAAATCTAAAGAAAGAGATGCCCATGAACATACAAGAAGCCTACCGAACTCCAAATAGACTGGACCAGAAAAGAAATACCTCCCAACACATAATAATCAGAACAACAAATGCACTAAATAAAGATAGAATACTAAAAGCAGTAAGAGAAAAAGGCCAAGTAACATATAAAGACAAGCCTATCAGAATTACACCAGATTTTTCATCAGAGACTATGAAAGCCAGAAGATCCTGGACAGATGTTATACAGACACTAAAAGAACACAAATTCCTGCCCAGGCTACTATACCCAGCCAAACTCTCAATTAACATAGATGGAGAAACCAAAGTATTCCACGATAAAACCAAATTCACACATTATCTCTCCACGAATCCAGCCCTTCAAAGGATAATAACAGAAAAAAACCAATACAAGGACGGGAACCATGCCCTAGAAACAACAAGAAGGTAATCCCTCAACAAACCTAAAAGAAGACAGCCACAAGAACAGAATGCCAACTTTAACAACAAAAATAACAGGAAACAACAATTACTTTTCCTTAATATCTCTTAATATCAATGGACTCAACTCCCCGATAAAAAGACATAGACTAACAAACTGGCTACACAAACAAGACCCAACATTTTGTTGCTTACAGGAAACTCATCTCAGAGAAAAAGATAGACACTTCCTCAGAATGAAAGGCTGGAAAACAATTTTCCAAGCAAATGATATGAAGAAACAAGCTGGAGTAGCCATTCTAATATCTGATAAGATTGATTTCCAACCCAAAGTCATCAAAAAAGACAGGGAGGGGCACTTTATTCTCATCAAAGATGAAATTCTCCAAGAGGAACTATCAATCATGAATAACTATGCTCCAAATACAAAGGCAGCCACATTCATTAAAGAAACTTTAGTTAATCTCAAAGCACACATTGCACCTCATACAATAATAGTGGGAAACTTCAACACACCACTTTCACCAATGGACAGATCATGGAAACAGAAACTAAACAGGGACACAGTGAAACTAACAGAAGTTATGAATCAAATGGATCTGGCAGATATCTACAGAACATTCTATCCTAAAACAAAAGGATATACCTTCTTCTCAGCACCTCATGGTACCTTCTCCAAAACTGACCACATAATTGGTCACAAAACAGGCCTCAACAGATACAAAAATGTTGAAATTGTCCCATGCATCCTATCAGATAACCATGGACTAAGGCTGATCTTCAATAACAAAATAAATAATAGAAAGCCAACATTCACGTGGAAACTGAACAACACTCTTCTCAATGATACCTTGGTCAAGGAAGGAATAAAGAAAGAAATTAAGGACTTTTTAGAGTTCAATGAAAATGAAGCCACAACATACCCAAACTTATGGGACACAATGAAAGCATTTCTAAGAGGAAAACTCATAGCTCTGAGTGCCTCCAAAAAGAAACTAGAGAGAGCACACATTAGCAGCTTAAAAACACACCTAAAAGCACTAGAACAAAAGGAAGCAAATTCACCCAAGAGGAGTAGATGGCAGGAAATAATCAAACTCAGGGGTGAAATCAACCAAGTAGAAACAAGAAGAACTATTCAAAGAATCAACCAATCAAGGAGCTGGTTCTTTGAGAAAATCAACAAGATAGATAAACCCTTAGCCAGACTCACTAGAGGGCAAAGGGAAAGCATTCTAATTAACAAAATCAGAAATGAAAAAGGAGACATAACAACAGATCCTGAAGACATCCAAAACACCATCAGATCCTTCTACCAAAGGCTATACTCAACAAAACTGGAGAACCTGGATGAAATGGAGACGTTCCTAGACAGATACCAGGTACCAAAGTTGAATCAAGATCAGGTTAATGATCTAAACAGCCCTATATCCCCCAAAGAAATAGAAGCAGTCATTAATAGTCTCCCAACCAAAAAAAGCCCAGGACCAGATGGGTTTAGTGCAGAGTTCTATCAGACCTTCAAAGAAGATCTAATCCAAGTTCTTCACAAACTATTCCACAAAATAGAAACAGAAGGTACTCTATCCAACTCATTCAATGAAGCCACAATTACTCTGATACCTAAACCACAAAAAGACCCAACAAAGATAGAAAACTTCAGACCAATATCCCTTATGAATATTGATGCAAAAATCCTCAATAAAGTTCTTGCTAACCGAATCCAAGAACACATCAAAACAATCATCCATCCTGACCAAGTAGGTTTCATCCCAGGGATGCAGGGATGGTTCAATACATGGAAATCCATCAACGTAATCCAGTATATAAATAAACTCAAAGACAAAAACCACACGGTCATATCGTTAGATGCGGAAAAAGCATTTGACAAGATCCAACACCCATTCATGATGAAAGTCTTGGAAAGATCAGGAATTTAAGGCCCATACCTAAACATGATAAAAGCAATCTACAGCAAACCAGTAGCCAACATCAAAGTAAATGGTGAGAAGCTTGAAGCAATCCCTCTAAAATCAGGGACTCGACAAGGCTATCCACTT
Organism: Mus caroli; assembly: GCF_978045245.1. Lineage (NCBI taxonomy): Eukaryota > Metazoa > Chordata > Mammalia > Rodentia > Muridae > Mus > Mus caroli. The sequence goes on from NW_028227258.1 coordinate 98,041,997, forward strand.
TCTCCATACCTATTCAACATTGTACTTGAAATCCTAGCCAGAGCAATTCGACAACAAAAGGAGATCAAAGGGATACAAATTGGAAAAGATGAAGTCAAAATATCACTTTTTGCAGATGATAAGATAGTATATATAAGTGACCCTAAAAATTCCACCAGAGAACTCCTAAACCTGATAAACAGCTTCGGTGAAGTAGCTGGATATAAAATTAACTCAAACAAATCAATGGCCTTTCACTATACAAAGGATAAACAGACTGAGAAAGAAATTAGGGAAACAACACTCTTCTCAATAGTCACAAATATTATAAAATACCTTGGCGTGACTCTAACTAAGGAAGTGAAAGATCTGTATGATAAGAACTTCAAGTCTCTGAAGAAAGAAATTAAAGAAGATCTCAGAAGATGGAAAGATCTCCCATGCTAATGGATTGGCAGGATCAACATTGTAAAAATGGCTATCTTGCCAAAAGCAATCTACAGATTCAATGCAATCCCCATCAAAATTCCAACTCAATTCTTCAACGAATTAGAAAGAGCAATCTGCAAATTGACCTGGAATAACAAAAAACCTAAGATATCAGAAAATTTTCTCAAGGATAAAAGAAACTGGTGGAATCACCATGCCGGAACTAAACTTTACTACAGAGCAATTGTGATAAAAACTGTGTAGTACTGGTATAGTGACAGACAAATAGACCAATGGAATAGAATTGAAGACCCAGAAATGAACCCACACACCTACGGTCACTTGATCTTCGACAAGGGAGCTAAAAACATCCAGTGGAAGAAAGACAGCATTTTCAACAAATGGTGCTGGCACAACTGGTTGTTAACATGTAGAAGAATGCGAATCGATCCATTCCTATCTCCTTGTACTTAGGTCAAGTCTAAGTGGATCAAGGAACTTCACATAAAACCAGAGACACTGAAACTTATAGAGGAGAAAGTGGGGAAAAGCCTTGAAGATATGGGTACAAGGGAAAAATTCTTGAATAGATCAGCAATGGCTTTTGCTGTGAGACCGAGAATTGACAAGTGGGACCTCATGAAACTGCAAAGCTTCTGCAAGGCTAAAGACACCATCAATAAGACAAAAAAACCACCAACAGATTGGGAAAGGATCTTCACCTATCCTAAATCAGATAAGGGACTAATATCCAATATATATAAAGAACTCAAGAAGGTGGACTCCAGAAAGTCAAATAACCCCATTAAAAAATGGGGCTCAGAACTGAACAAAGAATTCTCACCTGAGGAATACCGAATGGCAGAGAAGCACCTGAAAAAATGTTCAACATCCTTAATCATCAGGGAAATGCAAATCAAAACAACCCTGAGATTCCACCTCACACCAGTCAGAATGGCTAAGATAAAAAATTCAGGTGACAGCAGATGCTGGTGAGGATGTGGAGAAAGAGGAACACTCCTCCATTGTTGGTGGGATTGCAAGCTTGTACAACCACTCTGGAAATCAGTCTGGCGGTTCCTCAGAAAATTGGACATAGTACTACCGGAGGGTCCAGCAATACCTCTCCTGGGCATATATCCAGAAGATGTCCCAACTGGTAAGAAGGACACATGCTCCACTATGTTCATAGCAGCCCTATTTATAATAGCCAGAAGGTGGAAAGAACCCAGATGTCCCTCAACAGAGGAATGGATACAGAAATTATGGTACATTTACACAATGGAGTACTACTCAGCTATTAAAAAAAATGAATTTATGAAGTTCCTAGCCAAATGGATGGACCTGGAGGGCATCATCTTGAGTGAGGTAACACAATCACAAAGGAACTCACACAATATGTATTCACTGATAAGTGGATATTAGCCCAAAACTTAGGATACCCAAGATATAAGATACAATTTGTTAAACCCATGAAACTCAAGAAGAATGAAGACCAAAATGTGGACACTATGCCCCTTCTTAGAATTGGGAACAAAACACTCATGGAAGGAATTACAGAGTCAAAGTTTCGAGCTGTGATGAAAGGATGGACCATCTAGAGACTGCTGTATCCAGGGATCCATCCCATAATCAGCTTCTAAACGCTGACACCATTGCATACACTAGCAAGATTTTGCTGAAAGGACCCAAATATAGCTGTCTCTTGTGACACTATGCCGGGGCCTAGCAAACACAGGAGTGGATGCTCACAGTCAGCTATTGGATGTATCACAGGGCTCCCAATGGAGAAGCTAGAGAAAGTACCCAAGGAGCTAAAGGGATCTGCAACCCTATAGTTGTAACAACATGATGAACTAACCAGTACCCCGGAGCTCTTGTCTCTAGCTGCGTATGTATCGAAAGATGGCCTAGTCGGCCATCACTGGAAAGAGAGGCCCATTGGATTTGCAAACTTTATATGCCCCAATAAAGGGGAATGCCAGCACCAAAAGAATGGGAATGGGTGGGTAGGGAAGTGGGGGGCGGTATGGGGGACTTTTGGGATAGCATTGGAAATGTAATTGAGGAAAATATGTAATAAAAAATATTAAAAATTTAAAAAAAGAAAATGAGCAGGGATGAAGGAAGACTGGGAGACTAGGAATCATGATATGTTGACCAGGAAACAAGAAATTTGTCTCTGAGTGAGGGCGAGCAAGCAAGAGAGCAGAAATGGCTGGAGATGTGTCTCCACAATGGAGGGCATAAAGCCCAAGTTATGCACAAAGTCCAAGGAGTTGGCTGCATGGAGATGTGATGAAGCTGCCAGTGCCAAACAAGAGGGGGGAGTTTTTACAGCTTAAAATAACTTTCAAACTGAATACCATGATTCTGTGGCTATTTATCTTTGCAAAGCTTACAGGATAGCCAGGTTCCACATCTCAGAGGACTGTTCAGCTCCTATTCCAGATCCATAAGTTGCAACTGATTGTAACATCTGTGTCTACAACATGAAATTATTGACTAAGAAAAAGCAAGCAGGTTAGGCACTCACACACTCCAACACTCCATCAAGGTGCTTCCTTAAAACCTGTGTCACCTCAACACTTTCATTACCCTCAAGATCACCACATGAAAATGGCTAGCATACAGAAGTGCTTGACTCTGGGATTAACTGTATTTTTGTGTGTTGAATTATATGCTCAATATGAAGACCAGAATGTGACATGCAGATGGCTGAGCAAATTTAATTTAACTGGATATGTAGAAGTTGAAAACCATTCTTCTGTTTTTGGAGGGCTATTTCCTGTTCACTATAGGACCGTGCCAACAACTGACTCCAATGAGGAAATAGAATCACCCATGTGTGAAGGGTAAGCTATTGTTAAATCTTTTTATTTCACATTAATTTGGGTGGCCAGAAAAGAGTATATAGCTTGGAGCCTAGATTTCAGTTGAAGTTCTTACTCTGGCACTATCTGCCTTTTATCTCAGTTTAAAGGAGTGGATTTCTGTGAAAGATTCTCAGAAATTCATCCCTCAGAGGACTCTATTAGACCAGAAGCAGCAGTATCTAAAAGCTTGTTAGGCATATAGAGCCAGGGTTGCATACCACATCTGCAGAAGAGAATCTACATGTTCTGAATACCTCTGGTGGGGTGTGTGAACACTGAGGTTTGAGGAGCACAGGTGTTGCACGGTGTGATGCAGCTTCACTGTTGATTATTCTAAGCTCAAATTCAAGTGTGTAGTATGAGAATTCTGCTTGGTGTCTAAGAAAATGTTCATGATCAGATTCTAACCTGCAGGAAAACTTGTATCTCCTGCAAGATATCATATCAAAAATGGAATTCCCACTCATCAAATATAGCAATTATTGTCAGAGAATGAATGTTGGAACAGGACTAATGCCTGTTAATATATGTATCTTACACACATTCAACACACACACAGGTTAGACATAAAAATATTGTCAAAAAAATAAGAGAAAACAAGAAAAATAACCTCCAATTTCATTGCCAGCACACAACTGCAGTTTTATTTTTTCATATCCATTTTTGAGTCTTTTAAAAAATAAACTTATGATTGTCAACAATATGAGGGTAGCACAGGTACTCATTGTATTCGACATTTTACCTTATACAGCAGACTTTTCCATGATGCTGTGTGGTCATTATAGCTGTTTTGGAAGTTTCTTACATCATTGTATCTATCAATCACAACTCCTTTCCTTTTATACATGTTCCTAATCCAAGTTATTACTGGAAGGACCAATCTTCAGTAAGGTTGCTGACAAAGAGAGATTTGTGATGAGTCACTAGTTAATACTTTCTTCATCTCTCTAAAAGATTTCCATTCTTACAGTGAAGGAAACAAGAGGAAGTGAGCGATGCCTGTGATAACTCAGCAACAGGTCATCACTTAGTCACAGCTGCCACCTCTCGATCATAATGCCTCACACTAAATTTCCATGATTTGAATTATTTGATTTAGGCTACAATTTTTACTGGAATATTGGAAGTTTATTCTCAACAAAAGATCAGATGGGAAATGCACAAATACCTTTATATGGATGTTGGTTTTGGTTTTGGCTTACATAGATAGGTCATACCATTAACCCTAGGGTGCCAGTAAATTACAATGTAGGCTAGGCTAACCATGAAATCAGAAAATTTATCCTTATTCTGCCCTATTCTGTGATTACAAGTATCGTATCCTAGATTTTCAAATATTTCAGTATAAATTCTTTGCCTATTATAAACAATTTTGTGGATCTGGAGAGAAGAATCAGTAGTTAAGACTACTGGTTGCACTCACTAGAGGGCTGGCTGATACAAATCTAAGGCTCAGAAGGAATTTCTAATGTGAGGGTGGACATTCTGGTCAATATTTCCTGTCCAATTTGTCTTTAGGGTTGTGTATATTTGCTGTTCAGAGCACGTGTAGGAGAAACTGGTGTCTATCCTGTGTCCCTGATGTGACTTCTAACATGTTTGTCATGCACAGCCACAAAGCATTCAACAATATTCTTGATTCCCAAATGTTCAAATGCCCATTCCCACAGTTACTCCATTGCTTCAGCTTGGCAGGCTTCAGGTCTGTGGCTGGCCAGTGTGTCAGCATTGAATTTATGTTGAAGAGCACAGCTTCATTCTCCTCAAGAAGGTATTCCTATGCTTTGAAGTCTATCTCAAAGTCATGCTTATGTTCCCTCAATGGGTGTGTTGAATGAAACAATGTTATGGCATGTATACCTTAAACCAAATACTTCTCTTTGGAAAGAAATCCAATGTAGGGGAGTTTTGACGTAGAAATATAGTTGACGAGATAGCCATCATAATTCAACCTGCACTCTGTTATTTTCTTTCAGTGTTTCACTGATTTAAACTGTGTGAGAAAAAAAATTATCATGAAAAGACAGTTTGAAACATGGTGATGTCCAACAGAGGCACAATTTCTTTATTCTTCAAGAAGTTTTCACTTTAAATAATGAAGTTTAAGAATATAAGAAGCTTACTTTTATTTACATAAAATAGTACTTCCCTACAGGTTATCATCTTCCTTCTAGTGTAAATTTTCAACATTTATAGAGAGAATTTGAAATACAAATTCTGGAGCTCAGAGTATTGATCTTGGGATTAGGGTTTGCTTTGTTTTATGGTGGGGAGGAGTGTGGTTCTATGGATTCATAAGAAGATCATCATTTTGATGGCATGGTGACATACTTCCTTGGCTAAGGGTATAATATATGATACCTGTATTCCAGGATGTACCTTTGTGTGTATGTGTGTGTAGGGGTGTGGGGGTGCTTTTGTGCTCTGTATAAACTCCACTACGGTTTGGTAGTCCGAAGTGCTAAATAATAGAAGCAAGGGCAAATTGAATGTATGCTGTGGCTTGAAAAAGCTGCTAGAATTGTGTATTTAGACCAATTAAAATCTGATGATTTTCTCAGCATAGGGAGAAGGACAGGGAAACTCTAGGGCTAAGAAACTCAGCAGTGACTTCTACCAAGTACTGGAGGCAATGCTGACAAAGAAAATAGAGAATATTCTTGGATAATACTATAAGGTCCAATGATCTTGAGAGTAGAAAGGACAAAAAAAAAAACATAAGAGGAATGTGGCTGACAAATGTCATGTTGATGTCAAATTATACTCAACAAAATATGGAAAGTATACTATTTCATGTCCGAGTCAAATTTAATTATTCTCGAGATGGTTTAACTCTTAATATAAGAAAATATTCTAGAATCATGTTCGCAGGTGTAGAAAATAATTTGCTAATGTAGACAGGCATACATGCTAAGAATGTTAATGAATTTGAAAGAGATATTTCCTTATTTTTGATAATATCTCAAAAATCCTACACTAAATGTAAATCCTACAGTAACTGACCTGTTAAAAGCTCGTGTTTTGCTACTATAAACATACGAATCATTCACTTTCAGTGTTGGTACTCCAGAATCTTTACAAAAAAAGTTTATTGTTTATTACTTAGAAATGAGCAAACAAATAATAACTCTGTGACCCTGGAAATCTTCCTGAAGTAAGATATTATTATTGAATTAGCTTGATTTGAAATCATATTACAGTGGGACACACATACTAAGCAAGACCTTAAAAATATTGTGAAGAGGCTTGACTCATTTCCTCATCTAAGTTCTCTGCCTACCATACACTGCTGTGGCGCTCCTCACTTCTTGAGAATGCAGCAATAGACATGCCAAAAACATGAGCAAATAAACATAGGATGTACCTGATAAAGTTTGTGAAGCAGATTCTGTGATGTTTGAATATACCTGTATCATTACGTGGTAATTTGAAATGATGGCTGTAATTTCGAATGAAGACAGGTGAATGGTATAAGACAGTAACTACAGAGAACAATGGCATGTTTGTGCATGAGGAATTTCCATGGTGAATATGGTAAACTGAAAGAGAACTCCCAATATATGTGTCACAATTTGAATGCTCTCTCCCTTTAAGATTTGAACTAATAAAATATAGGATTGACATTAAAAAATTAAGTTTAGGGGCTGGAGAGATGGTTAAGTGGTTAAAAGTATGTACTGCTCTTAGAGAGAACCCAATTTTAATTTTCAGCACACATTTGTGCAGCTCATAATTACCTGTAGCTCCACCTTCATGTGAACTCAATGCCTCTGGTCTCTTGGACACCAGCACTCATGTGTATACACACCCCATATATACATAAATTAAAAATGCTCTTATTGGTACCATGGAAAACGGGAAGAATCTTAGCATCTTGAGTTATGTTAATCTGTCAATCTCCTTTCTATTTCATTACTGAATGCACAAACTGCTAGAAAATACCATGGTATATTCCAATTGACATCTTAGGATGTTGGTCTATCTAGTCCTAGGCACCTACAAATTTCACTAACTGTCTAGGTGTCAGACATGAACTGGCCAGGGAAATGCTGCTTCCACACCTCAAACTACACTTCTGATCCCAGTTAGGGCTGTGTTTTCATGCTTAGGAAACTAAATCCTTGTATACTTATGTCTATAAGGAGAAGGTGATTCCAAACACACTTTAACTTATATCTAAGAAAACAGGCAAGTTCTCCATTTCATTTATAATTACAATTAGTCCTAAAACTGCATTTGTAAAGAGTTATATAGTTTGTCCCAAGTAGATTATATCTATAGAGGGAAGAGGACAGGGATCAATAGTCTTGTTTGATATTTATGTTCGGCTTTCTAAGACATTTGGTCTGTGTTAAAACTCTATCGCCACCATGTGGCAAGAAAGTACCATAGATGTGTAAATTAGTTGGTATGTCCATATTCCCATGAGAATTTTTGAAAAAGCAAACAATGGGCCATTTTGGATTACTGGCTGTGATATTCCACTGAGTGGTAAAGAATAATCATTTCTTCTGATCATAGCAATGGATTGATTGTTCTGAGCATGTGGACATCCTGTAAAATACATTCAGAATTCCTATCAGAAATGCTAATTTTCAAAGTGTAGTAACTATCAGAATCACCAGGCTATATCCTTAAACAGAATATGGGGTTCCATCTCTAGTATTTCAGAATCAGTAGGTGTAAGTAGAGGCCTGAAACTTTGCTTTCTCAAAGGCTCTAGAATGAGAGAAAGCTACAGCCTCATGGTCACATTTTCAGGCTCATTAATGAACAACTATTTTTCTGTACCTTGGATCTGAGGAGGGAACTTGTTGTTCTAAGTCCAGAAAGCAGATTTCAGGGAGAAAGTCCTGCTTGTTTCTTTAATTGAATCATTCCTTTAGTCATGGCAGCACAGTTAGAATTGAAAAGTGGGTCATTATCTGACTTTGGGGACATAGGAGTACAAAGTGAAGGAAAATGTATTCTTTACAGAAGATGAGAGTGTTTTGATTTTTGTGGGGAATTTATCATCCACCAATTGAAGGTATTTAGAAGAACTAAAGGCATTTGATTCACTTGCATGGCAGTATGTAAATGAACTGTACTGCCTAATCTTCTGGCATACTCCAATTTGTTGGACAGGCTGTAAAAAAAAAAAAAAAAAAAGTGGTATGAAGGGCCCTTTAGGATTGCCCTGACAACAGGTTGGAAAAGGTTTGATAATGGAACAGGAGAATACTGGTGCCAGTATAAATATCTCAACTAATATGGCAACCAATCTCTTCCATTGGGAGGATTCTGGGAGTAACAGACTGTTTTCTGGGCTGTACAACTCTCCCTCAGTGGTGCTGTGAAGTCCTGGTTTAAAGGCTATTGAGTCCAATGAGGGATGTAGTAAGGATTTTGGATGGTGGGAATTTGAAGTCAGGCAGACTGAACTAGAAGGTAAGCCAATTGTTTAATCTTTAAATGTGTTTAGTTGTTATTCTGAAAAAATGCTCCAGTGGCCTTTTTGGTGGTTCTTGAAATGTGTACTGGCCACCTGCACTGGAAGCCTGACTTACCTGGTTTCACATACATGGGGTTAGTATGTCTACTACTGCTGGGAGCCATGGCCTCAGCCATGGCCTTGTGAATATTGCATAGCTTTCATAAACAATCCTGAGAGAACATTCATGGTCATAACAGTAAGAATGTTTGTGGGTAAAGAGGACACTGTGACCCTTGGTTCCAGGAGCTGAAGATTGCCACCTGACCTTCAGAGAGCCCCCTGACTCTTTCCCCCTCCCTTGAAGCCTCCTTTTGCTTATGCATATATTGCCACTCCTGAATAAAGTTTTTTCAGAGCTTGATCAGCATGATTGACTTGCTGTCAATCTTCCTGTCTCTTGTCCCTCCCACTCCCTCTCTCTCTCTCCTGCCCTGGCACCGCTGCTGATTATCCATGTGCAGTGCATATGGAAATAGGAGGACACTCTGTATAATCAGTTTTCCTCTTCTCCTTTGTGTGGGTTCTGAGGGTGGAACTCAGGTTGCAGGGTTTGAATAACAAGTGCCATTATCACTCAGCTGTCTCTCTTGCCTACTGTTGTTTCCTTTGTGCATATTCAGTTCATTGTCCTATTTAAGGATGGACGCTTGTGTAGTGTTTAATATTGTAGCTATTTACACCCATGTGCAATGAGATATACTCTTTCTGTCTTCCTTCCTTCCTTCCTTCCTTCCTTCCTTCCTTCCTTCCTTCCTTCCTTCCTTCCTTCCATCTTTTCTCTCTTTCTCTCTCTCTCTCTTTCTCTCTCTCTTCTCTTTCTTTTCGCTTCCTGTCTGTCTGTCTGTCTGTCTGTCTGTCTGTCTGTCTTTCATTTGTTTATTTTTGAAAAGTTTTCTCTGTGAATCCCTCACCTCTCTGAGTGAATCTGAGCTTGAACTCAGAGATTCCCTTGTCTCTGCCTAAGTGACTGGGATAAAAGGGTGTGTTACAAGTGTCCAGCAAATTTCTTTTCTTTTTTTTTCTGTTAAGTTAAATTACTGTATGACCACATTTTATTTCATTTAAATTAAGTCAAACAGATATAGTTACAATTATGTTATGTACATATAATATGTTTTACTTTGATACTTTTATACATGTCGAATCACATACACCTGGTTATCTTCTCTTGTCCCTCTTCCCTACTTTCTCCTTTGATTTCTTTTCTGTGTGCTTGTGTTGTGTGTGTGTTTATGTGTGTGTGTGTGTGTGTGTGTGTGCAAATAACTGGTGACTGACAAAGTTCTCATTACAGTTTTGACTATCAGCAGAGGACCTAGTAGGAGTCACACCATAAAGGAGCTTAATAGTCACAGATACAGTTTTAGGAATTCTTATAAGATCATAATTAAGAATTAAGATGTCATCCATTAGTTTATATAGCATCACTAGAAGACAGTACATCTTCATAGATCTGCAGAGATCTAGTCAAAAGGGGTGGTCTAATATATAGTGATTGTTATATATGTACAATAATAATAGGAAAATCATATTAATAGCAGGAACCCTTCCTATTAATCCTTCCTAAATGATTTATTCCTAAGCCATGCCTATGGAGCTTTGTTGTAGATATTACCTAAAGTGAAGTCATTTCAGGAAGATCATCTGCTTGTTATTAGCTTGTCCTATGATGGCTCCTGGCACATAAAATTGTGTAATTAATTACACACACACACACACACACACACACACACACACACACACACAAACACACAGAGAGAAGTATCTATTGCCCTTGGACTCCTTGCCATTGCTTGATCTCTGCATTGTATCAATTTTTTGTATTTTTGCAATGCTGTCCATTTGATGAAGGGGACACTTATCTGTTGGCATAAAGATAGTATCTGAAATTTGGAAATGTATTATGCAGGTCTAGCAAAGAGGCAATAGTATATTCTTTTCTAATGTCTGTTATCTCACTAACCCTGAAAAGTTGACTAGATTTCTAGTGCCAGGTATCCTTTCACCCTGTTGAGTGAGACCTAACTCCAAATAGATAGCTCTTGGTTACCACCAGTATGTGACTGTCACTATTGTACCCTTAGGTATATATTGATGGGTAGTTTCTAAGTCTCTTTATTTATTTGTATAGAAGGGTTTTGACAGCCCATATAGAATGCTATTTTTTCATGGTGTTTCCTTAAAGTGAAGAGGGTAAGAAGGGTATAGGATTGTTCATGAGTATTCCTGGTGGCTTAATGGCTTAATGGCTTTTTATTCTTTTGTCAGACACTTAAATATTTTTATAGGTATTTTTCTCTCTCCTTCATAAACAAATAATTTATAACCTGCTAGAGATGAACTTCATTTTCTTATATATATATTTTATCAGAGAAGTGTCTAGTGCATTAATCCACAGAAATGCAATATTAACATTTACTCCCCGGTGTTAGATATTTAAAATATGATACAGATGATTTACATTAATTCACAGCAAGAAAATCAACAGGAAATGACAAATTACCCTAGCGCTGGGCAACTAAGGATAAATCCAGGGTATTAGTGGTGCTCACAGTAAGTTTGCTGCTTTATTTCATTTTAATTTTTAATTTTTATTGATTACTTTATTTGCATACATTTCAAATGTTATCCCCATTCCTGGTTTCCCCTCTGCAAATTCCCTATCGTCCCTGCTTCTATGAGGTTGCACCACAATCACCCTCCCAGTCCTGGCTTACAGCCTTAGCATTCCCCCACACTGGGGCAATAAGTATCCACAGAACCAAGAGCCTTCCCTCCCATTGATGCCAGATAAGGCAATGCTCTGTTATATAGGCAGTTGGAGCGATGGGAGGCTCCAGGTCTTTGAACCTAGGAAGTAGAGAGGAGGGGAAGGGAATAGTGGGTAGGATTAGGAGTGGGAGGAGACAGGGGAGAAGTATAGAGAATCAGGAAATAGATCAGAGGTATTTTGCAGTGGAGAACAGGGGACTGGGGATAGTTAGTAGAAAGTCCCAGATGCCAGGAAAGCATGAGGCTGCCAGGACTTAACAGGGAGAACTTTAGCTGAAATATGTGACAAAGGGGAGATAAAACCTATAGAGAACATATCCAGAGGTATGGCACAGCCCCTGGATGAGGGATGCGGCCACGCACCCATCTCAAAAATATTAACCTAGAATTGCTCTTGTTTATAGGAAATGTAGAGAATAGAGCAGAGACTGAAGGAAAGGCCATCCAGAGACTGCCACACCTAGGGATATATCCCATCTGCAGATACCAAACCCAGACACCATTTCTGATGCCAAGAAGCACTAGTCAAAAGGAGCCTCACATATTTGTGCCCTAAGAGTCTCTGCCAGAGCCTGACCAATACAGATTCGATGCTTGCAGCCAACCACTGACAGAGCACAGGTACTCCAATGGAGGAGTTAGGGTGAGGACTGAAGAGGTATGGCACAGCCCCTGGATGAGGGATGTGGCCACGCACCCATCTCAAAAATATTAACCTAGAATTGCTCTTGTTTATAGGAAATGTAGAGAATAGAGCAGAGACTGAAGGAAAGGCCATCCAGAGACTGCCACACCTAGGGATATATCCCATCTGCAGATACCAAACCCAGACACCATTTCTGATGCCAAGAAGCACTAGTCAAAAGGAGCCTCACATATTTGTGCCCTAAGAGTCTCTGCCAGAGCCTGACCAATACAGATTCGATGCTTGCAGTCAACCACTGACAGAGCACAGGTACTCCAATGGAGGAGTTAGGGTGAGGACTGAAGAGGCTTAAGGGATTTGCAACCCCTTAGGAAGAAGAACAATATCAACCAACCAGAAGCCCCAGAGTTTCTAGGGACTGAAACAGTATGCACCTTTTTTAAAAAGTCAAAGAGAACATTTTTCAAGAACTCAACCTTTCACAAAGGTTTGATAGTATCAAATAGTTAATATGTTCTCTTGATAGATAAGCATTGGTAACACATTTTCACATATGAAGCAAGTTTAGTAAGAGATAACAAATCCAACCAATATAATGATGATTACAATAATGTATTATAATAAGATACATGAATCTATTTCCAGTAATGAAATTCACTGTCTGTATTTGTTCTTCTGAGAAGAATTTCAAACCTTCCTCTGGACTCTGCTTGTTGCAATATATACACATAAGTGTGTGTGTGTGTGTGTGTGTGTGTGTGTGTGTTTGTGTGTGTGTGTGTATGTGTGTGTGTAGTTGCCTATGGGTTAGAAAGATTTAAGTGGCCACTTGAGTGAATAAAAAGATAAACATCCTTATGATAAAGGTTAAAATAATTTAATATTTTACAATTAACGAAATATAGAAACAGCATACCCTTCAGTTCATAAAGCCTTTATTTCCATTGCTAGCAGAATGAAAAAGTTTCCATGTCATTTTTGAATATTAACTTCCTCTGATTATTTGTTTCCCATCATTCCCTGTAGGGAATCCAAGTTCTGAGACATTTTAGATTTAACTGTCACTATGGGAAGAACGTCTGCTGTCTTTGATCTACCTGAGCAGGGGTGGTGAGTGGATAAAGTTCAGAGTGAATGTATATTGACATGAGAACACCTGTGTCCAAGGACCCAATGCCTCAGAGGCATGGAATTGGCAAAGCTTCACCTCAGGGGAATCTGTATGTTTCTAAAATCCACTTCATCTTTCAGGGTCACACAAGGATCTGTAGATGGGTCTTAGGCTATGCTCAAGAGTGTGGAAAGTCTTTGGTTATATTGGGAAGTAAGCTGTGTGAGTCATAGAGCTTCTAGCTGCAGGCAGCCTGCCTTGTTGCATTTGCTGTGCAGATAGTCAGAGAATGCTGAAATAGAGAAAGGAGGAAATAACCATATTTGAAGTGCAATATGACATATACGGAAATCCATCAACGTAATCCAGTATATAAACAAACTCAAAGACAAAAACCACATGGTCATCTCGTTAGATGCGGAAAAAGCATTTGACAAGATCCAACACCCATTCATGATAAAAGTCTTGGAAAGATCAGGAATTCAAGGCCCATACCTAAACATGATAAAAGCAATCTACAGCAAACCAGTAGCCAACATCAAAGTAAATGGTGAGAAGCTTGAAGCAATCCCTCTAAAATCAGGGACTAGACAAGGCTGTCCACTTTCTCCATACCTATTCAACATTGTACTTGAAGTCCTAGCCAGAGCAATTCGACAACAAAAGGAGATCAAAGGGATACAAATTGGAAAAGATGAAGTCAAAATATCACTCTTTGCAGATGATATGATAGTATATATAAGTGACCCTAAAAATTCCACCAGAGAACTCCTAAGCCTGATAAACAGCTTCGGTGAAGTAGCTGGATATAAAATTAACTCAAACAAATCAATGGCCTTTCTCTACACAAAGAATAAACAGGCTGAGAAAGAAATTAGGGAAACAACACCCTTCTCAATAGTCACAAATAATATAAAATATCTTGGCGTGACTCTAACTAAGGAAGTGAAAGATCTGTATAATAAAAACTGCAAGTCTCTGAAGAAAGAAATTCTAGAAGATCTCAGAAGATGGAAAGATCTCCCATGCTCATGGATTTGCAGGATCAACATTGTAAAAATGGCTATCTTGCCAAAAGCAATCTACAGATTCAATGCAATCCCCATCAAAATTCCAAATCAATTCTTCAACGAATTAGAAAGTGCAATCTGCAAATTCATCTGGAATAACAAAAAACCAAGGATAGCAAAAACTCTTCTCAAGGATAAAAGAACCTCTGGTGGAATCACCATGCCGGACCTAAAGCTCTATTACAGAGCAATTGTGATAAAAACTGCATGGTACTGGTATAGTGACAGACAAATAGACCAATGGAATAGAATTGAAGACCCAGAAATGAACCCACACACCTAAGGTCACTTGATCTTTGACAAGGGAGCTAAAAACATCCAGTGGAAGAAAGACAGCATTTTCAACAAATGGTGCTGGCACAACTGGTTGTTAACATGTAGAAGAATGCGAATCGATCCATTCCTATCTCCTTGTACTAAGGTCAAGTCTAAGTGGATCAAGGAACTTCACATAAAACCAGAGACACTGAAACTTATAGAGGAGAAAGTGGGGAAAAGCCTTGAAGATATGGGCACAGGGGAAAAATTCCTGAATAGAACAGTAATGGCTTGTGCTGTAAGATCGAGAATTGACAAGTGGGACCTCATGAAACTACAAAGCTTCTGCAAGGCTAAAGACACCATCAATAAGACAAAAAAAAAACACCAACAGATTGGGAAAGGATCTTCACCTATCCTAAATCAGATAAGGGACTAATATCCAATATATATAAAGAACTCAAGAAGGTGGACTCCAGAAAGTCAAATAACCCCATTAAAAAATGGGGCTCAGAACTGAACAAAGAATTCTCACCTGAGGAATACCGAATGGCAGAGAAGCACCTGAAAAAATGTTCAACATCCTTAATCATCAGGGAAATGCAAATCAAAACAACCCTGAGATTCCACCTCACACCAGTCAGAATGGCTAAGATCAAAAATTCAGGTGACAGCAGATGCTGGTGAGGATGTGGAGAAAGAGGAACACTCCTCCATTGTTGGTGGGATTGCAAGCTTGTACAACCACTCTGGAAATCAGTTTGGCGGTTCCTCAGAAAATTGGACATAGTACTACCGGAGGATCCAGCAATACCTCTCCTGGGCATATATCCAGAAGATGTCCCAACCGGTAAAAAGGACACATGCTCCACTATGTTCATAGCAGCCCTATTTATAATAGCCAGAAGCTGGAAAGAACCCAGATGTCCCTCAACAGAGGAATGGATACAGAAATTATGGTACATTTACACAATGGAGTACTACTCAGCTATTAAAAAGAATGAATTTATGAAATTCCTAGCCAAATGGATGGACCTGGAGGGCATCATCTTGAGTGAAGTAACACAATCACAAAAGAACTCACACAATATGTATTCATTGATAAGTGGATATTAGCCCAAAACTTAGGATACCCAAGATATAAGATACAATTTGATAAACGCATGAAACTCAAGAAGAATGAAGACCAAAGTGTGGACACTGTGCACCTTCTTAGAATTGGGAACAAAACACCCAGGGAAGGAGTTACAGAGACAAAGTTCGTAGCTGTGATGAAAGGATGGACCATTTAGAGACTGCTGTATCCAGGGATCCATCCCATAATCAGCTTCTAAACGCTGACACCATTGCATACACTAGCAAGATTTTGCTGAAAGGACCCAAATATAGCTGTCTCTTGTGAGACGATGCCGGGGCCTAGCAAACACAGGAGTGGATGTTCATAGTCAGCTATTGGATGTATCACAGGGCTCCCAATGGAGAAGCTAGAGAAAGTACCCAAGGAGCTAAAGGGATCTGCAACCCTATTGTTGGAACAACATGATGTACTAACCAGAACCCCGGAGCTCTTGTCTCTAGCTGCATATGTATCGAAAGATGGCCTAGTCGGCCATCAACGGAAAGAGAGGCCCATTGGACTTGCAAACTTTATATGCCCCAATATAGGGGAATGCCAGGGCCAAAAGAATGGGAATGGGTGGGTAGGGAAGTGGGGGGCGCTATGGGGGACTTTTGGGATAGCATTGGAAATATAATTGAGGAAAATATGTAATAAAAATATTAAAAATAAAAAAAAAAGACTACTGGTTGCTCTTCCAGAAGACAATGGTTCAATTCTCACTACCCACATTGCAGCTCAAAACTGTCTGTACCATCCTTATACAGACATACCAGAAGGCAAAACACCAATGCACATAAAATAAATAAATTATAGAATAGAATTAATTTCGTATATCCTATGATAGAAAAGGGTGAGAAATAAAAATAGCCTCTGGAAAAACTAATGTCATCACTGTGGTTATTACGGATCTGCTTAGTATTTATAATTATGATTTGAGGGGATACTCTTTAGGTTTATATTTTAACATATATCTTTAAAATTCATTCTATATAATTCATTTTCACCATTAACATTCCACAGTCCCCTTATTCCCACCCAGTTCCAAATGTTCTCCAAGTAGTTTACATTTTCTTCATGTAAAACAAATTCTCCTAGTGTGAGTACCCCATACAGATTCACTTTACATAGTATTCAGAAGCTAGGGTGGATGCAATCTAGTGTTAGGTTCATTATGTCATCATTTACTTAACAGTAACTGTTTCATGAATTCAAAATGAAGTTTGGAGAAATTTCATTCGTAAATCAACAACTTTTGCAACATACTAGTTTCAGGTGAACATGGGTTAATTTATATAAAAGAGGAAGATTTATATTATTCTGAAAATATTACAATGATACAAAGAAGAGAGCATTTTATATCTTGCTTTGATTAAGGCCCATACAAGTTAAATTTATAAAATGTTTGAAGAAAAATGATACATCACATAATAGTACTATGGGAATCATAATAGAAACCAATGAATGACAAAAACTCTCCACAAACCTCAACTATTTACTTTGAAATATTTTCCTTGTTAATATTTAAGGGAGCCAAGCCAGGCAGTGGTGGCACATGCCTTTAATCCCAGCACTTGGGAGGCAGAAGCAGGTGGATTTCTGAGCTCAAGGCTAGCCTGGTCTACAGAGTGAGTTCCAGGACAGCCAGGGCTACACAGAGAAACTCTGTCTTTAAAAAAAAAAACCCAAAGATATTTAAGGGGGCCACTTTCTATGCAGTTTTAATCATAGTAAGAGACCTACTACCCATTTCAATGCCTGTTGTATTCACACTCTATCATCTCAATATTAAATGATTTTTAAAAATAGAAAATACTCCCACACAGTTAAGAAGCCACAAATGGATTATTCCAGTTTTTGAAATATTGTAAATAACCCAGTTTGGAGCAAATAACTTTTTTCCCGTTGGGAAGAACTAATTCTTTGACTAATTTAAAGGTATAGATACAGGCTCAAAGCAGGTGGATATGTTGTAGATCTTGAAATGAAATCTATCTTACTTTTGTGTGTGTATTATCTATCTATCTATCTATCTATCTATCTATCTATCTATCTATCTATCATCTATTTACCTATTTATTGACCTTAAATGCAAACTCCAATGCCTCCTCTTCTGCCAGAATTCACTTTATAAGGCTTCTCCCCGACTACTTATCTTTTTCACCTCTGAGTATGTGGAGCTCCCCACACAGGTATTAACCCATCCTGGCACATCAAGTCACTGCAGGACTAGAAATGTCCTCTGCCTATGAGGTCAGACAAGGCAGCACATTTAAGGGAACTGGATCCACAGGCAAGCAACAGAGTTAGGGTTAGCCCCTGGTCCAAGTCTAGGGGGGACCGACATGAAGTCCAAACTGTATGTCTGTTACATTGTGCAGAAGCCCACATCCAGACTTTGTATTTGCTTTGGTTGGTGGTTCAGTCTATAGGACCACCCAGTTGTCAAGGTTAGTTAATTGTGTTGGTCTTCTTGTGGAACCCATACTCCCTCCAGGTTCATCAATCATTCCCCTACCTTGTCCACAAGATTTCAAGTTCTCAGACTAATGTTGACTGTGGGACTCTATTGGATGTAAGATTGGTAAAGATATTTTCTCAGTCTATTGGTTGCCATTTTGTCCTGTTGACAGTGTCCTTTAACTTATAGAAACTTTGCAATTTTATGAGGTCACATTTGTTGATTCTTGATCTTAGAGCATAAGCCATTGGTGTTCTGTTCAGGAAACTTTCCCCTGTGCCCATGTGTTTGAGATTTTCCTCACTTTTTCTTCTATTAGATTAAGTGCTTATGGTTTTATGTGCAGGTCCTTGATCCACTTGGACTTTAGTTTTTTATAAGGAGATAAGAGTGGGTCAATTTACATTCTTCTACATGTTGACCTTCAGTTGAATTGAAAATGCTGTCTTTTATCCAATGGATGGTTTTAGCTTCTTTGTCAAAGAAAAGTGACCATAGGTGCATGAGTTCATTTTTAGGGCTTCAATTCTATTCCATTGATCTACCTGCATGTCACTGTACCAATACCATGCAGTTTCTAACACAATTGCTCTGTAGTACAACTTGAGTTCAGACATGCTATTTCCCACAGAAGTTCTTTTATTGTTGAGAATAGTTTTTTCTATCCCTTCAGTTTTCTATCCATTCTATCCATTCAGTTGCAAATTAGCAACGACCAAGCTCAGGTTCTGGCCTCCCAGTGTAGGGGAGCTGGCCTTGGGAATTATCAGAAAGGCCTGAGATTCTCTGGAAGTGGAGGCTGAGCTCCAAATTAACTTTGCTAGGTAATTAAGAATTTTAGCTATCTTCAATAGGAATCTCTAATATTGGAATTATTACTAGACCAGTCTAAGATTGAATTAGAATAACTGGTCACATTGAAGAAAAGAGAAAAATGATTATGACTCTATTATATGACTAATCTTTTTAAGTCAGATTACACAGTCTCTGATGTTCTTTTTACCATAAAGTTAAAAAGCTTGAAGCAAGGCAACTTCCTTCGTTTGTCCAAATTGGAAAATTGTCAAGCAAGGATGGGTTGAAAACATGTACCCAATTTAGCTTCCTTGTAACTTTAGTCAGGGCACTGAGCCAACTCACCTGTCAGTTTGTCACACAAATTAGCCATCATGCTTCTGCAGCGTTCTGTGGAGAGAACCTGTTTTTCCCTTTCCTAATAAGGTAGCTGTTCAGGATCAAGCCATATGCCAAAAAGTAGGTCCTTTTAAGATACTATAAGGCATTTATTAAATTCTTTGACATCCAAATTTCAAAATTCTAAAATAAAAGTATGATTTAAATAATGTGCATGGAGTACATTAAATAATATGCATGGGGATATATTTTCCCCCTTCTTTGTCTTTTAAGAAGCTAGAGTTTTAAAGTTCCACAATACCTTGTCCTTGAGAATTAATAATTTGTTGACAAAACATCTCAAATACTTGACTGTAATAGTCAGTTTTAATGTGACATGGGCAGTGACTAATAGCACTTTCAATTGTTTCTCTTGAAGAGCAGTTGTAACTAGAAAGTTTGAAAAGTTATTAATAGTCACATGTGCATAATTTATTTATTTATTAAGCAGAAATAGGAGCATTTATTTGCAGCAATTTATTAAGTATAAGTCCTCAAGAATTAACACTATTATGTGGAAACAAGTAGTAACTGAGGACGCTAATAGCAAAGAAATTAACATGCACAATTTCCAAGAATACTAAAATATTATCTTAAACCATAACTGTTATGAATATATAAAGAATGAGATTATATATCCATATATGTAGGACCTATAGACTGCCTGAGATAATAATCTAGCATGGCATTACTTTAAGATATCCAGGCAATCTAGAACAATTTATTAAATGTCCAAAAACAGCCTTCTTAAAAGGACAGCATTTTTTCTTATAGGTTGTATATCCATAAGCAATTGCAAATTTGAGAATTAATAGCATCTGAGGGACGAGCAATCTTAAGCAATTGTGAGCTCTGAGATATAATATTGACTATTAATATACAAATTAAGGTTTGATTGTTCCACATTTTAAAACATCATCCACAGCACACAACTTGATTATCTGTGCTGAAGCAGGGGGAAGCTCAAAAGAATAAACGTGTGATCTAATTCACATCTACTTATTTCCCATATAGGGGTTGTTTTTAAACACAATAATTGGGATGCATGCATGCATGAATTTATAGAAGATATAAAAGCATGCATAAAAACAATTTTTAACTTATCTTTGGAATATTGATTGTCAATTTTATTTAAAATGATGGTATGTAATAGATCAATTATTAATATTCTGTAATAAACAAATTAATTGCTGTTTGGAACAAGGAACAGACACTTTGTCAGGTTCCTAAGACACAATTTTGTTATAGGTTTTCTAAAATACCTGAATATATCTTACAATTCTTTATTAGCACCACAGTAGTTTTAATAGGACGCTGAAACTGTGCTTTGAGGTGAGTGCCACTTCGGCCCTGCCCACCTGCCTTGTCAAGGCTCCGTGGTCTCGGGCCCAACATCCACCTGGCACCTTGGAGGGCCCGTTTGCCATCGTCTTTCTCCGCCCCACCTGAACCGAACCATGGCCACTCACCCCCATGGCTTACGGAACCACTCTGAAAAGGACTCTGGATTAAAACCTGCTGCTGAGCCCCCTATCTCCAAAGCAGAGGCGGTGTGCACCTTTAAAGGTGCCGCCTTCGGCTGCCGCCCCCAACACCGCTGTCACCTTGGCCTTCCTCTTAATCATGGCCTCAGTTATGAAAACCAACAAAATAGAACCGCGGTCCTATTCCATTATTCCTAGCTGCTTTGAACACTATAATTTTTTCTAAGTAAACACTTCAGGACCCGCAGGACACTCAGCTAAGAGCATCGAGGGGTCGCAGAGAGGTAAGGGGCGGGCCCGCCTGCTCCCAAGATCCAGCTATGAGCTTTTTAACTACAGCAACTTTAACATACGCTATTAAAGCTGGAATTATCGTGGCTGCTGGCACCAGACTTGCCCTCCAATGGATCCTTGTTAAAGGATTTAAAGTGGACTCATTCCAATTACAGGGCCTTGAAAAACAAGCTGCGTGCCCAAAGGCCCCGCCCCATAGCAGTCAGCAGCTGCTGGCCTAGAAGATAAGAATAATTTTTTTCTTGCCAAAGAATACAGAAAATAAAGGGGGTAGGAAGTCACAGCAGGCAATAGTACCTAAAAGTTACCTGATGAGAAACAAAGGAAGGACTTCAAAAGGATTAACAGGAACCAAATAAATGTTTACAGTAAGGATAAAGCAGTTCTGCTTAGGGTCAGCTTAATGACAGCTAAGGTTTTAAGTAAACTTCCCTTGAGAGGCATTAGCTAATAAAATACTTTCCACTTAGAAAATAATATACACTGAAAGATTCAAACTCTTGGCTTCTTGATTATAGCTCACTAGAAGCAAAACTCTTTACAATTATCAGAATGCAAAGGAGAAAACAAACCTTTAAATCTATAATAACATTATATGAAGTAGGCAAGCCAGATTGTAATGCCTTTATAAATTCTACCAGTCTGATTGACCCTTTATAAACTTTGAATATGAACTTTATTAAAACAGCATCAGGCTAGATCTGCAAAGGTGCTCTTTAGCTAAAAGAAAATTCCCCTGGAGGTAAAGGGAGGCAAGTTTCAAGAACTTCTTTAGGCACACCATTTAAAAAAACAAAAGAAAGTCACACAAACCTTGCAGAGGCTGCTCCAAACTTAGTTCTTCCTGCCATGAGGACAGATTTTAGAACTACTAAGTTTCTTTTGCAATATTAGACTATAACTACAACTTTGGGAAAGCAAAACCCAATTTCAAAACAATTTATCAACTTTAGAATCAATATTAGAAGCATTACTATCATAATACGAAGTTTGGCTGCCAATTTATATCTATGAATACATGGCAGTGCAAGCTTTACTGCTTTATTAAAGAGACATTGCTTTAAATCTTATCTTTAAATTTACTTTCTAGGATAAGAATCATATTAAATATTATCTCTGCTAGAAGTATCTTAGGAAGCCCAGTTTTTTGGCCTGCTTATGCCACGTGTTTGAAAGACTCCTGAGTTGCCAATAGAAGGCTAACCCTCTGTTACCAATGTAACAATTATTTAATCCTAACCAATAACTTATGAGCTGATTGTGAAGACGCGCAGAGCACATTACCAGTAAAAAACCCAATGAAGCAGCTACACTTAGACCAATCAGAGAATATTAATTTTTCTAGCTATAATTATAAAATAAAAAGCACTTTGTCATTAGCTAAACACAATAATCACGAAGGCAGAGAATTTTCTTAGGAAAAAACCATCTATCAGTTTTTTTGCCCCAATAAGATGAGGCTGCAGACTCCCTTTAAAAAAAAAAAAAAAAAGTTTTTCCAGCAGGGGCCCTCCTGCTGTGCCTGAAAAGTGTGTGGCCACTCTCCTCTTTGCTTATACCAGCCATCTTCTGTTTTTCAACACGGAACACAGAACATTCAGTCATTCAGACAACTAGACACGAACATACATGAATTGAATACATGGACAGACCAGTGCACCAGACATTAGACAAGACCTTAGACAAAAACACAAAGAGGGCAGAGAACTTGTGCTGTAGGGCCCAGAGAGAACAAAGCAGGGTGCCCCTAAAATTTCTCTCTGCTTCTGGGACATTTTCTTCCCACCTGATGCAGTTTCTGACTACAGCCAGTCTGCCTGATTATTAAATCCAAACCCTTTTATCTCTCTCACCTAAGAAAGCAGCTTCTAGAAGCTGCAGTCTGCCTGTTATGTTCCCAGATCCTGATATCTCACTGCTGAACATAAGTGAACCCAGCGCTCAGGTTTAGCACTGTTCCAGCTTAGCCCATACCACACCTGGCAACCATATGCCTGTGGCTTCTCATGTTCCGGTACGAATTTTCTTTAATCCTTTCTTCTTCCATGGAGCTCCAAACCAGCAGTGTTACTCCCAGTGTCCTCTGCCTTTCCCAGGCCCCGAGTGGGACATCAATTTGTTGGGGCTAGCATTTGGCTCTCATGTCTGGGTTCGAGCCTGGGATGCATTTTGAAACTGAAAGAAAAGAGGGAATCTAGGCGGGTAGCAAGACAAATGGAGCCAAGACAGTATTCAGATCAAGACTCAAATGTTTAATGATAATCTGTACTTTATAAAAAGGGAAGCCCATCCGCCCGACATGCCAAGTTCCTTGTGAAGTTGTCAGAATTGGCTTTTAGCAGGAACTCGCGAAAATCACAGTTCAGTGTTAACTCTGGAAAATCTTAGAGAACAGGTTCAGCCTCAGGCAGGTAGCAGGCAGTGTAACATCCAAGAAGAGTGATGAGAAGCAGCACAGCAGGTGGCTCTGCCTCAGTGGTAGATGGTCTGAACCAGCCTGGCTAGGCTGGAAGGTTACGTAATGTCATCAGTATGAACCTGGAAATTAAGTAACAAGATGGTAAACAATGTACTGGTCTAGTCTCTCCTGTTTTTTACTTTTCCTTAATTATGTTACCTCCCTGGCTCTGTCTTTAAATTTTTGATCTTTTCTATTCTTGAATGTTTTTCTACTTCTAGTGTCTTTCTCTAGTTGTAGTAACTTCCCACACCACTTGTCTGCCTGCTGTGCTATCCCCATCTCTCTATCGCTTTTCAAGCATTTATGTTGCTGTTATAGTCTAGGATGCATAGTCTTTGAATTTTCTTGTTCATATACCTATTTTCATCCTAGTTTACTAAACTCGTGGGCCTTGATCAGAGAAAAAATTTGTCTTGGCTTCATTATTTTTTCTCGCCGTCTAGCTTCTCTCTCTTTCAGCCCCAGCCTCCCTTCCAGAAATACCTGGTTCATGTAGGCCGCAGGCCAGCCTCCTACTACAGAGTTCTATCTTTCCTAACCTCTAATAAACTCACAAACATACTGGAAACTTTTAGATATCTTCTTCATAAGTTCTTTTAGAAACTCTTAGAAAAAAAATAAGAATGAAGTAAAATTTCTATTTCTCATACTGATATTAAACTAAAAATTATAGGCTATCATGTTATTAATTTTCTTGTAGAAGAAAAAAAGACTGAGATGGTACAAGTAACAAGGATTTACATGACAAATAATTCACTCAAAATTCTGATATCACTCCTTTTGAAGAGTTTTATTCCAACAAAAGAGGTGCAATGAATCTTCTGTTTGTGTGGTTAGAAAGTAAAATACAAATATTAGAAGGTGGAATAAGAGGCTAAAAATGACAGAGAAAAACAGAACCCAGGAATAATATAGTGTAAATGAAGGAAACAATTGGATCTTGGGAGTTATAAAACATCACACTGGAAGTGATACCTTAAGAACATAAAACTGAATTGGAGAGAAAGTAAATATTTAGCGTATTTGTCAGCAGTTACAGGGTATGTTACAGCAAAGATACATGAAGGAGTGTCAGGAATATGTGCTCAGCTGATCTCCATGCTTAGGTCTCCATAAATGCTAAGAGTAATGGGGAACTGCTGAGGAAGTAGGGAAGACATGTTTTTCATTTATCTGAAGATATTTATTTCATTTAATGTATATTAAAAACAGAGTTTCAGGTAATTTGTATGACAAGAGTGTTTACTCTTCTGATTAGAGTTGTCCATTCTTTCATGTCACTCATGACAAGTTTTAGAACCTATATATTCAGGAGTCCTGACAGCAAGAAATGAGGAGACAGGAGAAAGAATAGAACAGAATTAAGAGATCAAAGATAAGACAAGGAGAGCACACAGGAGAGAAAGTCATATGAATGTGCAAATTGAGACTTGGACTCAGTCTATCATCTCTACACATGAGACACTAAATGTGATGAAGAATCTGCATACCCTGACTCAGGGGAGTCAACAATGTCCAGCAAGATGGAAGAAAGTGAAAGAGACATTCCTGACACTGCTTTGACGCCACCAATAAAAAACAGTGATACTAAGAGTCTTCATCTTAACAATTGGCAGCCATGAAACACTTTTGCTGATATAGCAACCAAAGTATTCTCAGAATTGTCCCCATCCCCACCCAGTAAGTAGAAAATCAAGTAGAAAGTCATTGTCTACAAAAGGATGTGAGGGCAAAGAGATCCCTGTTGAGCTCCCTCTCAAATATTTTGAAGCTGTCATTTTATTTTTGACTCCTGCTATCTAGTAACTATAAATATTTTCAATTTTAGGTGGGAGTTGCTTCTTCCTCCTCAATTCTCAGTGACATTTTTCAATTCTCAAATACTTTTCGCACAATACCCAGTGATAAGTACCAGAGTGAGGCCATTGTGAGTTTAATAAGACATTTTGGGTGGGTATGGGTAGGTGCTATAGCATCTGATGATGATTATGGAAAACATGGAGTAAAATCATTTAGAGAAAAAAATGGAGAGTGCCAACCTCTGTGTTGCTTTCTCTGAAACCATTCCAAAAGTCTACTCCAATGAGAAAATGCAAACAGCTGTTGATGCAATAAAGAGTTCCACTGCCAAAGTCATTGTGCTTTATGCAACTGACATTGACTTCAGCCCCTTTATGCTGGAAGTGATTCATCATAATATAACTCACAGGACATGGGTAGCCAGTGAAGCCTGGATTACCTCAGGTCTCATTGCAAAGCCTGAGTATTTTCCCTATTTTGGTGGCACTATTGGATTTGCAATAGCGAGAAGTTTTATACCAGGACTAAAAGAATTCCTTTATGATGTATACACTAACAAAGATCCAAATGATGTCTTGACTATTGAATTCTGGCAAACTGCTTTTAACTGTACCTAGCCCAACAGTAGTGTGCCTTACAATGTGGACCACAGAGTGAATATGACTGGTAAAAGAAGATAGATTGTATGGCATGTCTGATCAGCTTTGCACTGGAGAGGAGAAGCTAGAAGATCTGAAAAATACCTATATGGATACATCTCAGCTAAGAATCACAAACAATGCCAGACAAGCTGTTTATCTTATAGCTTATGCCATGGATCATTTAAGCAGAGCTGACATAACAGAACAATATAGGGAAAATATAGTATGTCCCATTATACCTGACTTTGAGTCCGATAAAGTACGTTATTTAACCCTATAATGTAGCATGATGTAAATCAAGTGTTTATTCCCATATTCATACCACTGAAACTGCTGATTTGCTTCCATATGGTTTTACAGCATCAAAACTTGTCTGGGTGACTTGATTCTTCATTATCAGTCCTCATTTCTTACCATTTACTAGGTTTGTTATCAATGATAACAAACCCCTCTCACAAAAAATAAATAATGCCTTTTACAAAATATTTACAAAATAATTATTCTTCACAGCAATGAAATGTAAATGTGTCTAGAAATAAAGCATGAGGTAGTGCCTCTGGTTTACTCCTTTGGTCTTTTACCCATGTAAACAATATGCAACTTGCAATCTAAGATCACTACTTGGATTCGAAAAAAATGAGCTTCATGTTAGGCAAAGACAATTATGTCCCTCCAGGTTAGGATGAGTCCTGCATATTATTTACAATTTTGCTTACACTCCAGGCCTTTTGTTTTAACAATTTGTCTTATCTATTTAAAGGATCGACTAGACAGTGAGGTCTTTTTACAAAATAGCAAGAGCAAGACAAATGGATGGATGTCAGGGGATAGAGATTATAGCTGGTATCTGCGACATTCAGTCTACTGTGCCTCTCCATCATCTGTCAAACAATTCAATGTGGTAAAAAAAAAAAACATGAGCAGGTTTGCCAAGACTAGTCTTATCCATTCAATTTCTGCATGTTTCTGTCCATCCCTCCCATTTAGAAAAGATAAGGAACTTGAGCATCAGTGCTTTGGTCTTGACCCACAGGAGGTCCACAAAACATTACTCGTGCATTACTTCTTCCTTTCCTGACCATTATTTCTTTACTCTTATATAATAACCTGTCAATTTACCAGTGGCCTCATTGGCTGGGACCCTTGCATTTCCACTTAACTTTCATTTTCACTTGGTCCACACTGTATTCAGTTCTGGCTGTTGTTAGTCCCTGAGATTACACTCTTCATTTTGTGAATCTAAAAAGCTGGTAAATATATCAATACAATACTCTATTTTTAAAGAAACCAAAACAATACCCATTATTTGCTTGTGTTTCACGATTATCCCACCAATAGACAAGACTAAAAAAACTTTGAAATTCTGTTCTTTGTGCGTTTTTTTATTGAGAAGAAGGGATTATCCTCAATGTGTCATTGATCCTATAGATTTAATGTTAGTGCCATGAACTATTGTACCACAGGCCGTGGCAATTTCTGCATAAAGGTAGCTTACAATTGAGAAGTACACTCTCAAGACAATTTCCTCCTAATCTTTTACAGTCCAGCTAAAGTGGACTTTATCTGAGAAATGAAGAATTTCCAGTTTCCTAAGTCAGTCAGCCATTACCTCCTCCATGACCTTTTCAACGTTCTTTCTACACTAGCAACTATGATGTGAAAAATCATTTCCTGTAAAAAGATAACACACATCTACTCACCCAGATAGGGAGCCCTAAACACACCACATTCACACACCAACAAAGACCAACTCAGTCAACCAGTGGATTTTACTGGGGTAACTTAAAGGAATTTGAGAGAGGAGTTAAGTACAGAAGCAGAAATTATTCTAAGACAGATGCAACACCAGGTCAACCCCAGCATGAATAACAGCTCACAAAAATCTTTGAACCTTAAGAATAGCTTTCATGCAGGTCAAAAGTCTGTCCTTCCCTAATTGGTCAAAACAAATTTCAGGCAGCTCAGCTGGTGTCTGTTTATCCTCAGCAGAAGGACTGTTCTCAAGAGTTTTCTTTGAACCTCATCTTGTCTGATTCTTCTTTGCACTTTAACTCACTCTAAGAAGGATTCTCAGTTTTCCTTTCTTATGCCATCAGTGCTATCTAGTTAATATGCACTGTTTCATGGACTTCTTAAAGCTATTTTGAGATATTTGCCTTACTACATAAAGAGCTTCCGTGAAACAAAGAAATGTTTCAATTTTGGTGGAAACTGTGACACAACAGCAACATAATCTTATTGAATTTTAATTTAAGAGCTTGATTGTCCAGTCTTTCTACTAGACTGAGATTTTCAAAAGAAGGAAATACTTGTGAATATTTGAATCTTTACAAAGGGAAAATGGGTAAGGAGAAATGAAATCATTTTACACTAGCAAATACATACAATTGTAGTATACATCAATGGCATATTAAATTTGTACAGATGCCAAAAGTAAGAAAAAATTGGTAAAATTAAATTTCATAAATTATTTAACCTAGTATGTCTAAAATAATATTTAGTAGGTTTTAATAATTTAATATTTTCATGATATTAAAATAATAAAGTGAAATTATTTATGAGATAGATTCAATTCTTTTTAAAGCTTTATAATGTAGTATGCATATTATATGCACAGAATATGTCAATTTCCCCCAAACATTCTTTCTGTTTTAACTGCTACCTGTGGCTAGAGGATATCAGAGTTGGTAACAAAAAAAAAGCATTAGAAAAAAGAGAATACGATGAATTACATATGAAATTAATCTACTTTCTTTATGAATCTTCATTTTCTAAGTAAATGTTTCCAAATTACTTTTTCTTCTTTTGTAACTCTTCCTTTACTCCTCACTAGTAGCTACGGGATCACATTAGAAAAATAAAATTTACTACCCATGATGGAAACAAAATTGAGTTTAATTTCAATGAAGACATAGAAAATGGATACTATGATATCCTCAATTGGCACATGGATAACTGTAATGGTTTGGATATCTTTGGACCAGGGAGTGGCACCATCTGGAGGTGTGGCCTTGTTAGAATAGGTGTGACTTGGTTGGAATGGGTGGGTCACTGTGGGTGTGGGCATAAGATCCTCACCTTAGTTGCCTGGAAGTCAGTCTTCCACTAGCAGCTTTTGGATGAAGACATAGAACTCTCAGCTCTGCCTGTGCCATGCCTGCCTGGATACTGCCATGTTCTCACCTTGATAATAATGGACTGAACCTCTGAACTTGTAAGCCAGCCCCAAGTAAATGTTGTTTTTTATAAGACTTGCCTTGATCATAGTATCTACTCTACTACATTCTTGGCAGCCTTATTTATAATAATATGAAGCTGGAAACAACCCAGATGTCCCTCAACATAGGAATGGATACAGAAAATGTGGTACATTTACACATTGGAGTACTATTCAGCTATTAAAAATAATGAATTCATGAAATTCTTAGGCAAGTGAATGGAACTAGAAAATATCATCCTGAGTGAGGTAACCCAATAACAAGAAGACATACCTGGTATGTACTCACTGATAAGTGGATTTTAGCCTGTAATCTTGGAATACCCAAGATACAATTCACAGACCACATGAAGCTCAAGAAGAAGGAAGATGAAAGTGTGGGTGCTTCTGTCCTTCTTTGAAGGGGGAACAAAATAGCCATGGGAGGAGAAAGAGAGACAAAGTATCCAGCAGGGACTGAAAAACAGGCCATCCTGAGACTGCCCTACCTGGAGATCTATCCCATATACAGTTACCAAACCCAGATACTATGGTAGATGCCAACAAGTGCTTGCTGACAGAAGCCTCATATAGTTGTCTCCTGAGAGGCTCTGCCAGTACCTGACAAATACAGAGGTGGATGCTCTCAGCCAACAATTGGACCTAGTATAGTGTCCCCAACAGAGGGTCTAGAGAAAGGACCAAAGGATCTGAAGGGGTTTACAGCCCCATAGGAGGAACAAGAATATCAACCAGCCAGTCCCCCAGTGCTCCCAGGGAATAAACCATCAACCAAAGAATACAGATAGAGGGACCCATGGCTCCAGTTGCATATGTTCTTGTTGGACACCAATGGGAGGAGAGGCCTTTGGTCCTGTGAAAGCTCGATATCCCAGTGTAGGGGAATGCCTGGACAGGGAAGCAGGAATGGGTGGATTGGTAAACAGAGGGAGGGGGAATGAGATAGGGAGCTTTTCTGAGGAGAAGCCAGTAAAGGGGATAACATTTGAAATGTAAATAAAGAAAATATCTAATTTAAAAAATGAATGGATAGATTTGCATTCTTCTTCATGCCAATCTCCACTTGAGTCAGCACTATTTGTTGAATATGCTGTCTTTTTTCTGCTAGATGCTTTTGACTTGTTTGTGAAAGATCAAGTGACCATAGGTGTATGGGTTTAACTCTGTGTATTCCTTTCTATTTCATTGATCTACCTACCTGTCTCTGAACCAATACCATGCAGATTTTATCACTATTGTTCTGTAGTACAGCTTGAGGTCAGGGATGGTGATCCCTCCCAGAAGTTCTCTTATTGTTGAGAATAGTTTTTGTTATCCTAGGTTTGTTGTTATTCCAGATGAATTTGAGAATTGCTCTTTCAGTCTCTGTGAATAACCCAGTTGGAATTTAGATGGGGTTTACATTGACTCTGTTGATTGCTTTTGGTAAAATGTCTGTTTTTACTATGTTAATCCTGCCAATCCATAAGCCTGGGAGATCTTCCATCGTCTGAGGTCTTCTATTTCTTTGTTCAGAGACTTGAAGTTCTTGTCATACAAATCTTTCACTGGCCTTAGTTATCGTCACACCAAGATATTTTATATTATTTGTAACAAGTGTGAAGGATATCATTTCCTAATTTTTTCTCAGCCCATTTATTCTTTGAGTACAGGGATTTCTTTGTGTTAATTTTATATGCAGCCACTTTGCTGAAGTAGTTCTTTATCAGCTATAAGAGTTCTCTAGTGGAATTTTTTGGGTCACATAAGTATAATATCATGTCATCTACAAATAGTGATATCTTGACTCCTCCTTTCCAATTTGTATACCTTTGACCTCCTTTTGTTGTCTAATTGCCCTGTCTAGAACTTTGAGTAGTATAAGTGGGAGTTGGTAGTCTTGTTTGGATTTATCCTAAGTCTCTGAGCTAGTCACCCTCTGGGTACTGGCATTTTGCATAAGCTGTTTATAAGTGGTAGGAGTTCTCTGGTAGAATTTTTGGGGTCACCTATGTATACTATCAGATCATCTCCAAATAACAATACTTTGACTTTCTTTCCAATTTGGAGTTTCTTGATCTATTTTAGTTGTATTATTGTTCTGGATAGAACTTCAAGTACTATATTAAATTCATATGGGGAGACTGTACAGTCTTGTCTGGCTCCTCATTTTAGAAGGATTGCTTTTATTTTTCTCTCCACTTTATTTTATGCTAGGTATCAGTTTGCTCTATATTGACTTTAGTAGTTTAGGTTTGTTCCTGTATCCCTGATCTCTCTAAGACTTCTTTCATGAAGGTGTGTTGGGCTCTTTCAAAGGCCTGTAAGCATCTAATGAGATGATCATTTTGTTTTTTGTTTTTTGTTTTTTTAATTTGTTTAGATGGTGGATTACATTGACAGATTTTCACATGTTAAAACATACCTTCATCCCTGGGATGAATCCTACTTGATCATGGTGAATGATATATTTGACATGCTCTTAAATTTGGTTTGCAAATAATTTAGTAAGTATTTTTTCATATGTTCATAAGATATATTGGTGTGTACTTCTTTCTTTGCTGAGTCTTTCTTTGTTTTTGGTATCAGGGTGATTATGGTTTCCATTTTCTATTATTTGGAATAATTTCAGGAGTAAACATTAGCTCTTCTTTGAATCTCAAGTCAGATTTTGTGTTGAAATATTTTGACCCTGAGGTCTGTCTTTCTTCCTTTCCTTCCTTCCTTCCTTCCTTCCTTCCTTCCTTCCTTCCTTCCTTCCTTCCTTCCTTCCTTCCCCTCTCTCTCTCTCTCTCTCTCTCTCTCTCTCTCTCTCTCTCTCTCTCTCTCTCTCTCTCTCTCTCTTTTGTTCTTTCTTTGTTTTTTTCCCCCAATGGAAAACATCAATGACTATATCTATTTCCTTACTGGCTATGGGTCTATTTTAAAAGTTTATCTGGTCTTGACTTTACTTTGGTAACTGGTATGTCTCAAGAAATTTATGAATTTCTTTTAGCTATTCCAATTCTATGGAATACAGGTATTCACAGTATGACAAAATGATCAGTGAAATTTCTCAATGCTATTATGTCCCCTTTTCCATTACTGATTTTATTTATTGGGATATTCCCTCTCTGCCTTGTAGTTAGTTTGGATAAAGTTTGATTTGTCTTGTGTATTTCTCAAAGAACTAACTCTTTATTTCATTGATTCATTGTATTGATCTCTTTGTTTCTACTTTATTGATTTCATCCCTCAGATTGATTATGTCTGACTTCTACTCCACTTGGGTGTATTTGTTTCATTTTGTGCTAGAGTTTTTTGTTTTGTTTGTTTTCTTTTGTTGTTTTTTGATTATTTTATTTATGCTTTTAGTTTACTAGCATGGATTCATGCTAATTTCTTCATGAAGCACTTAGTGCTATGAGCTTTCCTCTTACCAGTGTTTTCATTGTGTTAAATAGGTTTTGGGTATGTTGTTCATTCTTTTTCATTGAGTTCTAGCAAGTCTTTAATTGTTTTATTTCTGCCTTGACCCAGTGGTCATTCAGTAGAGTGTTGTTCAGTTTTCCTGACTTTATAGGCTTTCTGCTGTTTCTATTTTTGTTGAAATCCTGCATTAATTCATACTGGTCTGATAAGATACATGAGGTTATTTCAATATTCTCATATCTTTTGAGATTTGCTCTGTGAGAAAGTGTGTATTCAATTTTGGAGAATGTTGTATGATTTGCTGAGAAGAAGGTATATCCTCTTATGTTTAGATGAAATGGTCTGCAGGTATCTGTTAGGGATGTTTGTGTCAGAGAATTTATTAGTTCCATTATTTCAGCATTTATTTTCACTCTGGATGACTTACCCATTGTTGAGAGTGGGATGTTGCTGACTCCCACTGTTAATGTGTTGGGTTCAGTGTATAATTAAGCTTTAGCATTGTTTCTTTTACAAATGTGGGTACCCTTGCATTTGAGGCATAGATATTTCTATATTGAGGTCTTGAACTTGTTTATTTCATTCACTTGTTTGTGCTTTTCTAGATTTCTTTTGCTTTATTCATTTATGTATTCAATATAGATTATCTATACATATATATTCATTTACTCATATATTTATTTATTTATTCATTTTATATCTGAATCATGGCACCCCCATGCCTTATTTACCCCTTCACTTAAACATGCCCATCATCCCCTGTTTCTTTCTCCTCTGAAAAGAGGTACCTGGGTAAAAACCCACATGGCACATCAAGTTACTGCATGAGTGTGCATATCCTATCCCACTGAGGCCAGATAAGGCAGCACAGTTAGAGGAATAGTATCTATAGGCAATCAACAGATTTAGGGAGAGGCCTTACTCCAGTTGTTGTAGGGCTGAATAAAGAACAAGCTGCGCATCTCCTACATATGTTAGGGTGTCCTAGGTCCAGCTTATGTATGCTCATTGGCTAGTGGTTGAGTGTCTTGTAGCCCACAAGAGTTATCTGTCTTTCTGGGTTTGCTTTTTTTTAATTTCCTATTTAAAAACTTGTATCATCTTCATAAGATTGGATTTAAAATATAAAGTATTTTCCTTGAGCTTCAGCTGTGTTAGAATACCCAGGGTTTTCTGGAAAAGGGTAGGTGGGGTCTGGTGGTAGCATATTGCTCTGGGTGTTCTTGTTTGTTTCTTACTAGAGCCTGTACTCGTCTGGGTTTGGAGATACTATAGGGTTAAGTGTCAGTTTTGACATTGTCTTGTTGGGAGGATGATTTCTCCTTGCTTTTTTTCTTCTCTGATCTTCTGCCTTGAACACCCAGTGGTTGCAGTAATCAGAGACACTTTATGTCTAGTAGTGTCTCTCCACTGGAGTTTTGGTAACCTGCATAATGTCTGGAGTTTTGGGTTTGGGGTTCCTGTCTCCTCTTAGGTTCTGGAAATTAGCAAAAGCCTCAGGAGTTCTGGATACTGGTTGGCTTTATTGGGTTCCAGGTACCTTAGGGTTCTGAGGATTTTAATACTGGCATAGTCTCTACTAGATGAGGAGTCGTTTTGAACATTGTCTTCAGTTTATAGAGGCCAGGAGAGGATTAAATTGAGGTTATATTCAAATAATGAAGCTGATTTATATGTAATTCAAACAAATAAAATGCATAAACAGCACAAAAATGTGTATTGCTTCTTAAATGGTTTATGGCATTGTAGGCATCACTGTTCTAGGTTTTTATTTTGCTTTTGCCTTTGGTTATTGTTCCTTTTTTTGTGAGAATTAGAGTTCTTTATTTCACTCAGTATTAACAGCATGTAATTAGCAACATCGTACGTTAAATTACACTAAATGAGAACACAGCAACAGGATTTCTTCACATTTCCTAGTATAAAAATGTGCTGTAGTCAGTGTTTTTTTCCAGCTCTAGAGCATTTACTCTCTAGAAAAAATATAATTCATATCATCAAGTAAGGCAATTGATTATTTCTCTTTAGTTATATTTCCCTTGGAAACTTATTGAAAATGTAAGCATAGAATCACTGTTTCTTCCCTTTTTTTGCTTCTATGTGATTCTGAGTGTCTGTTTTGCTCCCCATGCCATTTCACATAGCACAATTGAGATGCTACAGATTCATTTACTAATGCTGTTTGCTTCCCTTTGACATCTACAATCTTTCTTCTATGAGGTTGAAAGTAATATCAAAACATTTCGTCAAGTGTTTTTGAAGGGCTCTATTTGCATAAACTACTTCACAAACAAACATAAGCTTAACATGAATTTGAGCATGGAACAATCTTTCTGCACAAATACTATATAAATATTTTTTTTTCTTTTAGAAAAATGCTACTAGTTAGAGGTGGTTGATGAGTAGTCCCTACCTTGAGGAACTTTGCTTCTAGATTATAATGTAGGAAAATCTCAGAACAAATTTCTCTAGAAGTTGATTAACAAGCCCAAACAAAACGTCCAGACTAGTAAATTACAAACCTTTAAAAAGATGTCCAATAGCAATTTTTATGGAATTCATACCTGAGGCAAATATGATGTTAAAAAAATGATTTAACTAATTAGGCTAGTAGGAGTAAATCTATTAAGAAACTTCTAGAATGAAGAATAAAGTTAATAGTACCATTTCTTACATGAAAGAGTGATGCCTCGCTTGATTTGTATACTCTTCTACTACAGAAGTAGAGAGTATCTCTGAAATATTTTGTGTGGGGACATGAATAATTACAACTGTAGAAACTCATTCTTTTTTTTAATTTTTAATATTTTTTGTTACATATTTTCCTCAATTACATTTCCAATGCTATCCCAAAAGTCCCCCATAGCGCGCCCCACTTCCCTACCCACCCATTCCCATTCATTTGGCACTGGCATTCCCCTTTATTGGGGCATATAAATTTTGCAAGTCCAATGGGCCTCTCTTTCCAGTGATGGCCGACTAGGCCATCGTTCGATACATATGCAGCTAGAGACTAGAGCTCCGGGGTAGTGATAAGTTCATCATGTTGTTCCAACTATAGGGTTGCAGATCCCTTTAGCTCCTTGGGTACTTTCTCTAGCTTCTCCATTGGGAGCCCTGTGATACATCCAATAGCTGACTGTGAGCATCCGCTCCTGTGTTTGCTAGGCCCCGGCATCGTCTCACAAGAGACAGCTATATTTGGGTCCTTTCAGCAAAACCTTGCTAGTGTATGCAATGGTGTCAGCGTTTAGAAGCTGCTTATGGGATGGATCCCTGGATACGACAGTCTCTAAATGGTCCATCCTTTCATCAAAGCTCGAAACTTTGTCTCTGTAACTCCTTCCATGGGTGTTTTGTTCCCAATTCTAAGAAGGGGCACAGTGGCGACACTTTGGTCTTCATTCTTCTTGAGTTTCATGCATTTAGCAAATTGTATCTTATATCTTGGGTATCCTAAGTTTTGGGCTAATATCCACTTATCAGTGAATACATATTCTGTGAGTTCCTTTGTGATTGTGTTACCTCACTCAAGATGATGCCCTCCAGGTCCATCCATTTGGCTAGGAATTTCATAAATTCATTCTTTTTAATAGCTGAGTAGTACTCCATTGTGTAAATGTACCATAATTTCTGAATCCATTCCTCTGTTGAGGGACATCTGGGTTCTTTCCACCTTCTGGCTATTATAAATAGGGCTGCTATGAACATAGTGGAGCATGTGTCCTTCTTACCAGTTGGGACATCTTCTGGATATATGCCCAGGAGAGATATTGCTGGATCCTCCGGTAGTACTATGTCCAATTTTCTGAGGAACCGCCAGACTGATTTCCAGAGTGGTTGTACAAGCTTGCAATCCCACCAACAATGGAGGAGTGTTCCTCTTTCTCCACATCCTCGCCAGCATCTGCTGTCACCTGAATTTTTGATCTTAGCCATTCTGACTGGTGTGAGGTGGAATCTCAGGGTTGTTTTGATTTGCATTTCCCTGATGATTAAGGATGTTGAATATTTTTTCAGGTGCTTCTCTGCCATTCGGTATTCCTCAGGTGAGAATTCTTTGTTCAGTTCTGAGCCCCATTTTTTAATGGGGTTATTTGACATTCTGGAGTCCACCTTCTTGAGTTCTTTATATATACTGGATATTAGTCCCTAATCTGATTTAGGATAGGTGAAGATCCTTTCCCAATCTGTTGGTGGTTATTTTGTCTTATTGATGGTGTCTTCTGCCTTGCAGAAGCTTTGCAGTTTCATGAGGTCCCACTTGTCAATTCTCGATCTTACAGCACAAGCCATTGCTGTTCTATTCAAGAATTTTTCCCCTGTGCCCATATCTTCAAGGCTTTTCCCCACTTTCTCCTCTATAAGTTTCAGTGTCTCTGGTTTTATGTGAAGTTCCTTGATCCACTTAGACTTGACCTTAGTACAAGGAGATAGGAATGGATCGATTCGCATTCTTCTACATGTTAACAACCAGTTGTGCCAGCACCATTTGTTGAAAATGCTGTCTTTCTTCCACTGGATGTTTTTAGCTCCCTTGTCGAAGATCAAGTGACCTTAGGTGTGTGGGTTCATTTCTGGGTCTTCAATTCTATTCCATTGGTCTATTTGTCTGTCACTATACCAGTACCACACAGTTTTTATCACAATTGCTCTGTAGTAAAGCTTTAGTTCCGGCATGGTGATTCCACCAGAGGTTCTTTTATCCTTGAGAAGAGTTTTTGCTATCCTAGGTTTTTTGTTATTCCAGATGAATTTGCAGATTGCACTTTCTAATTCGTTGAAGAATTGAGTTGGAATTTTGATGGGGATTGCATTGAATCTGTAGAATGCTTTTGGCAAGATAGCCATTTTTATAATGTTGATCCTGCCAATCCATGAGCATGGGAGATCTTTCCATCTTCTGAGATCTTCTATAATTTCTTTCTTCAGAGACTTGAAGTTTTTATTATACAGATCTTTCACTTCCATAGTTAGAGTCACGCCAAGATATTTTATATTATTTGTGACTATTGAGAAGGGTGTTGTTTCCCTAATTTCTTTCTCACCCTGTTTATTCTTTGTGCAGAGAAAGGCCATTGATTTGTTTGAGTTAATTTTGTATCCAGCTACTTCACCGAAGCTGTTTATCAGGTTTAGGAGTTCTCTGGTGGAATTTTTAGGGTCACTTATATATACTATCATATCATCTGCAAAAAGTGATATTTTGACTTCATCTTTTCCAATTTGTATCCCTTTGATCTCCTTTTGTTGCCGAATTGCTCTGGCTAGGACTTCAAGTACAATGTTGAATTGGTATGGAGAAAGTGGACAGCCTTGTCTAGCCCCTGATTTTAGAGGGATTGCTTCAAGCTTCTCACCATTTACTTTGATGTTGGCTACTGGTTTGCTGTAGATTGCTTTTATCATGTTTAGGTATGGGCCTTGAATTCCTGATCATTCCAAGACTTTTATCATGAATGGGTGTTGGATCTTGTCAAATGCTTTTTCCGCATCTAACAAGATGACCATGTGGTTTTTGTCTTTGAGTTTGTTTATATACTGGATTACGTCAATGGATTTCCATATATTGAACCATCCCTGCATCCCTGGAATGAAACCTACTTGGTCAGGATGGATGATTGTTTTGATGTGTTCTTGGATTCGGTTAGCAAGAACTTTATTGAGGATTTTTGCATCAATATTCATAAGGGATATTGGTCTGAAGTTTTCTATCTTTGTTGGGTCTTTTTGTGGCTTAGGTATCAGAGTAATTGTGGCTTCATAGAATGAGTTGGGTAGAGTACCTTCTGTTTCTATTTTGTGGAATAGTTTGTGAAGAACTGGGATTAGATCTTCTTTGAAGGTTTGATAGAACTCTGCACTAAACCCTTATGGCCCTGGGCTTTTGTTGGTTGGGAGACTATTAATGACTGCTTCTATTTCTTTTGGGGATATAGAGCTGTTTAGATCATTAACCTGATCTTGATTCAACTTTGGTACCTGGTATCTGTCTAGGAACTTCTCCATTTCATCCAGGTTCTCCAGTTTTGTTGAGTATAGCCTGTGGTAGAAGGATCTGATGGTGTTTTGGATGTCTTCAGGATCTCTTGTTATGTCTCCTTTTTCATTTCTGATTTTGTTAATTAGGATGCTTTCCCTGTGCCCTCTAGTGAGTCTGGGTAAGGGTTTATCTATCTTGTTGATTTTCTCAAAGAACCAGCTCCTTGATTGGTTGATTCTTGAATAGTTCTTCTTGTTTCCACTTGGTTGATTTCGCCCCTGAGTTTATTTCCTGCCGTCTACTCCTCTTGGGTGAATTTGCTTCCTTTTGTTCTAGTGCTTTTAGGTTTGTTGTCAAGCTTCTAATGTGTGCTCTCTCTAGTTTCTTTTTGGAGGCACTCAGAGCTATGAGTTTTCCTCTTAGAAATGCTTTCATTGCATCCCATAAGTTTGGGTATGTTGTGGCTTCATTTTCATTGAACTCTAAAAAGTCCTTAATTTTTTTCTTTATTCCTTCCTTGACCAAGGTATCATTGAGAAGAGTGTTTTTCAGTTTCCACGTGAAGGTTGGCTTTCTATTATTTATTTTGTTATTGAAGATCAGCCTTAGTCCATGGTGATCTGATAGGATGCATGGGACAATTTCAATATTTTTGTATCTGTTGAAGCCTGTTTTGTGACCAATTATGTGTTCAATTTTGGAGAAGGTACCATGAGGTGCTGAGAAGAAGGTATGTCCTTTTGTTTTAGGATAAATGTTCTGTAGATATCTGCCAGATCCATTTGATTCATAACTTCTGTTAGTTTCACTGTGTCCCTGTTTAGTTTCTGTTTCCATGATCTGTCCATTGGTGAAAGTGGTGTGTTGAAGTCTCCCACTATTATTGTATGAGGTTCAATGTGTGCTTTGAGATTTACTAAAGTTTCTTTAATGAATGTGGCTGCCTTTGTATTTGGAGCATAGATATTCAGGATTGATAGTTCCTCTTCGAGGATTTTACCTTTGATGAGTATGAAGTGCCCCTCCCTGTCTTTCTTGATGACTTTGGGTTGGAAGTCAATCTTATCAGATATTAGAATGGCTACTCCAGCTTGTTTCTTCATACCATTTTCTTGGAAAATTGTTTTCCAGCCTTTCATTCTGAGGTAGTGTCTATCTTTTTCTCTGAGATGAGTTTCCTATAAGCAGCAAAATGTTGGGTCTTGTTTGTGTAGCCAGTTTGTTAGTCTATGTCTTTTTATTGGGGAGTTGAGTTCATTGATATTAAGAGATATTAAGGAAAAGTAATTGTTGTTTCCTGTTATTTTTGTTGTTAAAGTTGGCATTCTGTTCTTGTGGCTGTCTTCTTTTAGGTTTGTTGAGGGATTACCTTCTTGTTGTTTCTAGGGCGTGGTTCCCGTCCTTGTATTGTTTTTTTTCCTGTTATTATC
Organism: Mus caroli; assembly: GCF_978045245.1. NCBI lineage: Eukaryota > Metazoa > Chordata > Mammalia > Rodentia > Muridae > Mus > Mus caroli. Next base: position 98,082,065 of record NW_028227258.1, read on the forward strand.
CTTTGAAGGGCTGGATTCGTGGAGAGATAATGTGTGAATTTGGTTTTATCGTGGAATACTTTGGTTTCTCCATCTATGTTAATTGAGAGTTTGGCTGGGTATAGTAGCCTGGGCTGGAATTTGTGTTCTTTTAGTGTCTGTATAACATCTGTCCAGGATCTTCTGGCTTTCATAGTCTCTGGTAAAAAATCTGGTGTAATTCTGATAGGCTTGCCTTTATATGATACTTGTCCTTTTTCTCTTACTGCTTTTAGTATTCTATCTTTATTTAGTGCATTTGTTGTTCTGATTATTATGTGTCAGGAGGGATTTCTTTTCTGGTCCAGTCTATTTGGAGTTCGGTAGGCTTCTTGTATGTTCATGGGCATCTCTTTCTTTAGATTTGGGAAGTTTTCTTCTATAATTTTGTTGAAGATGTTTGCTGGTCCTTTGAGTTGAAAATCTTCATTCTCATCCACTCCTATTATCTGTAGGTTTGGTCTTCTCATTGTGTCCTGTATTTCTTGGATGTTTTGAGTTAGGATCTTTTTGCGTTTTACATTTTCCTTGATTGTTGTGCCGATGTTCTCTATGGAATCTTCTGCACCTGAGATTCTCTCTTCCATCTCTTGTATTCTGTTGCTGATGCTCGTATCTATGGTTCCAGATTTCTTTCCTAGGGTTTCTAACTCCAGTGTTGCCTCATTTTGGGTTTTCTTTATTGTGTCTACTTCCCTCTTTAGGTCTAGTATGGTTTTGTTCATTTCCATCATCTGTTTGGATGTGTTTTCCTGTTTTTCTTTAAGGACTTCTACCTGTTTGATTGTGTTATCCTGTTTTTCTTTAAGGACTTCTACCTGTTTGATTGTGTTATCCTGTTTTTCTTTAAGGACTTGTAACTCTTTAGCCATGTTCTCCTGTAATTCTTTAAGTGAGTGTCTTAGTCAGGGTTTCTATTCCTGCACAAACATCATGACCAAGAAGCAAGTTGGGGAGGAAAGGGTTTATTCAGCTTATACTTCCATACTGCTGTTCATCACCAAAGGAAGTCAGGACTGGAACTCAAGCAGGTCAGAAAGCAGGAGCTGATGCAGAGGCCATGGAGGGATGTTCTTTATTGGCTTGCCTCCTCTGGCTTGCTCAGACTACTCTCTTATAGAACCCAAGACTACCAGCCCAGGGATGATCCCACCCACAAGGGGCCTTTCCCTCTTGATCACTAATTGAGAAAATGCCTTACAGTTGGATCTCATGGAGGCATTTCCTCAACTGAAGCTCCTTTCTCTGTGATAACTCCAGCTGTGTCAAGTTGACACACAAAACCAGCCAGTACAATTGATCCCTTGTCAACTTGACACACAAACACATCACTAGTAAGCCTCAACCCTTACATTCTTATTCATCCCCAAGATCTAAATAACTTTAAAAGTCCCACAGTCTTTACATATTCTTAAAATTTCAATCTCTTTAAAATATCCATCTCTTTTAAAATCCAAAGTCTTTTTACAATTAAAAGTCTCTTAACTGTGGGCTCCACTAAAACAGTTTCTTCCTTCAAGAGGGAAAATATCAGGGCACAGTCACAATCAAAGCAAAAATCAATCTCCAACCGTCCAACGTCTGGGATCCAACTCACGATCTTCTGGGCTCCTCCAAGGGCTTGGGTCACTTCTCCAACCATGCCCTTTGTAGCACACACGTCGTCCTCTGGGCTCCAGATGCCTGTTCTCCACTGCTGCTGCTGCTCTTGATGGTCATCTCGTGGTACTGGCATCTCCAAAACACTGCATGACCCCTTCAGTCCTGGGCCTGCAATTACAACTGGGGCTGCACCTTCACCAATGGCCTTCCATGGCCTCTCACAGTGCCGAGCCTGAGCTGCTGTGTGACCCCTTCATGCATTCAAAACCAGTACCACCTGGGTGACCCTTACACATTACCAAGTCCCACTGCAGAAGGAGTACAACCTTGCCTATCTCTGGAACACAGCCTCTTTGTGCTTTCAGAAAACACTTCCCAGAAGATGTCACCTCAACGATGCTGGTCTCTTCTTAATCACCGCTAATTTCTTAGCTCCACCTAACCAGCATCAATAGTCCCAGTAATGCAAAGTTTTTGCTTTAGTAGTTCTGGTATCTTGTTAATCACAGCTGATTCTTCAGTCCCAGCTAACCAGAACTACAAAATCTTCACAATAAAAAACAGCAATGGCCCTGAAGAGAGTCTTTAATTTTCCCCCTGAAATTTCACAAACCAGTCCTCCATCTTCTGCACTGTTCTCAGCATTATCTTCCAAGCTCCTACACAACATCTGACAGAGCTCTTAACAACGAATGGATCTTCAAGCCCAAAGTTCCAAAGTCCTTCCACAGTCCTCCCCAAAACATGGTCAGGTTGTCACAGGAATACCCCACTCTGCTGGTACCAATTTGTCTTAGTCAGGGTTTCTATTCCTGCACAAACATCATGACCAAGAAGCAAGTTGAGGAGGAAAGGGTTTATTCAGCTTATACTTCCATACTGCTGTTCATCACCAAAGGAAGTCAGGACTGGAACTCAAGCAGGTCAGAAAGCAGGAGCTGATGCAGAGGCCATGGAGGGATGTTCTTTACTGGCTTGCCTCCTCTGGCTTGCTCAGACTACTCTCTTATAGAACCCAAGACTACCAGCCCAGGGATGATCCCACCCACAAGGGGCCTTTCCCCCTTGATCACTAATTGAGAAAATGCCTTACAGTTGGATCTCATGGAGGCATTTCCTCAACTGAAGCTCCTTTCTCTGTGTCAAGTTGACACACAAAACCAGCCAGTACAGTGAGTTATTAAAGTCCTTCTTGATGTCCTCTACCATCATCATGAGATATGCTTTTAGATCCGTGTCTAGCATTTCCGGTGTGTTGGGGTGCCCTGGACTGGGCGAAGTGGGAGTGCTGGGTTCTGATGATGGTGAGTGGTCTTGGTTTCTGTTAGTAAAATTATTACATTTACCTTTCGCCATCTGGTAATCTCTGGGGTTAGTTGTTATCGTTGTCACTGTTTAAAGATTGGAGCAGTCTCTGTGTTCCACTCACCCGAAGTCTCAAAATCCTGTGGCGGGGGTCGTGGGTAGCTGGCGGGTGTCAGCGGACCCTGTGCTCTAGCTACCCCTGTGCTGGTCAGACCGGATGAGGCTTGTGGCCCTACTCAGGCCGGATTTCTGCCTCCCCAACCAAAGCAGTCTCAGGTCCCGCGTGATTGGACTGGAGCAGAAGCTGTGTTCCACTCACCAGAAGTCTCAAAATCCTGTGGCGGGGGTCGTGGGTAGCTGGCAGGTGTCAGCCGACCCTGCATTCTAGCTACCCCGGTGCTGGTCAGGCAGGAAGAGGCCTGTGGCCCTACTCAGGCCGGTTTTCTGCTTCCCTAACTAATGCACTCTCAGGTCCCGCCGGCAATTGGATTGGAGCAGAAGCTGTGTTCCACTCACCAGAAGTCTTAAGATCCTGTGGCGGGTGTTGTGGGTAGCTGGCAAGTGTCAGCCGACCCTGCGCCCTAGCTACCCCGGTGCTCTTCTGACCAGAAGAGTTATTGTTTCTTTAGTATGGTTTGTTTTCTAAGCTGAGTGAGGTCTTACTAAGTTATTCAAGCAATCACTAGGCATTTATCACAAAACATATTTTTATCTGTTTGTAAATATTTATCGTCCCAGATTGATATGTAAATGCCTGATTTATTCTGAATTTCACATGCACATCCATGTAGAATAAACAAAACAAACAAACAAACAAAAAACCAAAGAGGCCTATATTTGGTATTGAAATCTCTAACTGTAGTGAGCAACAAAAATGCCAAGCTATGGTTTCTCTACATTATCTATTTTCAATAATAGTTAACACAGAAAAGATAATTCTTTTTTTTTTCCATTTTTCTGTCAGCCACTGAAGATAGATGTCTAAGTATAATAAAAAAATGTTTTGGGATGCAGTTGCTGAGGAAATATCCTTCAGGAGCTGAAGATGATTATTAGTGTCACAAGTCTCATCAAACCAGAAACAGTCTTAGCAAACACCCATCTAAAGCATTTCATGTGATTTGGTAGTTTGGTCTTGATCACCAAGGTGAAGAACAACTCTCATTAGCATCCCTTTAGATGAAGTTCTTTCCAGACTCTCCATGTTATCATGATTTGTCTGCTATCTTTGCTTAGTATCCTGCACTCATCTCCTTTGTAATGAGACATATGTTTCCATGTATATACAAATGAAAACTTTCTCCATTTCAAAAGTGGAAATGTTTCAAGGCTCTGTGATGTCCAGCTTCTGTATTTTCTCAAGCTTCCAGATTCAGTCTGCTCAAAAGTGACCAGGGACCCGGAATGGAATTCTCCCAGGACAACCCCTGTGGTGCTTTGATTGCATCCTACGTGAGAATGGATATGTGTCAGAGAAACCAGGTAGAGATGGTCACATTTTCATGAATAGTAATGCAATTATATTAAACATTTTCTTACAAAGACATACTTAAAATTATTTTTATAAGAGATATAAGCAATGTATGGCAAAATAATTAACATTCATTAAATGGTTAAATGTTTTTTGCAGTGTAAGTGAAGGATAATATTGTTTTCACTACTATTGTTGGAAAACAACTACAACCATGTGCATAAGAAAACACATAAAATGTGAAATATGAATAAATTCATAAAATCTTCTAAGTACTTGATTTTGAACTAGACTGAACACTAACTAGGAGAAAGTCCTCAAATTGTCCTAAGGTTCTAAGCACTGAAGGCACATGCATTGCACAGTGGCTGAGGCTTGGATTGCTGTGACAGCCTGTTCAGTTACTGCTCAGTGGAGGTGACATAGACAGGTTTGGTTTCTAAAAATATGTTAGAGCAGGTTTATTTAAATTTCTATTCATTTTTTGTTGAAGAAACTAAAATTCACTTGTCTTTTTTCACACAGCCTACAAGAATAATCATGTAAAATGATAAAAAAAAATGTCTGTGATGGAAAGAAGCACCCTGTAAGCAACACAACTCCCTTGCTAAAGGTCCCAAAGTCTCCACAAAGAATCCATCCAGAGCTGTCCAGACCAGGAGTCAGAGCAGTTGAAAGAAAATATCTGTTTTACCTGAATCTTTAAATTAACACTGAGTCAAACCATTCTATTATCTGTCATAATCTTACCTCAACTAGCTTTTGCTTGTTCACCAATGCTTACTCTTAGAGTCTCCCTCAAGACTTAGACTTCTTAGACTCAGGGACGAGGATTGGTGGTGGTGTTTTCCTTCCCATCACCATCCTCATCACTTAATGAATGAGCACCTAGAGTTGGGTACTTTTGAGTAGCAATACATGATTCTCCTCCATGAAGAGATATTACATGAGAGAATGAAAACACTAGGGTTTTAACCAGCTGTGTGCCATTCGTTTTGATTGTTTTGTATCAGATGCTGTAACCTTCGCATTCCTTGGCTATTTAAATTTGATGAAGACACAGACCTCTTTATTCAACAGATAGAGGAGAAAGAAAAGAGCTCATCTATAGAAAAGAAATACTCAAGAATAGCTCAAGTTGAGAAGTGATCTTTTCCTGATACTGAAAACAACATTGAATATGTTACAACATCTGCAACAAGGCTACTATAATAATTTTAATTTTAAGATATTATATAGATTTTATAATAGATTTCCAGTAAATTCTGCTCTGGTCTTAAACTGCCACAGACTGTCCACATTTACATGTGTCAAATTCATTGAAGTCAATAGCCAATTATCTAAGTTTTTTTTTTTTTTTCTCAATAGGACAAAGACTGTGTAATCATTGCAGTGAAGATGACTGGTCCAATGCAGAGAAGAGCAAATGTGTGCTAAAGCTTATGGAATTCCTCACTTATGAGGAGGCAGTGAGGTTCACTCTTGTCATCCTGTCCATCTTTGGGGCACTTGTGGTCTTGGCAGTCACTGTTGTGTATGTAATCCACAGGCACACTCCATTAGTGAAAGCCAATGACTGGGAACTGAGCTTCCTTATTCAGATGTCTCTGGTTATCACGATGCTGTCAACTATGCTGGTCATAGGCAAGCCATGCAGCAGCTGGTCCTGCATGGCCTGCCAGATCATCCTAGCACTGGGCTTTTGCCTTTGTCTGTCTTCCATTCTTGGAAAGACTATTTCACTCTTTTTGCATAAAGAATTTCTATATCAAAAACATGGCTTATATCCATGCACCCCATTTTTCGTAAACTCATTGTGCTGATCTATGTTTTTGGTGAGATTGGTGTATGTGCATCTTACTTGGTGTTGAAGCCTCCCGGCATGTTCAAGAACATTGAACGTCAGAATGTAAAGATCATCTTTGAATGCAATGAAGGTTCTGTAGAGTTTCTGTGCTCTATATTTGGGGTTGATGTTCTGCTGGCTCTGCTGTGTTTTCTTACAACCTTTGTGGCTTGCCAACTGCCAGATAACTATTATGAAGGGAAGTACATCACTTTTGGAATGCTGGTCTTTTTAATTGTCTGGATCTCTTTTGTCCCTGCTTACTTGAGCACCAAAGGCAAATTCAAAGTGGCTGTTGAAATATTTGCCATTTTGGCATCCAGCTATGGCTTGTTAGGCTGTCTATTTCTTCCCAAGTGCCTCATTATCTTGCTAAGGCCAAAGAGGAACACTGATGAAACTGCTGGTGGAAGAGTCCCTACTGTTGAGAGGAGCATCCAGCTGACCTCAGCTTATGTGAGCAATGAGCTTAACAACACTACAGTGTCCACTGTTCTGGATGAGTAGAGCTGTGAGATCCATGTGACATGCAAAACTAGATGATTACTTATCACAATGTTCTCCTTAACACTGTTTTTCAATCAGCTGCCATTTGGCAATTATTATAATCATTGAAATTGGATACTACTCAATTAGAATAATTTATGTTGATTTAGAGTAGAGGATATGACAAATATTACTTATCTGAATTAAAAAGGGAAAACTCAGGAAAATATTTTGAAAACTTCTTTTCTTATTTAACATGTAAGAGAAATAGAAAACTTCTCAAAGGGATCCTGGGATTTTCTACAAAATGCTGTGTCATGTTTTTTTCATAAGTGGGAAAGTGTCAGTATGAAAACAATCTTTTAGGAAACAAAAACAGAAGAATTAAGATGACAGCATAGCAGTAGAATCTTCTATTGAATTGATCTTAACTTAAAAAATAAAGCTTGCAGTTAGTTACACAGAACATGTGAGAAGATGCTAATTTGGAGGGAAAAAAATCAGAGATATTTGGCATGATATTTTGCAGAGTAAAGTAGAATTTAATTGCACTGTGGAATGTTATAAAACATTTTCAAGATCCTATTCTTTCAGATAAATGGCATGTAGATGTAGATAATTTATAGGTGATAAGTAGTTAGCCTAATAGGTAATAGATAGATGAAATTAAAAATGAAATTTCTGAAAATACTGACCAACCAAAACTACAGGGTAATATTTGATTGAGAATTCCAAGAGAAATGTATTATCAATTACAATATGATGGCCAATTACACCCTCACAAGTACTAGAACACTTTTCATATGTAACTTTAGAGTCTTAGAGTCAAATTTTTATCTAAAATAGAGTCAGTCTAAACCTTTGTTTATGAAACACATATGTATTGTAACAAAACAGTCTTATTACAATTAAAATATCTTCCTCTAAAAATGATTATAGCCTAATTTATAATGTTATATTATTCTTAGTAATCCATGACACAAAATATTCCAATGTGGCTTACAGCATTTAAATACATTTTCTTTTTGAGAAAAAGTCTAAGTAAGTTTTCTTTTACATAGAATCTAAGTAATTGTGGGTGGAATTCCTTGCTGTGGGTGAGCATTTTAGTGGACATTCACTGGGTATTGGAGAACAGATTAGAATTAATTTCAGCAGATTGAATCAAAATTGTGTGGTTGTTATCTTGAGAAGTAATGTGAAGATTAATCACATGAAAAACAAAATAGTAAAACATCTTTCTTAGGGCTGACCAAATATATGCAGGATATATTTTTTGTTTCCTGTTCTGTTCTGTCCTGTCCTGTCCTGTCCTGTCATTTCCAGTCCTGTCTGTCCTGTCCTGTCTTGTCCTGTTCTGTTCTGTTCTGCTCTGATCTGATCTGCTCCTCTCCTTTCTGTTCCATTCTATTCCTTTCTATTCTGTAGCCTCCCTCAGCCTTGAAGCAGGCTGATCCAGACTTTGACCTTGCTGCCACTAAGAAGGAGATTACCTAGGGTGGAGCCTTCTGACCTAGATGGCTCTATTGTTCTGTTACCTGCAGCTACTCTCCTCCAAGACACTGCTACCTGCTGAGAGGCCCCTGAGATATTCTGGAGGCACATCCTATCCTGCACATCACCTGCAGGCTGGCTCCAGACACCAAGAATGGACTGGCAGTGGGGGGGTGGGGTCTTCCCCCTTTATAAGGACAGTTTCTGAGTAAAATCGCGGGCCTTGATCAGCACGTTGTCTTGGCTTCATTCTTTTCTCGCCATCTACTCTCTTTCAGCCCCAACCTGCCTCCCAGGTGCCTACCTGGTTCATGTAGGCCGTGGGCCGGCTTACAACACTATTCCTTTCTGTTCTGTTCTGTTCTGTTCTGTTCTGTTCTGTTCTGTTCTGCTCTGCTCCATTCCATTCCATTCCATTCCATTCCATTCCATTCCATTCCATTCCATTCCTATCCTATCCTATCGTTTCCTTTCCATTCCACACAGTTTGGTTTGTTTGAGCTATTTAAACCCACAGAAGACATACCCGATGTTAATTCATCTTCTTGGCTCATTCTTTTGCAGTTATTTCTTGCATGAAAATCCTCAATCAAAAACAAATATACCAACAAAAGTGGTGATACATCTTAGATGAACCTCCTTAAAGCAGCCCTAGTTTTATCTATGCTTCTCACCTCCTGATGACACTTCATTATCAATGGAAACATCAGCTGACACAGTTAGCTGTTAAACACACTCCAAAGTACATCCCATTTTCAACAGTTGCAATTTCATACTCACAATCATTTCACAAAACGCAGGTCTACTTCCTGTAATTCTCAAACATTCCTATCATTTACATGTTTTCTAGTTTGCTTCTCCATTGTGGTTTAACAATGACCAGAAGCAACTTTGGGTGAACAGGCTTTATTTTATCTAACAGCTCCAAGGTAATAGACCATCACTGAGGGAATCTGGAATCAGGAAGTGATACAGAGAACATGAGGAAATTCTTTCTGGACCCTCTGAGCAGGGACTGAGGATGCTGCTGTTTTTCTATCTGTGTATTCTCTGTCTCCTGACTCACCCATATGATCTATGACATCAGAGGCTTTCTCAAATTGAGAAAGTATAGACCCAACTCTGTATATATATTTAAGAGATTGTTCTCTCTGCATTAATTGAGATAGGAATTTCTGTCCACCATGAAAGGTAGCATTCCCAGTGGGATTGCAATTGTATTTAATGGAAGAGTAGGTACAATTATAAAAACAAAAAAGCATCACTCCATATACACTGATATTACTATCTGATTTCATATATATTCCTGGTTCCTCTTTGTTAATGCAATAGAATCTGTTGTTGTGGAATTACCTAACATAAACTCAAAAAAAAAATGCCACTCAGTGCCAGTTTCCATCTGTGCACAGAGATGATCTTGTGCCTCAGTGCTCCATACCCAAATACTACCAGGAGAGAGCTAGTCTCCCAGGGGTGCATACACATCTGTGAACACAGGTAAGATCGCCACTTCTACTCAAATTCCTAACACAAGATGGACCTGCCCTGAGCCATCAAGACACAGATACCAAGGAAAAGTCAGGAATAGGATCCTTCCAGTTTCTAAGTACATCCCAGAGCTGATCCTGAGCCACAGCTAACCAAGCCCACATTCCTCCAAGAGATAACTTGTCTCCCAGGAGTTCTGATACACAGGCTTGCAGGAGGGACAAGCCATTGTCAGAGATAACAATAACAGCTAACACCAAAGATAACCAGATGACAAGAGGCAAGGGCAAGAACATAGGCAACAGAAATCAAGGCTACTTGGCATAATCAGAATGCAGTTCTCCCACCACAGTGAGCCCTGGATACCCCAACACAACAGAAAAGCAAGACTCTGATTTAAAACCACATCTCATGATGGTGATGCAGTACTTTAAGAAGGACAAAAATGACATCCTTACAGAAATACAGGAGAACACAGACAAACAGCTTGAAATCCTTAAAGAGGAAACACAAAAATCCCTTAAAGAATCCTAGAAAAACACAAACAAATGGGTTTAGGAAATGAACAAAACCATCCAGAATCTAAAAAATGAAAATAGAAACAATAAAGGAATCACAAAGGGGGACAAGCCTAGAGACAAAAGAAACTAGAAAAGATATCAGGACTCAGGGATGCAAGCATCACCAACAGAACACAAAAAAATAGAAGAGAAAATCACAGGTACAGAAGATACCTTAGAAAACATTGACACAACAGTCAAAGAAAATGCAAAATGCAAAAAGTTTCTAACCAAAAACATCCAGAAAATCCAGGACAAAATGAGAAGACAAAACCTAAGGATAATAGATAGAGAAGATAGTGAAGTTTCCTTACTCAAAGGGCCAGTAAATATCTTCAACAAAGTTATAGAAGAAAACTTCACTAACCTTGAGAAAAAGATGTCCATAAACATATAAGACTTCTACAGAACACCAAATAGATTGGCACTGAAAAGTAATTCCTCCCATCACATAACAGTCAGAAAACCAAATGCACAAAACAAAGAGAGAATATTAAAAGCAGTAGAGAAAAAGGTCAAGTAACATATAAAGGCAAACCTATCAGATTTATGTCAGACTCCTTACCAGAGACTATGAAAGCTAGAAGATCCTGGACAGATGTCATACAGACCCTAAGAGAACACAACTGCCAGTCCAGGCTACTGTATCCAACAAAACTCTCAATTACCATAGATGGAGAAACCAAAATATTCCATGACAAAACCAAATTTACACAGTACCTTTACACAAATCCAACCCTACAAAGGATAATAGATGGAAAACACCAACATGAGGAGGAAAACTACACCCTAGAAAAAGTAAGAAAGTAATCTTCTTTCAACAAACCCAAAAGAAGATAGCCACACAAACATGAAAATAGCATTAAAAATAACAAAAAGCAACAATCACGATTCCTTAGTATCTCTTAACATCAATGGGCTCAAACCCGAAATAAAAAGGCACAGAATAAAAGACTGGATACATAAACAGGACCTAGAATTTTGCTGCATACAGGAAACACACTTCAGTATCAAAGACAGAGAGCACCTCAGAGTAAAGGCCTGGAAAACAATTTGCAAAGAAAATGGTCCCAAGAAACAAGTTGGAGTAGCCATTCTAATATTGAATAAAATTGGCATTGAGCCAAAAGTTATCAAAAAAGATAAGGAAGGACATTTCATACACATTAAAGGAAAAATCCACCAAGAACTCTCAATTCTGAACATCTATGCTCCAAATGCAAGGGCACCCACATTCATAAAAGAAACTTGATTAAAGCTTAAAGCACACATTGAATGAACATCACAAAATAATAGTGGGAGACTTCAACACTCCATTCTCATCAAAGGACCGGACATGGAAGCAGAAACTAAACAGAGACACCATGAAGCTGACAAAAGTTATGGACAATATGGATTTAACAGATATCTACAGAATTTTCTATGCTAAAACAAAGGAATATATCTTCTTGGCACTGCATGGTACATTTTACAAAACTGACCATATAATTGGTCACAAAACAGGCCTCAGCACATACAAGGAGATTGAAATAATCACATGCATCCTATTAGATCACTATAGACTAAGTCTGGTCTTCAAGAACAAAAGAGAGAGAGAGACAGAGACAGAGGGAGGGAGAGGGAGAGACAGAGACAGACAGAGAGAGAGAGAGAGAGAGAGAGAGAGAGAGAGAGAGAGAGAGAGAGATAGCATCCATATACATGGAAGAAACAACACCCTACTGAATGATAAACGGTCAAGGAAGAAGTAAAGAAAGATATTAACGACATTTTTTTATTTATATATTTTTATTAGGTATTTTCTTCATTTACATTTCCAATGCTATCCCAAAAGTCCCCCCATAATCCCCCACTCCCCTCTCCCCAACTCCCACTTCTTGGCCCTGGCATTCCCCTGTACTGAGGCATATAAAATTTGCAAGACCAATGGGCCTCTCTTTCCAATGATGGCCAACTTGGCCATCTTCTGATACATATGCAGCTAGAAACATGAGCTCTGGGGGAGGAGGGGGTACTGGTTAGTTCATATTGTTGTTCCACCTATAGGGTTGCAGACCCCTTTAGCTCCTTGGGTACTTTCTCTAGCTCCTCCATTGGGGGCCCTGTGATCCATTCAATAGCTGATTGTGAGCTTCTGTGTTTGCTAGGCCCTGGCATAGCCTCACAAGAGACAGCTATATCTGGGTCCTTTCAGCAAAATCTTGCTAGTGTATGCAATGGTGTCAGCGTTTGGAGGCTGATTATGGGATGGATCCCCGGGTATGGCATTCTCTAGATGGTACATCCTTTCGTCTCAGCTTCAAACTTTGTCTCTGCAACTCCTTCCATGGGTGTTTTCTTCCCAATTCTAAGAAGGGGCAAAGTGTCCACATTTTGGTCTTCGTTCTTCTTGAGTTTCATGCGTTTTGCAGATTGTATCTTGTATCTTGGGTAAACTTAGAATACCCAAGTGGATATTAACGACTATTTAGAGTTTAATGAAAATGAAGGCACAACATATTGAAACTTATGGGACACAATGAAAGTAGTACTAAGAGGAATAATCAGAGCTATGAGTGCCTCCAAAAAGAAACTGGACAGGGCATACTTAGCAGCTTGACAGCACACCTGAAAGCACTAGAACAAAAAGAAGCAATACACCCAACAGGAATAGATGGCAAGAAATAATCAAACTCAGGGCTGAAATCAGCCAAGTAGAAAAAAAAATCTATACAAAGAATCAACAAAACCTGGAGCTGGTTATTTGAGAAAATCAACAAGATAGATAAAACCTTAGCCAGATTAGCCAGAAGGCATAGAGACAGTATGCAAATTAACAAAATCAGAAATGAAAAGGCAGATATTACAACAGAAACTGAGGAAATTAAAAAAAAAATCGTCAGCTCTTACTCCTGAAGTTTATATTTAACAAAACAGGAAAATCTGGATAAAATAGACAGTTTTCTAGACAGATATCAAATGCCAAAGTTAAAACAGGATCAAATAAATGATCTAAGCAGTCTAATAAAGCCTAAAGAAATAGAATCAGTCATTAAAAGTCTCCCAATCAAAGAAAAAGCTCAGGACCAGATGGGCTTAGTGCATAATTTTATCAGACCTTCAAAGAAAAACTAATACCAATACTCTTCAAACTATTACACAAAATAGAAACAGAAGGAACACTACCTAATTCGTTTTATGAAGCCACAGTTACACTGATATCAAAACCACACAAAGATCCAAAAAAGAAAGAGAACTTCAGACTGATTTCCCGTATGAATATAGATGCAAAAATATTCAATAAAATTCTCAAAAACTGAATACAAGAACATATCAAATGATCATTCACCACAATCAAGTAGGCTTCATCCCAGGAATTTAGGGATGGTTCAGTATATGAAAATCCATCAATGTAATCCACTACAAAAACAAACTCTAAAAAAAAAAAAAAAATCATTTCATTAAGTGCTGAAAAAGCATTTGATAAAATTCAACATCCCTTCATGTTAAAAGTCTTGGAAAGATCAGGAACTCAAGTCCACAGTTAAACACAGTAAAAGCAATATCCAGCAAACCAGTAGAAAACATTAAACTACATGGAGAGAACTTGAAGCATTCCTACTAAAATCAGGGACTAGAAAAGCCTGCCCAGTCTCTCTCTATCTATTCAACATAATACTTGAAGTTATAGCCAAAGCAATTAGAAAGTAAAAGGAGGTCAAAGGGATACAAATTGGAAAACAGGAAGTCAAACTATGACTCTTTGCAGATGATATAATAGTACAATTAAGTGACCCCAAAAGTTACACCAGAGAACTCCTAGAGCTGAAAGAAAAAACTTCAGCAAAGCGGCCAGATGTACAATTAACTAAAAAAAAAAATCATTAGCTTTCCTATACTCAAAGGATAAATAGACTAAGAAAGAAATTAAGGAAACTTGGCCCCTAACAACAGTCACAAAAAATATAAAATATCTTGGTGTGAAACAAGTGAAAGATCTGTGCAACAAGAACTTCAAGTCTGTGAAGAAAGAAATCAAAGAAGACCTTAGAAGATGAAAAGATGTCCCATGCTCATTGGATTGGAAGGATTAATATAATAAAATTGGCCATCTTGTGGAAAGCAATCTCCAGATTCAATGCTATCCCCATCAAAATTCAAAGTCAATACTTCATATTGTTAGAAAGAACAATTTGCAAATTCATTTGCAATAACAAAAAACCCAGGGTAGCAAAAATCATTATCAACAAAAACGAACATCTGGTAGAATTGCCAATCCTGACCTCAACCTGTACTTCAGAGCTATAGTGGTAAAAACTACAGGGTATTGGAACAGTGGCAGGCAGGTAGATCAATGAAATAGAATTGAAGTCCCAGAAATGAACCCACACACCTATGGTCACTTGATCTTTGACAAAAGAGCTAAAACCATCCAGTGGAAAAAAGACAGCATTTTCAATAAATGGTGCTGATTCACCTGGCAGTCAGCACATAAAAGAATGCAAATTGACCCATTCTTATCTCCTTGTAAAAAGCTCAAGTATAAGTGGACTAAGAACCTGATATAAAACCAGATATACTTAAAGGAATAGAAGAGAAAGTGCAAAAAGTATTGAACACATGAGCAAAGGAAATATTTCCTGAATAGAATACAAACAAATTATGTTCTAAGAGCAAGAATTGACAAGTGGGACCTCATGAAATTACTAAGTTTTTGTAAGGCAAAGGACACTGTGAATAGGACAAAATGGCAACCAACAGATTGGGAAAAAATCTTTACCAATCCTACATCTGAGAGAAGGATAATATGCAATATATACATCTGAGAGAAGGATAATATCCAATATATACAAAGAACACAAGAAGTTACACTCCAGAGATTCAAATAATCCTATTTAAAAATGGAGATAAGAGGTAAACAGAATTCTCAACTGCCGAAACTCAGACAATAAGCACCTAAAGAAATGTTCAACATCCTTACTCATCGATGAAATGCAAATAAAAACAAACCTGAGATTCCACTCACACCAGTCAGAATGTCTTACATAAAAAACTCAGGTGACATATGCAATAGTGTCTGGGTTTGGTGGTTGTATATGGGATTGATCCCCAGGTGGGGCAGTCTCTGGATGGTCCTTCCTTCTGCCTCACCTCTGAACTTTGTCTCTATAACTCCTTCCATGTGGATTTTGTTCCCCATTCTAAGGAGGAACGAAGTATCGACACTTTGGTCTTCCTTCTTCTTGATTTTCATGTGTTTTGCAAATTGTATCTTGGGTATTCTAAGCTTCTTGGCTAATATCCACTTATCAGTGAGTGCATATCATGTGTGTTCTTTTGTGATTGGGTTACCTCACTCAGGATGATATCCTCCAGATCTATCTATTTGCCTAAGAATTTCATGAATTCATTGTTTTTAATTGCTGAGTAGTACTCCATTGTGTAAATGGACCACATTTTCTGTATCCATTCCTCTGTTGAGGGACATCTGGGTTCTTTCCAGCTTCTGGCTATTATGAATAAGTCTGCTATGAACATAGTAGAGCATATGTCCTTATTACCAGTTGGAACATCTTCTGGGTATATGCCCAGGAGAGGTATTGCTGGATCTTCCAGCATATGCCAGAAAGATTTTGCTGACAGGACCCTGATATAGCTCTCTCTTGTGAGGCTATGCCTGTGCCTGACAAATATAGAAGTGGATGCTCACAGTTATCTATTGGATGGACCACAGGGCCCCTAATGAAGGAGCTAGAGAAAATACCCAAGGAGAGAAAGGGGTCTGCAACCCTATAGGAAGAACAATAATATGAACTAACCAGTACCCCCCAGAGCTGCGTCTCTAGGAGGAGAGGCCCTTGTGAAGATCATATACCCCAGTATAGGGGAATGGAATGCCAAGGCCAGGAAGCAGGAGTGGGTGGGTTGGGGATCAGGGTGGTGGTGGGGAGGGTATAAGGGTCATTAGGGATAGCATTTGAAATGTAAATGAAGAAAATATCTAATAAAAAAGGGGGAGACATAAAAACAGACACTAAGGAAATCCTGAGAATCATAAGGACTTATATTAAAACCTATACTCTATCAAACTGGGAACCTGAAATAAATGGATAATTTTTCTTAAAAAAAAAAAAAAAAAAAACTCAGGTGACAGTAGATTCTGGTAAGGATGTGCAGAAAGAGAGACACTCCTCCATTTTTGGTATGATTGCAAACTGATACAACCTCTCTGGAAATAAGTCTGGCAGTTTCCCAGAAAATTGGACATAGTACTACCAGAGGATTCAGCTATATAACTCCTGGACATATACCCAGAAGATGATCCAACATACAGTAAGGACACATGCTCCACTATGATCATTGCAGCCTTATTTATAATAGCCAGAAGCTGGAAAGACCCAAATGTCCCTCAACAGAGAAATGGATACAGAAAATGTGGTACATTTACACAATGGAATACTGCTCAGCTATTAAAAACAATGACTCCATGAAATTCTCAGGCAAATGGATGGATCTAGAAAATATCATTCTGAGTGAGATAATTCAGTCTCTAAAGACTACACAGACTGTGTACTCACTGGTATTAGGCAAAGAGCATGGAAAACCCATGACACAACTCACATACCCCATGAAGCTCAAGAAGAAGGAAAGAGTGGATGTTTTAGTTCTAAAAGGGTGTGGCCTCCCTTCCCCCAGCCTGGAACCTGCCTGCTCAAGGGTGGAGCTACCGGCTCATTCGTCCTGCCACGCCCACTGCTGGAACCTGCCCTTGCTGCCTGGAGTCACACACGTGTTCGTCCTGCTACTGGACCCTGAGTTACTTGGCGGGAAATTGGGTTCCCTCCCCCTTCCTTTATAAACTGAGTGTCTGGAATTAGTAAAATTGAGTCTTGATCAGAATGTTGTCTTGACTCCATTGTTTCTTCCGCCCCGTCTAGTTTCCTCTCTTTCAGCCTGACCTGCCTTTCTCAGTGAACCGTTCGTGTTGTGGACCGCGGGCGGGCCGCAACAGTTGGCGCCAGAACTGGGACCTGAAGAATGGCAGAGGGATGTTAAGAGAAACGACTGCTGTGTGGAGCTCCACAAGAAAGGAAAGAATCTTCGTATCGGAGGAGCATCGGAGCAAGGGACAGGTACACATGCTAGCGCTAGCCTAAAAAATTTCAGTTTTGTAAAGTGTTGCTGAGGATGCGGTAGGATACGAATCAAGTTTGAAGCAGTGCTGACCCAACACTGGTTCTGCTTGGGGTCAGCAGTTCGTTAATCGGAACTAGATACGGAGACAGGCGGTGTGCCGCAGTTTTTTAGAAAACTGCTTAGGTGGAAGAAAGAAGGGTTCAAAATCATGGATCAGGCGATTGTTTTTAGTTTTCAGGAGTTGCTTAAGAAAAAAGGAGTAAGGCTTGAAGTACAATTAGTAAGAAATTTTTTAGATAAGATAGATAGCTGTTGTCCATGGTTCAAAGAAGAAGAAACGATAGATTGCGGAACCTGGGAGAAAGTTGGTGAGGCCCTGAATATCGCTAAGACAGATAATTTTACCCTAGGTCTCTGGGCGCTCGTAAATGATGCTATAAAAGATGCAACTTCCCCAGGGCTAAATTGCCCTCAGGCGGAACTTGTGGTATCTCAGGAGGAGTGCCTATCAGAGAAGGCCTCCTCAGGAAAAGATCTTCTTAACTCAAAAATTGATAAATGTGGAAACTCTGATGATGGACTGAATTTTAACAAAAATCACTCAGATAGAGGAATTGCCCATTACCCTAATGAGAATTGGTCCTCTTGCGAATCTCCCGCTTCACCCATAGTCACCACTTCAGGAGGTGCTACACATAGGGACACACGGCTAAGCGAGTTAGAATTTGAAATTAAGCTTCAGAGGCTGACTAATGAGCTTCGGGAACTAAAAAAGATCTCAGAAGCGGAGAAGAGTAACTCTTCTGTAGTTCACCAGGTGCCGCTAGAAAGAGTTGTGAGTCAGACTCGTGGGAAAGGACAGAATTCGTCTAATACGCTGGCCTTTCCTGTGGTCGAGGCAGTTGATCAGCAAGATGCTAGGACCAGACATTACCAGATCTTGGATTTCAAGTTGTTAAAAGAGTTAAAGGCAGCTGTTGTGCAATATGGTCCTTCAGCCCCATTCACTCAAGCATTACTGGACACAGTGGCGGAGTCAAACTTAACCCCCTCAGATTGGAAGACTCTGTCCAAGGCTACCCTGTCAGGAGGAGATTTTTTTGCTTTGGGATTCTGAATGGCGAGATGCCAGTAAGAAAACTGCTGCTTCTAATGCTCAGGCTGGTAACCCAGACTGGGATAGCAACATGCTTTTAGGAGAGGGTCCATATGAGGGAAAGACAAATCAGATTGATTTTCCCGTTGCAGTGTACGTGCAAGTTGCGACAGCCGCACGCCGTGCTTGGGGAAAGTTGCCAGTTAAAGGAGATACTAGTGGAAGTTTAGCTAGCATTCGGCAGGGTTCTGATGAACCATATCAGGACTTTGTGGACAGGCTGTTGATTTCCGCTAGTAGAATCCTTGGAAGTCCAGACACAGGTAGTCCCTTTGTTATGCAGCTGGCTTATGAGAATGCTAACGCAACTTGCCGAGCTGCAATTCAACCGCATAAGGGACAGACAGATTTGGCGGGATATGTCCGTCTTTGCGCAGACATCGGGCCTTCCTGCGAGTTCTCGCAGGGAACCCATGCGCAAGCAATGTTCTCGAGGAAACGAGAAAATAATGCATGCTTTAATTGTGGAAGTTTGGATCATTTTAGAAGTAATTGTCCTAAGAACAAGGGCGCCAATGGTAGACAAACAGGCCGTACCCCAGGAATATGTCCCAAGTGTGGGAAGGGCCGCCACTGGGCAAAAGATTGTAAGCATAAACCAAGGGTTTTGAGCCGCCCGGTGCCGGGAAACGAGGAAAGGGGTCAGCCCCAGGCCCCGAGTTACTCAAAGAGGACAGCTTATGGGGCCATAAATCTGCTGCCCAGCCAACAAGATCAGTTCTTGAACTTGTCAGGTCAAACCCAGGAAATGCAAGACTGGACCTCTGTTCCACTGTCCACGCAGTATTAACCCCAGAAATGGGAGTCCAAACTCTGCCTACCGGAGTCTTTGGACCACTGCCCACAGAAACCTGTGGCTTTCTCTTGGGACGAAGCAGTTCTATTGTAGAAGGCCTGCAGATGTTTCCAGGTGTTATAAATAATGATTATGAGGGAGAACTTAAAATCATAGCCGCTTGCCCTCGTGGTGTTATAACTATACCTGCTAATCAAAAAATTGCTCAACTTACTTTGATCCCTTTACGCCAGTCACTGTATAGATTCTTTGAAAGTGAGGAAGGACAAAATAATTTTGACTCCTCGGGCGTAAATTGGGTGAAATCTATCACAAATCAGAGACCTAACCTTAAATTGACTCTTGATGGAAAAGGCTTTGAAGGATTAATAGATACCGGGGCCGACGTAACAATTGTAAGAGGGCAGGACTGGCCCTCAAACTGGCCCTTGACTGCTTCCTTGACTCATCTTCAAGGAATTGGGTACGCCAGTAACCCAAAACGTAGTTCCAAATTGCTAACCTGGAGAGATGAGGAAGGGAAATCAGGAAAGATTCAGCTGTATGTTATGTCAAATTTGCCTGTGACCCTGTGGGGAAGAGATCTGTTGTCACAGATGGGTGTTATTCTGTGCAGTTCTAAGGAGATGGTGACTGAACAGACATTCAGGCAGGGACTCCTGCCTGGTCGTGAACTAGTAAAAAAAGGACAGGGAATTAAGACCTTTAAGGATCTTAAACCCCACTCTAACATGAGAGGTTTAAAGTATTTTCAATAGCGACCACTATCTTGCCTGCATCCCACGCGGAAAAAATTCAATGGCGTAATGATATTCCGGTGTGGGTAGATCAGTGGTCTTTACCTAAAGAGAAAATAGAGGCCGCTTCTTTGCTAGTGCAGGAGCAGTTAGAAGCAGGACATTTGGTAGAGTCTCACTCTCCCTGGAATACACCCATTTTCATTATCAGAAAGAAATCTGGAAAATGGAGACTGTTACAAGATTTAAGAAAAGTTAATGAGACCATGGTACTTATGGGAACCTTACAACCGGGGCTCCCCTCCCCAGTGGCCATTCCTAAGGGATATTAGAAGATTGTTATAGATTTGAAAGATTGTTTCTTTACCATCCCTTTGCATCCAAAGGATTGTGAGAGATTTGCTTTTAGTGTTCCTTCTGTAAATTTCAAGGAACCCATGAAAAGATATCAATGGACAGTCCTCCCGCAGGGGATGGCTAATAGTCCCACATTATGTCAAAGGTTTGTGGCAAAAGCAATTCAGCCTGTTAGACAACAATGGCCAAATATTTACATCGTTCATTTCACAGATGATGTCTTGATGGTGGGAAAGGACCCCCAAGAATTGCTTTTGTGTTATAAAGGTTTACAAAAAGCCCTAGCTGATAAGGGATTGCAAATTGCTTCTGAAAAGGTACAAACTCAGGATCCTTATAATTATTTGGGTTTTAGACTCACTGATCAAGCTGTTTTTCCCCAAAAGATCGTTATTCGTAGAGATAACTTAAAGACCTTAAATGATTTTCAAAAATTGTTGGGTGATATTAATTGGCTTCGCCCCTATTTAAAGCTTACTACAGGGGAGTTAAAACCTTTATTTGATATTCTTAAAGGGAGTTCTGATCCCACTTCCCCTAGATCCCTAACCTCAGAAGGATTGCTGGCCTTACAACTAGTGGAAAAGTCTATTGAAGAGCAATTCATTACCTATATAGATTACTCCCTGCCGCTGCACGTGTTAATTTTTAATACGACTCAGTGCCTACGGGACTGCTATGGCAAAAATTTCCTATAATGTGGATACATTCAAGGATTTCTCCCAAACATAATATCTTGCCATATCACGAAGCAGTGGCTCAGATGATTATCACTGGAAGAAGGCAGGCATTGACTTATTTCGGAAAAGAGCCAGATATCATTGTTCAGCCTTACAGCGTAAGTCAAGACACTTGGCTGAAACAGCATAGTACAGATTGGTTGCTTGCACAGATAGGGTTTAGTGGAATTATAGACAACCACTACCCTCAAGATAGGTTAATAAAATTTTTAAATGTACATGATATGATATTTCCTAAGATGACTTCTTTACAGCCTTTAAATAATGCTCTATTGATTTTTACTGATGGCTCCTCTAAAGGGCGAGCTGGATATCTTATTAATGATCAACAGGTTATCGTAGAGACTCCTGGTCTCTCGGCTCAGCTAGCCGAATTAACAGCAGTGCTAAAGGTCTTTCAGTCTGTACATGAGGCTTTTAATATTTTTACTGACAGTTTATATGTTGCTCAATCAGTACCCTTATTGGAAACCTGTGGCACGTTTAACTTCAATACGCCATCAGGATCCTTATTTTCAGAATTGCAAAACATCATTCTTGCCCGGAAAAATCCGTTTTATATTGGCCACATACGGTCTCACTCTGGTCTTCCTGGGCCTCTGGCCGAGGGTAATGATCGCATTGACAGGGCTCTAATAGGAGAAGCTTTAGTTTCAAATCCTGTTGCTCTGGCCCAACGTGATCATGAAAGGTTTCACCTCTCTAGCCACACCCTAAGGCTCTGCCATAAGATCACTAAGGAGCAAGCGAGAATGATTGTAAAACAATGTCCTAAATGTATTACATTATCCCCAGTGCCACATCTAGGAGTCAATCCTAGAGGCCTTGTGCCTAATCATATTTGGCAAATGGATATAACCCATTATGCAGAATTTGGAAAACTAAAATATATACATGTTTGCATTGATACCTGTTCAGGATTTCTCTTTGCTTCCCTGCATACAGGGGAGGCTTCAAAAAACGTAATTGATCATTGCCTACAAGCCTTTAATACCATGGGGTTGCCTAAGCTTATTAAGACAGATAACGGGCCATCTTATTCTAGTAAAAACTTTATTACATTCTGTAAAGAATTCGGTATCAAACATAAAACTGGAATTCCTTACAACCCCATGGGACAAGGAATAGTTGAACGTGCTCATAGCACCTTAAAAAATTGGCTTTTTAAAACAAAAGAGGGGCATCTATATCCCCCAAGGTCACCAAAGGCTCACCTTGCCTTTACCTTATTTGTCCTAAACTTTTTGCAAACTGACATTAAAGGTCAGTCTGCAGCGGAACGCCACTGGCACCCAGTTACTTCTAATTCTTATGCATTGGTAAAATGGAAGGACGCCCTGACTAATAAATGGAAGGGTCCAGATCCAGTTCTAATCTGGGGAAGAGGCTCGGTTTGTGTTTTTTCACGAGATGAAGATGAAGCACGGTGGCTACCAGAGAGATTAATTTGTCAGGTAAACACAGATTCTGTCTCTCCTCATAAGTATCATTCTAAAGACTAAAATTCCTCTTGTGCTGGGAGTGGAAGCTCTCAGAAAAAATTGTTTTCCTCTGTTTCCCAATTCCCCTACAAGAGGCCGGAGATTAACTTTAGCTTTACAATTTGCATCTAAATAAAGTACCTTGACTTCTCCAAACAGAAAATTTACATTGCTACACTCTCATTGTTTAGAATTCTTCCTTCTCTCAAGCAGGTCGATCTACATTCTCCAGTTCTCCGCCCCGCCCCTACGAGCAAACAGGTGGTTCTGCTAATCTCCCTTCCAGGGACATCCCAGCATGTGGCTTTTCAGTCTAAGATAAGATCTAGATTTACCAGGAGAGCTAGGGAAGTAGAAATTTCATATATATTTACAAAGATTAGTTCTTATTTTGATAGATATAGGCTTAGTCCCTTAGCTGGCCTCTGGCTTTTCACCCTTGCTGTTACTGCAAGGTGTCCTTAGTTCCTCAGGCTACTGGGAATAACAGGGATGAAGAGGAAAGACTTTCAGCTCCTATTTTAACCAAAATTAATGGTGTTAATACTGACATAATTCTTGTCTAGGCCTTGCTAAATCTGAGGTTGACAAGTCTCATATAGAGACCTCGCAATAACTCAGAATTACGCTACTGATTCATAATCATATGAATACGGTATGGGTACCGCTTGGCGCAGGAGATTACTGCGGAGGGAAGGTCCAGTTTGACCATTTCTGAGTTCCCTGTGCGACACACCTGATTTGACGGAGGTTGGTATCCGATTCCAGCTAAAAACCAAAAATACTTAAGGCTCTGCCTCCCCTCCCCAAAAGATACCAAGAGCCACAGATGTGAGTTGTTACAATGCTCACAGGAGGAATCAGGCCAATGTCCACCCAAGTCAAGGTTAAAGGCCCACTCATCTACGGATGAGAAAATCATTTGATCACCTCTGTTAAGCATTGCCTATTTAAACTTAATTAATAGGGGGGAGAGAGGTTGGAGACCTTGCTGTTGTAAGAGCAGGCCCTTCACTGCCTCCCACCCAAAAAATAAAAAAGCCAATTGGCCTTGTACTAGGAGCCAGCCAGTCTTAACCCCTTCTCCCTGTCCCCCTGCCTTTCACCCAAAATTGTGGATAATTTTCAGCTCAGTGTTATTCTAAAATTGTTTAGTTAAACTCAGCCAGGGTTCCAACGCCCTACTTAAAATGCAAACAGGTAGCTACCTATTCAGCACTAATTAGCATTATAAAGTCAGAGCCTACAGCCCAGCGCTGCTATTCAGTCAGTGCCTTAAAGACAGTCTTAGCCAGATACAGTTTACCATTAGAAAAGTTAGGGAACCCCACGGAAACAAGTTTTTTCTTTAGCCCTAGGAACTCAGGCAGAACTATTGAACATAGATAATTTTTCTGCCACAGGCCACCCCCTTTTTATTTTTGTTTTGTTATCTAATGGGGGGAAATGTGGCCTCCCTTCCCCCAGCCTGGAACCTGCCTGCTCAAGGGTGGAGCTACCGGCTCATTCGTCCTGCCACGCCCACTGCTGGAACCTGCCCTTGCTGCCTGGAGTCACACACGTGTTCGTCCTGCTACTGGACCCTGAGTTACTTGGCGGGAAATTGGGTTCCCTCCCCCTTCCTTTATAAACTGAGTGTCTGGAATTAGTAAAATTGAGTCTTGGTCAGAATGTTGTCTTGACTCCATTGTTTCTTCCGCCCCGTCTAGTTTCCTCTCTTTCAGCCTGAACTGCCTTTCTCAGTGAACCGTTCGTGTTGTGGACCGTGGGCGGGCCGCAACAAAAGGGGGAACAATATAATCAAGGGAAGGAAGTAGAGGATTGGAGAGACTTGGGAGGAAGAGAAGTGGGGGAGGGGTAAGGAGTAAGACTCAGGTATGTGATTAGATAGTGGAGATGTACAGAGGGTCAGGAAATTGAAGACAGGTATGTAGCGATGGGAGATGGGGAACTGGGGGTAGCAATCAGAAAGTCCCAGATGCCAGGAAATCAAGAGCTTCCCAGGACCCCATGGGGATGACATTAGCTGAATTAATCCACAAAGTGGAGGGAGAACCTGTTAAGACCATATCCAGAGGCTAGGCATGCCCCACTCTGGGTGAGGGAAGGGGCTACCCACCTATCTTCAAAATTTTAACCCAGAGTTGTTCCTGTTTAAAGGAAACACAGGGACAAGGAATGTAGCAGAGACTGAGGGAAAGGCTATCCAGAGACTGTTCCACCTGGAGATCCATACCACATACGACATTAAACCCAGAGCATATGGCAAATGCCAAGAAGTGCTTGCTGACAGCAGCCTGATAGGACTGTCTCCTGAGAGGCTCTGCCAGATCCTAACCAATACAGATGTGGATGCACCCAGCCAACAATCGGACTGACCACGGAACCCCAAAGGAGGAGTTAGGGGAAGGAATGAAGGAGCTGAAGGGGCCTTATATGATATAAATGGGAGGGGAGGCCATTGGTGCTGTGAAGGCTTGATGCCCCAGTGTAGAGGAATGCTAAAGTGGTGAGGCAGGAGTGGGTAGGTAGGTGGAGGAGCACCCTCATAGAAGCAGGGTAAGGGGAAATGGGATAGGGAGATTATAGAGGGGAAACTGGGAAAGGGGATAACATTTGAAATGTAAATAAATAAAATGTCCAATTTTTTAAAAAAGAGAAAGAAAAAGTAAATGTAGCAGAGGGTTCAAGTCACATCCTCAGTATCCTGATGTTAGTAGAAGAATTAAAACCACTTAAATAAAGCAAAGAAGTTTCATTGTTAGAAGTCACTGATAATCACTTGGAGTTTTGCAAAGTTGCCATTGTGATGCTATATTTATGAACATATATTTCAATGTTTTGCTCTTTTCTTCATCTTACTGCTAACACTTTCCCATTTTCATGCCAATTCTATTCTCATGAAATTACTCCAAACAAAATGAAAGAAGCTTTAAAAATCAATAAAATTACTTCATTTCCCTTTGTGAAAAAAAAAGCCAAATTCATAAAGAGCCAATTAAAAACTTAGGGGAAAAGAAAAAAGCTCATTCCTCCAGCTAATTGGTCACTGGTAGAGAGGAAGTCCATTCTGTCACTCTGTGTGTCTCAGAGACTAGCATGGAGTTCAACTACAGAAATGACCTATTGATCAAAACAGAGCAACTATGGGTTGTTGTATGTAGTTTTTGCTGCCTGCTTCATGTTTCCAGGCAGGTTACATGCATGTACCTGCTCAGAAGCTATCTCATATTCTCACGTAGAAATTTCACACACACACACACACACACACACCTTTGATAACTCAATGACTGGGTACTCCTAATCCTTCCCATACTACCACAGGTACAGTCAGGCTAGTGGCCAGTTTCTACTTCTCCAGAAACTCACGAGACTGGTAGGATTTATTTCCTATGCTACGAAGTTCCCTTCTCCTCTCTTAGTCCTCTGATTCTCTCTCTGCATCCTACCTATGCAACTCACAGTATCCCAACCCATGCTCAACCACTGGATACTGGCATCTTTGTTGCTGGATCAAAATCTACTTGGGGGCGAGGACCTTCAGCATCAGTAAACACAGATTCCTGATCAGAGCATCAGAACCACCCACTACATCTCACATTTTCTGTCCAATTAAAAACAAAAAACAAAAACAAAAAAAAGACTTTTCTTTCAGACATAAATTGAGCAGAACCATAATAATCATGTAAATTACAAAGTATGATATATAATTAAAACCTAGTCCTTCATATTTGTCAATTAGATAAATTACTCTCCCATCATTCCTAACTTAAAGGGTTACAATTCTATCCTTGAATTATGTTTATCCTGCAACACCAACTGAAAACCATGCTTTCTACTCTATATCATGTCTTTAATGATAAACTACTTAAGTTTGTTTAAGGGACTATAGTAAGTCTTCAATCCCGTCAGAAATCTGAGAATGAATTGAATATTACCTGAGTATAGGAAGTACCCAACATAGTTTCTTACACTTAAACAAATTGTAGAGACAGTAGATTACCTTGACAGTCCTCTTATTTCTTATAACATTGGAGCTACTGTCTTTTACCTTCTGGCCTAGGATCATGTGACAGACCTTTGTAAAGCAGAACTGTGAAGGACTGTTTACCCTGTCCTGTCAGATTTATTAGTCAACTATTCCACATAGTGTGTGCTTTTGATGGAAGTATTTGGTCTGTAGATAAAAAAAGCAATATCTGTCCCATGGCTACCTTGCCACCATAAGCAACCTCACCTGAAGGTAAAGATGTTGAATTCTTTGAAGGAGAATGAGGAATCTGTAATGAGCAAACATGTCTCATTGTCAAATGATCATTAATAATGAAATAACATTAAATATCACATTCTGTGGATTTCTGAAGTTTTTGAAGAGTATCTATGTAAATTATATTTAAAAGAATTGCATAACCAGAGTGCCTTTCTAAGAATAATAATATTAATTTTAAATTTTGTATCAATTCATACCAATAAAAACCTCTAATCTATATGAATATATAAATTCTGTACCAATATATGAAATTATTACGTCAATCAATTACAAAGGTTTCTACCAATGTAAGATTGTGCCATCCCATCTATTTCCTCCATGTTCAAAATTATGATCATTCCCAAATTATCCCTTAAAATGACAACCTATCTAGTATATAAAATATCTGTAACCAGACACCCAAATATAAGGAATTAGGCTAAGGTTTCTTGCTGATTGAGGTGACTTCAAACTCTTTAAATGGGTGAAGAATGATAGGAAAATTAGAAAATTTGTTAGACTTAAGAAAGCTATCTTTAGCATCCGCTATCCAGTCTCTGTATGCTTAGAAGGCTCAGGGCTTGACTGAAGTTCTGACTGGATTTGTCTGAAAGGCAAGATGATGTGGAATCAGCAGCAATCCTTGATTATGGGCATCAGGAAGCAGGGTGCCAAGCAGTTCAGTTCAGCATCTCTGCCAAATCTGTATATTCTGTAACATTTAAATCTCACAATCAAAGTATTAGTACCACCAAGATTTTCATATGGATTGTGCAGGGTGCACAGATCAGTTAAGGATGAAATATTCTTCTTTGTAGGAATAGGTGAAAGACAACTGTCTTTTTATGAGTTAAGCTTATGGATAACCAAATGTAATAAATCTTCATTCATTCCAAATGAAGGAGGGCAATTACTGAACTGTTCCTATGTCAAGGAATCAGTAGATCAATTTACCTGTCTTGGATTTTTCTAATGTTTTGAGATCTTCAGGTGGTCTTCCCCTATCATATCTGATCCATATCACTCTAGAAGGAAGCCAGAGTCTATTCTCCTTTCCTATCAGTACAAAAACAGTTTTTCTTCCAAAAATAGCATGTCCTTGGTCCAGTAATCGGAATTCATTAAGGGTATAGCTTGATCTCTCTCCCAGAGGAACTTTAACATAACCAGCAAAATCATAACCCCAATCATTTTGATAATCAAAACAAATTAAAGCAATTTCAACAACTATTACCTGTTGAGACAGTGCATCTACTCTCCCCTGCCCCAACCTTCATGAGATCAAGGCAAAGTTTGATTATACATCTTTGTAAACTTGAATCATTCCTAATATGCAGGTTAATATCTCTGTGGGTAAATATTGTAGTGTGTCCCTTCTCTATATATAATTCTCAAGGCTTAAGCTTCTCCTGTCTGAGGTATCCTAGGCTCCTTAAGTCCTTCTTTCAAACTTATGCTTTTAAGCTTAAAAGCCTCAATAATTATGTGTGTGTGTGTGTGTGTGTGTGTGTAATGTATATGTATATTTAACTTTAATTAAATTCCCTTCTACTTACTGTATAAGCCTATTTAACATACTAGGCTGACAATCCCAGAAATCCTGTGTCAGCCTCATTCAGAAATCCCAAGAGATTGTCCTGGCAATACTCTTACATATCTTTAGATCATTTGTCCATTTATTTCCCTAACTTCTCTCTTTTGTGAAGCTTAATATCTGTTGTGTCTACCATCTGGCTCTCTAGTTCTCATCTTAAGTTCTTTGTATCACTTTTGAACCTTGGGAAGAAATCTCCATGTGGCTCAGGCAAAATCTGTATATTCCCTTCTATCCTTAAAAGCAATTAAATTTATAAATCCCTATCCTTTATTTATCTGATGCCTGGTGACAGGCAGATTTATTGTCTATTTCTATTTACCTCACTCCTTGCACTAGGGGAACAAGTCAGCCTATTTGCACAGCAGGAGTTCCCATCATCTCTAAGCAGAGGCTTTACTTGCCAGACCACTGTGTTCCTTTGTTTTATTTCTCCAAGCTTGAAGCATTGGGTTTCAGCTTGGCTTGCTGGAGAATCTGTTCTTCCCACCTCCTAGACTTATATGACTTGTATGTGTGCATTACATCTGAGAATTCCTTAAATTAATGAATGGATTCTCTCCCCACATTGTGTAGCATGTATTGCATGTAAATTTTGCTGCCTGCTTTGTGTTCCAGGCCTGTTGCATGTGCCCACCTGCCCAGGAGAAGTCTCAGATCAAAGCATAGACAACACATGCAAGCACACACACAGACACACACACACACACACACACACACACACACACTATTTTTAAAATGCCTTTGCTAATTCAATGACTGGGCACTCCCTACTCTTACCCTGCTATCCCAGGAGGGTTATGTGGGTCCTTACCCAGAAACTTATGGCTCACATAACTGGTTGACCTTATGCCCTCCACTCTTGCATCCCTATCTCCTCTCTCAATCTCAGATTCTTTCTGTGTGTCCTACCTACTCCATTCTCGGTGTCCCTCTCTGTGCTAAGCCATGACACCATCTCTAATAATAGATCAAAATCCAGTTGGAAACAAGTATCTTTAGTGTCAGTAAACACCCATTCCTCATAAACTAATTAGAACCACCCTCTTTATTGGGTCCCTAAAATAGGGAACAACCACATATCAGAAAGGCTCACCTTGACATATCACAGATCCAGAGTGAGAGAAAGGAAGAAGTAGTCAGTTGTGAAGAGCAAGGTAGCTGATGCTGACAAGATTAGGGAACAGAAACCATGGCATTGCTAGATAGTAGTACATAGAGAATGGTAGCCCCTACCTAGATCAAGAGCAGATTTTACCAGCTGAGACTAGCCCAGGGTGTTGATAACTCTTGGGCCGAGGCCAGTGGGTTTATTACACTCTACAGTAATCTATTTTTTTCTCTGTGTCTATAGGACTGAAATTCCATGGGTATGTATAATATCCACAGCTGCATCCTTCCAGGAGCATTATTGAGGAGTTCTTGATGATATAAAATCAAATCCTTCACCTGTATCAACCTCAGTACTCTAAATGCTTGTTGAACTCACTATGAAAATAGGGCACATTTCAGTTAAAGCATTATCCCCAGAGAATATTATCTAGTTATCTAGGAACTCTCATGGTGAGAGGGGCAGAAAAGCAGTAAAATTAAGTGTAGACAGCAGAGGCACCTGTAAATATACAAGGAATGATAGTGAGGTAAAAAACACTGCTTAAATTATATGACATTAACTGTCCAGTATTGACCACAACAACGTAAGCTGTAGGAAAAGAAAAAAAAAAGTCTATATATTTAAGGTACACTTTTGCCTTATGCATACGGCTGTAATTCTATAGAAGAAACTACATTAAAAAAATATATGTATATATATATATATATATATATATATATATATCCCTCTGTCTCTCTCTCTCCCACTCTCTCTTGATTCTCTTCTTTCCTTTTTACTATACTTTACTGTACTTTACAATGTCGTCACTTTTGTTACTTTATTTTATTATTTAAATTAGCTGTGTTTCTATTTGTTATTCTCCTTCAAAGTGTATTGAATTCACAGCACAATGGAGGGATGGATGGACAGCCTATAAATAGCTTGTTACCCCCAACATCCTCCCAATGGAAGAGTTTGCAATATTAGTTGAGATTTTTATACTGGCTCCAGTAGTCTTATGCTCCATTAGTGAAGCTTTTCCAACCTGTTGTCAAGGCAATCCTAAAGGACCCTTTAGACCACTTTCTTTTTACAGCCTGTAACAGAGTGGAATATGCCAGAAGATTATATGGTACACTTCATTCACATACTGCCATGCAAGTGACTCAAATAGCTTTAGTTCTTTTAAACGTCTCCAGTTAGTGGATAGATAAATTCCTGACAAAACTCAAAACACTCTAATCAGAATATTGGTATTGATGCAGGACTCAACTTGACCACAGTGTCACTGTATTTACATGTGTCTGTGTGTCTATCTCTTCTTCCTTCTGTCACCAACACTAGCAAGTGTTCCAACATCCAAGTCATGAAGGACAATACACACTAGCCACTCTTTCCATACACAAAACCCAACTGAACAACTATATTACTAATATTCAATCAATAGAGGAACCACAAAATTTCTCCTGATTTCAGAGAAATATAGAAAATGTACCATGATACAGAAAGGACATATATGAGGCAGCCAGTTACTTAACTGTAAAGGGACAAAGCCCATCTATTTATGTACCAGTAGTTACCTAAAATACTGTGATATGGGGAAAGAGTTTTTTTTTAAAGTCCTCCTTTACTTTAAAAAATATTTTCCCAAAATTTCAGAGAACTTTTTTTATTTGCTTGTATCCTCCCTGTATTCATCACATATAGACTTGAAAAAAACCAAGGACCACACAATGTTAACTCAAAAGACAGTGGCCATGCATGGGCCAACTGTGTCTCCTGCACCAAATACCATACAGTCTCATTAAATCATTAACTTTCTTCTCACATACAGAGTAGTCTCAGATTTTGTATTTCAAATTCCTTCTATAAATGTTGAAAATTAATACTAGAAGGAAGATTATCAACCTCTAGGGAAGTAGTATTTTATGTATATAAAAGCAACCATATTCCAAACTTCTTAACATTTATTATTTAAACTGAAAACTTCTTGAAGGATAAAGAAACTGTGCTTCATACCACTCCTGAGCATATACACAGAAGGACACACACTTGTAATAAGGACACATGCTCCACTATATTCATAGCAGCCTTATTTATAATAGTCAGTAGCTAGAAAGAACCCAGATGTCTCTCAACAGAGAAATGGCTACAGAAAATGGGATACATTTACACAGTAACGTACTCCTCAGCTAATAAAAACAATGAATTTATGAAATTCTTAAGCAAGTGGATGGATCTGGAGGATATCACCCTGTCTTAGTTAGGGTTTTACTGCTGTGAACAGACACCATGACAAGTCTTATAAAAACAACACTTAATTAGGACTGGCTTACAGGTTCAGAGGTTCAGTCCATTATCATCAAGGTGGGAGCATGGCAGTACCCAGGCAGGCATGGCGCAGGCAGAGCTGAGAGTTCTACATCTTCAACCAAAGGCTGTTAGTGGAACACTGATTTCCAGGCAACTAGGGTGAGGGTCTTAAGCCCACACCCACAGTGACACACCTACTCCAACCAGGTCACACCTATTCCAACAGGCCATACCTCTAAATGGTGCCACTCCCTGGCCCAAGAATATTCAAACCACCACACATGCTGAGTGAAGGAACCCAATCATAAAAGAAAACACATGATATGCGCTCACTGATAAGTGGATATTAGCCCAGAAACTTAGAATTCGCAAGATACAATTTGTAAAGCTGGTGAAACTCAAGAAGAATGAAGAGCAAAGTGTGGATACTTCGTTCCTTCTTAGAATGGGGAACAAAATACCCATGGAAGGAGTTACAGAGACAAAGTTCGGAGCTGAGTGGAAGGAAGGACCATCCAGAGACTGCCCCACCTGGGGATCCATCCCATAAACAACCACCAAACCCAGACACTATTGCATATACCAACAAGATTTTGCTGACAGAACCCTGATATAGCTGTCTTCTGTGAGGCCATGCCAGTAGCTGGCAAATACAGAAGTAGATGCTCACAGCATCTATTGGATAGAACACAAGGTCCCCAAAGAAGGAGCTAGAGAAAGTACCCAAGGAGCTGAGGGGTCTGCAGCCCTATAGGAGAAACAACAATATGAACTAAACAGTACCCCCAGAACTCATGTCTCTATCTGCATACATAGCAGAGGATGGCCTAGTCGGCCATTAGTGGGAGGAAATGCCCTTGGTCTTGCGAAGACTCTAGGCCCCAGTATAGGGGAATGCCAGGGCCAGTAAGTGGGAGAGGGTGGGTTGGGGAACAGGGGGAGGGGAGAGGGTATAGGGGATTATCAGAGAGGAAACTAGGAAAGGGGATAGCATTTGAAATGTAATGAAGAAAACATCCAATAAAAAAAAGAAACTCTGCTTCTGTTGTACAACACCATGTTTCACACTGTCCTTTCATGATGATCTTTCTCACACACAATTTAAATAACTGGAAAAGTTGAGTAAAATCATTACAGAGTGCAGGTTGAATTACTATGGCTATCTCCTCAGCTCCATTCCTATGTCAAAACTCCCCTAAATTGGATTTCTTTCCAAAGAGGGGTATTTGGTTGAAGGTAGTCATGCCATAACATTGTTTCATTCAACACACCAATTGAGGGAACATAAGCATTACTTTGAAAAAGATTTCAAAGTATAGGAATAGCTTTTTTAAGGTGAATGAAGCTGTGCTCGTTAACATAAATTCAATGCTGACACACTGGCCAGCCACAGATCTGAAACCTGAAAAGCTGAAGCAATGGAGCATCTGTGGGAATGGGTATTTGAGCTTTCTGGAATCAGGAATATTATTGAATGGTTTGTGTCTGTGCATGACACACATGTTAGAAGTCACATCTGGAACAGAAACTAGACACCTGTTTCTCCTACATCATGTTCTGAACAGCAAATATACACAACCTCTAAAGACAAATTGGACAGGAAATATTGGCAGAATGTCCACCTTCACGTTATAAATTCTCTCTGAGCCTTAGATTCATATCTGCCAGCAATTTCTAGTCATGTTTTCTCATGTAATGAAGATAAAAAATGACATTACTAGATTCAACTATCAGGTTGTTTTCATTAAACTCACAGGTGAACACTGATGTTCAACTCAGTATAAATTTTGTGTGTGTTGTTGGGACTTACTACCTATCATTCTTTTTAGTTCATGCTATTCAACAGAACATTTTATTGCATATTACCTCCTTCCCAGTAATTTTTTTTTAGTTAGTTAATTAGTTAGTTAGTTTTATTCTTAACATCTAAGTGTTCAGACTGGCACAAAAACTGCATCTAAAGAGACAAAAAATGATTACTACTCCAGAGATTCTAGTATAATATGTGCAATTCGAGCAAGGAGTATATACATAAACATCTTCAGACATGGAAAAACACAAGAAAGCCCTTGAAAATCTGTTGAAGGGACAATCCAATTTGTACTGTGTTCAGAGAATTTAGAAAGAAGTCATTCCACT
Source organism: Mus caroli (assembly GCF_978045245.1). Classification (NCBI taxonomy): domain Eukaryota; kingdom Metazoa; phylum Chordata; class Mammalia; order Rodentia; family Muridae; genus Mus; species Mus caroli. The sequence goes on from NW_028227258.1 coordinate 98,116,106, forward strand.
TGAATTCTTGCATCACCCAAGCCTTTCTGTGTGCAGATGTTTCATTACTTAGCTTCTTTCATTGCCATTTCTTACTTACTGCTATAAAAATAATATATCCTTGGGAATTGCTAAACATTTAAAAATAGTTCTAAAGTATTTCCATGTGTACTTTACTAATGTGGCAATAGCCTACAGATCATTTTCATACATACTTTTTAAGGAAAAGATCAGTCACCTTTGTTTCCAACACTTAGAAGGCAGAAGTGGGAGGATGTCTGTAGTTTTGTACACTGTAACTCTGTACAGAGAGAGGGGGAGTGGGGGTGGGGAATGAGAGTTCAATGCCAGCTTGAGCCATAGAGTAAATTCCTGGACATCCAGGGCTACAGGAGTTTCTCTATCTCAAAGATAAAACGAAATCAAACCAAAGGGGGGAAAAACAGAAAGGAAAGAAAAAGCTAAAAGAGAGTTTGATCATTAACTGTTTCCTTGAGACATTTATAATTATCCCCTACTTTAGAATTTCTGGGTTTTTTTTTTTCAGGCCTATATTGGCATTTTAGTTTGTATGCCATTCATCATTGCCTTACTGTTTGCCACTACAAAAAACAAAAACAAACAAAAACAAAAACAAAAACAAAAACAAAAACAAAAACAAAACAACCTTACTATTGTTGAGCCTTTTGAATTCTGTGAACTGGAGCTTTTGTATTATGTATGTTTTTTTGACCCGTCCAGCAGGTCCAGTTATTCGAGGGTCTCGAGGGGACCTTCTCCTAAGAACCAAATGGGGGGTAGAGAGAGATGGGGGCCTTGTGCAAATAACAAAATGGAAATCGTTCTGGATTGCATCAAGCCCCAAATGTATTAGCCAGGCCCGAGGTTTAAATGCACAAGCAAAAGGGGAAGTGTCTTTTAGCAGGAAGAATGGGGCAGAGGAAATGCACCTCAGCAGGAGGGATGGGGCAGCTGAAATTTTTCTTTTGGCGACTACACGGGGAAGCAGGAACTTGGCGGTATCAGGGTACATCTTGAGGTCAGACATCCGGTGCTGACTTTCTTGGAGCGGTGTGTCCGGTGGCCCGCTTTTGACCCTCTTTTCTTCTTGTGGGGAGAGGCCCAATTCAGAGATCAGGACAATAGCGTTGCCTTAATATCTCCCAACATCTCCCCCATTTTAATATTTTTATAAAGGCATATTGTATAATAAATTTGTAGCCACGTACTGCTTAAATGTCTGTTTGTTCACCGGGTGATTCTCTAAGACCACAAAGGACACAAGGACAAGTCATCTATGAGGCTTGAATTAATGGTCCCAGTCTGTTGGGTATAACCTGGGCCAGCCAAGGTATTTAGGAACGAAGCAAGCTCTGTGGGTAGAGGTAGAGGTCTGATCCCCAGTGTGTAATGTTAGGGGCCATGTACAGGATTGACTCTCAGGCCCACAGATTTTTACCCAGAGTAACCCCGACCTGCTCCCGTGCCGTTTTTTTCTGGGGGAAGGACCCTAGGGCACTCAACCTTTATGCAATCAGACATGCCTCTCAGAGACTGTCTAACAGCTTCTAGACTAATCTCTGTGCAGTACTTAGTCTTACAACTCTCATGGGCGACAGCTTCAAGTTCCAATTTTTCGATGTGTCTAGCCTGGGATGACTGTTTAGTTTCCAATGTGGCGAGAATGTATGTTACCATGTCAGAAGCACAGACTATGGCAATCTATAAATGATTCGTGGCATGAGATTGATGGCCGAACTTAGGGGGAGGGGAATGATCTTACTTAAGCATTTTATGGAAATTGAGTCTCTCTCCCCGAGAAAAGGGTGATGAAGCGGTATCCATGCCTGCCTCTTCTCCAGTAACCTGCTTGTTATCACTAACGTCCAGCCGATGGTAATGAACTGAAACAAATGTGCTTGAAAGAGATGAATCAATTTGAGGTTTAACAAATCGGGTCAATTTCTGAAATGCCCAAGGACCGAAGGAAATCAATAATAGGAGTCCCAATAGGGGCCCTAAAAGGGAGGGTAACAAGGTCGAAAGCCAGGGGAAGGTTGAAAAATAGTTTTGGTAGTCTACCTTCCCCCTAGGCCATTGTATGGGTATAACTCAGCTATCTATAGTTCTAAGTATCCACTCTGGTTCCTCTTTAGGTCTTAAACTTCCTTCTTTCTAGTTGATGGTAAATTCCTGTGTAAGGCAGTGACCTAGCTTTCATTTAAAGTGATAGTGTAATGCCAGAGGCAATTCTGAATGTCAATGAATAGGCAACGGCCTTCCTGAATTCCAAGCCCATGGTCAGCTCAAGGACTTCTTAGGATGCTATATCCTGTCCTAAGACTACTACTTCTAAGACCTCTTTTGTCTCCAAATTTTTATCTATATAATATGTTGCTCTGACAAAGCTATGGAAATATTCTTATGCTTATTATTAACAAAATGGGCAGTACGTAGCTGCTGATCTAAAGCTGTGGTAGATACCTTTTTAAAGTTTGCATTCCCAGATTTTTAATCCAAGGATCATTTCCTAACTCTTAATAGGCAGCAAAACATAAGCAGGTCTCTAACAAAAACATAACAGTAGATTCCTTATCTAAATTAGGATCTACACAATTAATTGACAAGAATTACAATGAATATGAAAAGACTTGCCAAGATTGGCGATCTTAACTCTTAAAATTATCTAACAATAAGCATATAGGTAAGGTACACAAACTTTCATAGCTATAAGGAGCTGGCCTGAATGGCAAAAAACCAGTGCTTCTGAAGAAAGCATCTTGTACATTCTCTGTACCAGTCTTTTTGCCTCACGAGTCAGCTTTTTTAGTTGTTTTTATTTTAAGTTGGCACCAGGTTGGTACTCCTTGCTGCAGCCCATGGTGGAGATACGAAGTTTCTTTATCTGTTTGTAAGTGGCTGCTCTCCGATTTCTCCTCTTTTGTGCATTCAACACAGCTTTCTGGTCACCACTGTCAGGGCACTCACAGGTCACAGGTCAGCCTGTCACATTGGAAGCTAGCATGCTCTTGTAGCATTCTGTGGAAAAACCAAAAACATTCCCCCTTTTCCCCATATTAAGTATCTGAACAGGATCATGGCATGTGCCAATAAGTGGATCCTTTTTATCTGCCCTAGACACTATTATATCCAGTTTTTCCAAAAACAAAAATGTGATCTAAGTAATGTACATGGGGATATAATTTCCCTCCTTCTTTGTTTTTAAAGAAGGTATAGTTATTAAAGTTTTATAATACCTTGTCTTTGAGAATTATAAAATATCTCAGTAACATGTGTAACATTAAATTGTTGACAAAACATCTCTTGGAGGTTTTGAAAATAAAAATTTTGAAGCAAATAAATTTTTCTTTCTTAGATTTTTCTGTAACTAAAATCTTAAATATTAAAAATATATTGCCTCTGAATCTTATGGAGCAACAACTAGTCCCTAGAACTTTAAACTTTCCTTTAGAGGCATTAGCTAATAAAATACTTTCTACTTAGGAAACAATATATACTGAAAGATTTAAACTCTTTGTTTTTTGTATTGAAGCAGACAATAAAAATTTCTTACATATTGTAAAGCTATGTTAGCCATACCTACAGGCAAAATTATCTAGTGATCGCCAGTTTATTAAAAGCAAAACTCTTCGAATTTAACCATTATTTTAAACATCTGAATAGATCTGCAACAAAGCTAAAAAGAAATTTCCTTGAACACAGGGGAAACTTTCTCAGGCACTGTTTGCAAGATAAAAGAAGGTTACAAGCATCCCTGGGGCTGCCTTGAGCCCTGCTGTCTTGGCACTCTTATAAGATGATCACTCTTATAATTATCTTAATTACAATATACAGGTGAATTAAAAATCTTAAATTTGAAATCAAACTGCAAGCTGTAGTCAATGGAACATTGGCAATTTTAACCATAATTTTTAAGTTTCCGTTGCAATATTAGAATATATCTATAACTTTTGGAAAGCAAGACCCAATTTTAAACAATTTATTCTCCTTAAAATCAATACTAGAAACATCACTATCACATTACAAAGTTTGGCTGCCAATTTATGAATGCATGACAATGCAAATTTTAATGTTCCATCAAGGAGACATTGTTTTAAAAATCTTATCTCTATAAGTCTACTTTCTAGGATAAAAATTACATAAAATTTTATCTCAATTTAGGAGTATCTTTAGAGGACTAGTTTTCTGGGCTGGTTTATGCCAGGTGCTTTTGTTTGAAAATGACTCTAGCCCTGAGTTACTACTTAAGCTAACTTTGTAACCAGTGTTATACCTTTTTAATCATACCCAAATAAATTATAAGCCAATTCTCTATGACCAAGATATACAGATTATATTTATACCTTTAAGACCAGTCAAAAACCAAATGAAGTGGCTACATGAATCTTTTAAATTTAGATCAATCAAAGAATTTTACTTTTTATAGCTATACTTATAAGATAAAAACACACTTTGTCATTTGCTGTGCAATAATCACAAAATTGCAGAGAATTTTTTAGGAAAAAACAACTATTAGCTTATTTGCCTTAGAACTAAGAGGTTGCAGATTATTTTTCTTTAAAAACAAGTTTTTTAGCAGGACCTCTCTTGCTGTGCTTGATTTTTGGCTAAAGGGAGGGGTCTCTCAGCCTCAGTTGTACAACTGAGAGTGATTCAGCAGGTAAAGTTTTAACCATTTTTTTTTCTTTTTTTTTTTTCAACATGAAACATAAAACAGTCAGTCATTCAGACAAAGAAACAATCATTCAGACAATGAAACAAAAAACATACATGAATTGATGTGATTGGTGCACCAAACATTAGACAATATAAAGAGGAGAATTTCTCCTGTCGGGGCCAGAGAGAATAAAACAGGGTGTCCCCCGATTTCCCTCTGTCCCTGGGAGAGTTCTAAAATCTATTTTCCTCTATTCCTTCCTTTTCTTTCCTGCTTGTAAGAGGTAGCTTGTCAAACCAAGATTAAAATCCAAAATTTTCTAACAATTTCTGGCAAGCATCCAAAACTTCTAATTTATTTAATCTGAGGGCAAATTTTTGAGAGAGCACACAATCTCTATACACTAAATGTCTCAAATAACCTAAAAGTTTATCATGCTAAATCTTTTTTGAAGCCATTTTCAGTCCACACTTAGTCAAATATTTTATAGCCATCTGCAAGAACGCTCTCTATTTTTTGCAACTGAAGAAGTAACAAAATTCTAGGCCTTTAGGTCGAGGCTTGGGAATGTGACCTTTGTGACTCATCGCTCCAAGGTATGCTAATCATACCTTGAAAGCGACATTCCTTCCTCCACCCACCTGCTTCCTGGGTTCAAAGAGTGTTCATTCAAAGAAAGTCACCCTGACCAACGCTGGAACCCACTATGCAAATGTGCTTTTGTTAGGGGCTCTTAGAAACTGTGTTGAGAGTTAACAGGAACAATTACCAGGTAGTCCTTGTAACACTTGTGACTTTGCACTTCCTTGTGACTCTTAACTGGTACCTTTGGTATTTTCCAACAACGCCCTCCCCACTTCCTTGAGTTGTGGTTTCTTCCTTTAAATACCCCCTTACTCAGCTACTGGGGCGCCACAGTCCTCTACCCCTGCGTGGGGTATGACCGTGGGCCCAGAGCGCTCTTGAATAAAAATCCTCTTGCAAGTTGCAGCAAGACCGTTTCTTGTGGGTGATTTTGGGGTGTCGCCTCTCCTGAGTCAGAACGTGGGGGAGTCCTCACGTTGTGGGTCTTTCACAACAAAAACACCATTGACAAAATGAATTATATATGTTTTAGGAAATGATTTTTTAACTCCCAATAAAACCTAATCTATGAATTTTTTGACACAATGTGGGATTGGGGAGCTGTAAATAAGGTAACAGTAAGAATTGAGCTATATTTTGACCTTTATGAAGTCTCTTTAAAACCAATTTTTATTTACTCTAAATGTGTTATTGCAAATCTCTAGCAAGGGCCTCGGCAGAAGCATGTCTGGGCCCAACACACAACTTTTTATCCCAGAGAGTTCTGTCAAGATAAGCTAAACTGACTCGAAGGGAAGCTGCCTAGCATCTGAAAGCAGGGTAAAATTTTTAAATAAGGCTATGTCCTCATAAAAGGGCGGGGAAGCAGAAAAGCACATCTAACAATCTTCAAATTTTACGCATTGTCTCTTTGTGTCTTATCCAACAAGGCTAAAGCAGAAGCATTCAATGTAGACCACAGTAAATCTCCCTGAGGGAGAGTGGGCTGAAACAGGGTCATAGCATGTTCTAGGGCAGGAACAGGGGGGTGGGTACCTGGAAGTCCTATGGATGCTTTATGATTGTTAGGGATGGTTTTAAGAAGCTGAGCCTTAAAGGTCAGGCCATTGTCATAGTTATCTTGATACAATCTTAGGCCCCAGGTGAGAACTTTTCTAAGCCTCTAAGTTCCCCCCCTTAGCAGTAAATTTTATGATCAGTGGATTACACCATCCCTTAGTGGGCTGTAAGGGCCAGGCTGCAGGCCAATGTATTGAGGAAATTACTGTCACATCTGCCCCGGTATCCAGGAGCACTTGAAACTGTTTGCCCTCTAGAAACAAAGTTAGCATGGGCCATGAATCGGTTATTTTCTGTGCCCAGTAGACTTCTGAGGATCCCGGGGAGGATGGCCAATGCTCCTCTTTTATATAAAGGAAATGGCTGAATAGTAGGAGTGGTAGGGCTTGGGCGATGTGCTCTCTAGCCCTAAGGGTAAGTGGTCCCTGCGTGTCGGTGACTAAGATTTTTATCTCCCCATGGTAGTTGGTGTCAACCACTGTAGGAATCACCGTTAGGCCTTGTAAAAGTCTGGACACTCAGCCGATGACGAAAAAAAAAGTCTTTTGGGGAGGGGGTCCAAATTCACCTGTGTTAACTGCTGTTAATTGAGGCATATAATAAACAGGGGTGCCCCAGGCGGCATCTGCACCCAATGTGAGGACACAGATGTCTACTTCTAACTAGGGCCAATGGGGCGCGGCACCAATCTTGGAGCTAGAGTTAGAGCAGCCCCAATGGCCAGGTTAATAGACTTAGAAACTTGTTGAGAAAACACATCTACCTCATTATAAGGCTTGATCATACTATTCATATCTAAACTCTTGGTTTTACCTTTCAGGGCAGCCCTACATGCCGAATTGGCATTTTCAAGAGCAAGTTTTCGGACTAACAGACCCTCACATTCCTCAGGTCCCAAAATTCTCTCAGCTGCTTCCTGTAATCTGGCAATGAACTGTGCATAGGACTCTTGGGGCCCTTGTATAATCTTGGTTAGGGGCGTAGTTAGCACCCCTTCTGCAGGGACAGCGCGCCAAACTCTCAGAGCCGCTTGTGCGGTCTGGGCGAGGACACCAGGGGAGAGCCCTAATTGTTTTATGTGTGCAGCGAAATTATCTTTACTGCAGATTTTATCAGCAGTCCAGGAGACTGTCTTACTAGTAGGATCTTTCTATTATTTGCAGCCAAATTTTCTCCTCTGTCCACAAACTCTGACTTCCAAGTTAAATATTGGCCTCTAGTGAGGACAGACTGAACAACTTTATTCCATTCATTGGGTATCAAGTAGCCTTCTCTTGCTAAACCTTCTAATATAGATACTGTGCTCCGGCCGCTTAGTTTTGCTTTTGCGAGACGGCGATCGGGAGTTTTCTAAAAAATCTTTAGTAAGGGCTAGGAGGCGAGCACCTTCTCGGCCCTCTTCTGCCTGTTTAAGGAGATCTCTGATGATTCCCCAATTGCTAAAAGGGACTCAGGGATATCTTCTCCTTGTTTTATCAAAGCATTAATATCTTCGCCTACTTTATTCTAAGTTAAAGGGTGTGTTTTAGAACCATTCAATAATAGCCATGGACATCTCTCGTCCACAAAACAAAAATATTTTATTAAATCCCTTTTTTAAAACTCTTATCCCTCTCTCCTTAAGAGACCCCTTCATCTCTTCACTAAAACTGTCTCTTTGGACAGAACATTCCCCATGGTTAATGGGATAACAACTGAATGCCTAGGCTTACCTCCCGACGTCCGCGACACTCAGTGAAGTGGCAGGGAACTGTCTTACTATCTGTGCAGTACCTCTTTAATCCGTTGTTCAGAGATCAGGACAATAGTGTTGCCTTAATAGCTCCCAACATTTTTTTTCGGGGGGGGGGGTTAATATACACTTATTAGTGAGTACATACCATACATGTCCTTTTTCAGGATGATATTTTCTAGTTTCATCCATTTGCCTGAAAAAATCAGGATGTCCTTGTTCTTAATAGCTGAATAGTAAGTAATCTATTGTGTAAATGAACCACATTTTCTGTAACCATTCTTCTGTAGTGGGGCATCTAGGTTGTTTCCAGCTTCTGGCTATCACAAATAAGACCAGTATGAACATAGTGGAACACATGCCCCTGTGGCATGGTGGGCCATCTTTTTGGGTATATACCCAAGAGTGGTTTAGCTGGGTCTTCAGGTAGATCTATTTCTAGTTTTCTCAGGAACCTCCAGATTGATTTCTAGAGTGGTTGTACCAGTTTGCAATCCCAACGGCAATGGAAGAGTGTTCCTTTTTCTCCACATCCTCAGCAAGCAATCATGAGTAAGGAGGGAGGGATGGGCTTGGGTGGGAAAGTGGATGAGGGTGGGAGAAACCTAATCTGGTATTGGGTGAGGGAAAAGGACTAAAGCCCTGAGGTCCTGCAGAAAGAATGTAAACAGGCAACTTCAGGAAATAGGAGTCGGGGGATCCCTCAGAGTGCACCAGAGACCTGGGAGGTGAGAGACTCCCAGGACTCCCAGGGGGCGGGGGCGGGGGGGGGGGACTTTGATGAAATTCCTAACAGTAGGGAGAGGGAACTTATAGAGCTCACTTTCAGCAGGAAGACAGGACACCAAGTGAAGAATGGGGTTGCCATCCCACAGTCACACTTCTGTCCCATAATTGTTTCTGTCTGAAAGAATTATAGGGATGGAAATGGAGAGTAGCCTAAGCAAAAGAAGTTCCAGTGACAGGGATCTGTATCAAAGGGAGGTCCCAAGGCCTGACACTATTCCTGAGGCTATGGAGTAGCTCTCAAAAAAAAGAAAGAAAGAAAGAAAGAAAGAAAGAAAGAAAGAAAGAAAGAAAGAAAGAAAGAAAGAAAGAAAGAAAGAAAGAAAGAAAGAAAGAAAGAGAAAAAGGATCTATTATCACTGCTCTCTGAAAGACCCAACAAGCATCTGAAAAAGTCAGATACAGATATTTGCACCCAATCAATGGATAGAAGCAGCTGACCCCTGTTGTTGAATTTGGGAAGGCTGAAAGAAGCTGAGGAGAAGGGTGAAGGAACAGAAGTCATAATTAATCTGGACCCCTGAGATCTTTCAAACACTGGACCACCAAACAGACAGCATACACCAGCTGATATGAGGCCCCCAACACACATACATTAGAGGACTTTCATATCTATGTTCATTCAGAGATGATGCACCTAATCCTCAAGAGACTGGAGGCCCAGGGAGTTTAGAAGTCAGATGGGGTGCAACCATGTGGAGATGGAGTGTAGTGGAGAGGAGGTGTGGGATGTGGAGGAGTTGGAGGGTGGGAGGGGAGGAGCAGAGAATGGAATATGGAATGTAAAGAGTGAATTACAAATAAAATTAAATTGAAAGAAAAACTTTCTATTTACTTTCTATCTACTTCCTCTGTAATGGGTCTGAAAACCATAAGTATAACTCAGATCCACTAATTTAAGGCCAAAGTGCTAGCTAAGCTGTTTGTTAGAAGCTTGAGGAGTCACTTTTTGGCTTAACTTACTGGCTGGAGTGAAAACCTTGACCCAATCCTGCTCATTTGAGTTATCTGCTGTGAAGCCGCCCTCTCTGCTTCTCTCTATAAAGACACTTGTGAAGTTATCACTGCACCCTCCAAAATGATCAAGGCACTATTTCCCTGGTGTCTTCCATCCCCACTGGTTTTTAAAATTTAAGTGCCTCATTGTCCACATACTTTCCACATCCCTGCGGGGAGGAATTTCATGGAAACATCGCATTAAGTGTTCCAAAGCCTCTCACTTTCTGGACATTTTCCAGTTGTGGGTCACTGTCTGATTTCCCATGAACTTTCAGGAGGGAGGTTCTCTGAGTCAGACATTGATCTATGGATAGAGCATAGTCTCATTGGAAATCATTTTACACCTACTTTCCTTTAGCAGAACAGCTGATCTTCCTCACTCTACTGTCAGGTTCTTGAACCCCCAAGCAGTGTCAAGATTAGTTCCACTTCATGGAATAGACCCTAAATATCACCATAGAGTACTTGGTTACTCCCAAAAGGTTTGTCCCACTGTTGCACTAGAATATCATGCAGGTAGGTCACCATTGTAGACAGAAGTATTTGTAACTGGATTGCTGTTTACACCTTTTGCTGGTTAGTGTGCAGAGTACCTTCTAGTACCAGTAAGAGGAAAGGCTCTAGTTAGGCACCAGCTTGACTTTTTGTACTCAACGAGATATGTATGATCTACCGGACTTCCAGACATGGAGTGGATACTAAATGTCCAGGAAAAGAATGTCTTGGTATTGGCATTTGAAACAAAGAAACAGAAATGGGCTATAAGAGTAGACTGAGGGTGTCTGCAGAAAGCAGGAAAGGTGGATCCACTGCAAGATTAGCCAAAGGCTCATTCAGTCTACCATACCCTGTTGTCCTGTTCTAGTTCGGTTTGTTATTATAGTAGCAAACACTATGACAAAGGGCAAATAAAAAAAAAAGTTTATTTCTCTTACAAGTTACCGGTTGTCATTGAGATAAGCCAATGTAGCAATATAAAGGTACAGAATAAATCAGAGATCACAGGGAATGCCCCTTACTCAAATGTTCTCCCTGAATTACTCAGCTACCAGCATTAGTCATCCCACACACACTTATATAAGGATAGCATCCTCCCTGGTAAGCTGGGCTCTCCTATATCAATTAACCATCAAGATACGGCCAAAGACGATCTGATGTAGGCAATTTCTCAATCATTATTCCCTCCTCCGAGGTGCCAAAAATTTGTATCAAGTTTGCAAAAATTACCCAAAATACACCCTGTCTCTGGTGGTCATCATTCTTTTACCATAAGTATTCCTCTTAATGAAGCTCCTTCCTTGCCTTTAAAAGGAAGAGTCTCTTTCTCTGTAAGTCCTCAACATGATGTCTCAAGTATGACATTCACCCTGTTCTTCTCCCTCAAGACCTTGCCTCCCAAGGATGCAAGACTCACTGCCCTAAGGAAGTGCATTGCAAAAGGGTAAATTTACGTTACCTATATTTCCAAACACACCAATGGCATGCCCTCTTTTCTTGCAATGTCAACCCATGCACACAGTCATTTTCCACTGCTAAATAAAATGAAAGGCTACCTCTAATAAGAAGTACCATGGGGCAAAACAAAGTCTGAAAGAACACTGATATATACAACATGGAGTGACTTAGAGGAGGAAGAAACCTGATCTCAACATCTTCCTAAATAAAAATAGCACCCAGGAAAAATGAAGCTAAGTGCAGCGTTAATCTCCCTACTGATTCAGAGAGTTCTGCATAGGAAACAAGGTGATGATTACTGTATCCATGCATATACTGCCATGGTACTAGCATTACCTATCATTCAAACATTAACTGGGATTCAAACTGGTCAAAAACTTGAACTATTATGCTGGGAAACGTCATGTCATGTAATGTCTGATAAGCTGTGCCTGGCAAAATGCTGGGATCCACTGTGAGTTCACATTGTGGATATGAAGCAAGCTCTGTCTTCTCAGAATACCCAACAGAGAATGTGAGCAGTATACCTGGGTTATGCAGTTTCCCTAAACTGTAACAACCTTTGAATATTCTTTGACTGTGTTGAGGAGAGTATGGTGGGTTCAGGTGTTTTCCTTGCTTTCAGGCAAATACAAGTCTGGACAGAATCTGTCCCTATTCCTAGAGGACAGTCTGATTATTGCCAGTGTCCTTGGAGATCTGAAAGGATGAAACACAGCAAAAGACAATGGAGGAGCATACAGTCGCATCTCAGACCCAGGAGGCCATGTGTTTTCACGTGCAATTAAACACCATGGTTACTTGCATCAACATTCATATAGCAACATTTGCCTGAGTCAGGGATTCTTAAACCTAAGTACAAAATACTTTGAGAGAAACAATCTCACCTTGATAGGCAACAAAACAAGTTTCCTACTGCTAACTTCAGCAGCATTCATGTTGGTATGGCTTTGAGTTTGCTGGAAAATATGCACCCTCACCCAGATAACTTACATACTCAGAGTAAAATAAAGGGAGGGCTGGGACCCTAAGAAAGGAAGAGAGAGCCAACCAGTAAAAAAAACTAGAGCTAGAATCTAAGCTCCAAGACTTCATTCATGTCCTTTCTTTGTATGGAACTAAAGAGGACATAGGCTTTGGTGTCCCTATCCTAGCCTGCATTTGCCATGGGAGTGCACGTCTGCTTATTTATGAAAGGTAATCCAGAACAGTCACCTGAGGTGATGTACTTGGAAAGGAGGCATTGAGCTCTCACAGATGTGCATTTCACAAGACCCCTCCCAGTGAGAGTACAGAGGAGGACTTGTGTCACGTTTTCCTGACAATGGCATTTAGAGGATGAAACCACTGTTCCCCTGATAGAAATAGACCAGTTTTCTGAACGGTCCCAAACTGGACACCAAATGATGTTGCACAAATCAAAAGCCTCCTTGACCTGAATCTAATTCATGATGTGAGAAATTTAAGTCATGAAGATACCATTTTAAAGTATAAAGTACTGATTTTAAAATAACAATATAACTCAAAATAATATGTCTTAATAATTTTATGGTCTCTAGAACAACATTTCCTGTGAGGATTAGGACAAGTCACTGTGTGTGATAAACATAATTTGCAAAGAGGTATCCTTGGCAATCAAATAGTAATTATTCTTAACAGCTGCCATCTGGGAAGAAAGGGAGGCCAAGCTTGAGTGAAGCATGATTACAAGGCACTCTGGATACATTGTGGACTAAGCTCAGAAGCTCAGTAGGGTTTCTCCTACTATTTGCACTGAGGAGTGGTCCCTAACCAGGGAGACATTTTATTAGATGAAGCCAATCTCTGAAGTGTATGTGTGGAGAGCCCCAGAGAATTAGCTTGTTCACTGAGACTGGTCAGCAACATCTTGAAAATATAACAGATATTAAATGACGCACACACACCTTGGAAAATGAAGACTCTGTAGAGACATGGTACACTAATAGCACTTGTTCAAGGCAGGAGTGTCACTGCAGGGTGACTTAGGAATGTGGATCTAGCTATGGGGAAGTGAGCTTGGGCTCCTAGTTCACCAGTGAGTTAGGAAAAAGATCCTTTCTTTGAAGTCAGTGGGAGATGGACAATGCTTAACTAACAACTAAGGAATCTTAGAATGAGGATGAAGTGAAAGTTGTCAGTGTGCATCATAGTGAGGTGTAGCCAGGGTGACTGGTGATTCCAATGATACCATGTGAAAAACTTATGCGCATTGGGAATTACAGTTAGAAGAGTGAGTGTGAAAGAATTTTTTTAATTGAGAGGGGATTTCTTACAGTAGTATATATTTATTTATTAGAGAAATAGAAACCATGTTCTCATATTCAATTAGATAATATAGAGAAATGTGAAAAAGTTAAATCTTACACAAGGTAGAGCACTTTAGTGTGTTCTGGGAGCACTGATTATAACTGGAAATGAATACGGAAATACAAACAGGTGACTGGATTATAGCTGATTCCAAATTCCCTTTTTAGTGCTCTTAGTTTATTGTAAATTTTAATGATATAAGTAAAACATATACATCAGTGTTCTTTTAGATCTACTCGTTCCTTAAAATGTTCATGGAAGCAAAACCATGTTATCAAATGTTCTACACATTTTCCATGACCCAGAAACTTGTGCTGAATTTTATTCTGACTACATTCTATGATCTTTATTCTAAGGATGAGAAGGGGAATGTTTGAGTGAGAATGAGCAATGAAGGATGACTGAGAGACTTGGAATCATGATAAATTAATTTGGAAATAAAAAATTTGTCTCTGGGGCCTAGCAAGCAAGGGAACAGAAATGGCAGGAGATAGGCCTCGATAGTGAAGTACCTGTCTGGCATGCACAAAGTCCTGGGAATATACAAGAGTTTTCTATGGTAGTTAACCATTGAGAGATTAGTGTGGCACAGAAACTGTATGACCATCTTACCAATATACTATTAAAAATGGCAGAACACAGATTTTAGGTGAAGTCTTCTGTTCCAGTTCCTACAGTTTCTCATTCAGTTGTTTCTGTGCCTGGAAGACAAAGCCTGGCCTGCCGTTGCTTCATTTGATATTTTGGAGAAGCGTGATACCTTTACTCTTCCTTGAGTAAAGAAGACTGCAGAGTTGACTGAAGTAACACTTGATAATCTTGACAATGACAAATAAGAGGGGACAGTCTCTACAACTTAAGGTAACTTTCAAACTGAATCCCATGTTTCTGTCGTTATTCATCACTGCAAAGTATACAGGATATCCAGGTGTCTCCTCTCAGATGACTGTTCAGCTCCTATTCCAGATCCATAAATTGCAGCTGATTGTGACATCTGTGTCTACAACATGAAATTATTTAGTCAGGAGTAGCAAGCGGCTCACTGTGTTAGACTCATACACACTGCAACACTCCATCAAGGTGCTTCCTTCAAACCTGTGTCACTTCAACACTTTCATTTTCCTCAAACCCACCATATTGAAATGGCTAGCCAAAAGATATACTTAATTCTGGGGTTAACTGTCTTTCTATGGGGTGGATTATATGCTCAAGATAACCTTGAAAATGTGACATGCAAGTTGCTGCGCAAGTTCAATTTGTCTGGATATGTAGAAGCTGAAAACCATTCTATGGTTATTGGAGGACTATTTCCTATTCACTCTAGAACCATCCCAACAAATAACTCTGACGAAGTACCCATATCAGCCATGTGTGAGGGGTAAGTGATTGAGAAATCTTTTTTCTTTTTTTCACATTAATCTGGGTGGCCTGAAAAGAGTGGCTAGCATGGAGTCTGGGTTCCAGTTCATGTACTTAAAATCTGGCTTTATCTGACTTTGTTAAAGTTTATAGAGGGAGAGGTTTTCTGTGGTTGGTTCTCAGAAAGTTATTCCTAAGAGGGTTCTTGGTTGACCAGCAGCAGCAGTATTTAAAAGCTTCTTAGACACATAGAACCAGGGGTTGCATACCACATCTACAGAAGAGAATCCACACATTCTGAAGACCTTTGTTGTTGTGTGTGAACACTGATGTTTGAGAAGCACAGGTGCTGCACAGTGTGCTGCAGCTTCACTGTTAATTGTTACAAGCTCAAGTTCAAGTGTACAGTCTGGGAACTCTGCTTTGTGTCTGAGGAAATGTTCATGATAGGATTCTGACCTGTAGGAAAACTTCTGTCCCTACTGCTGTCTCCTACAAGATACCATATCAAAAAAAATGGAATTCCTCATACTCAAATACAGCAGTCTTTTATGAGAAAAACAAAATTGGGATAGAATAGATGTCTGTGAGCATATTATCTTACATACACAGAGAGAGAGAGAGATGTGTGGGGAGTTTATATATGAAAAGAATGCCATAAATTAAAAGAAAACAAAACATTAGCCCACAATTCCACTGCCATCACAAAGCACTTTCTTTTTATTTTCTACATACAATTTTGGGTTCTTTTGGAAAAAAAATTATGACTGTGTACATAGTATATAATAGTATTGTGGGAAACTTAATAAAAACCAATGAATTATTGTCTCTACAATAATCACTTATGTACATTGAGATGTTTTTCTTGTTAATCTTCAAGGGGCCCTCATCCCTTCTGTGCAGTTTTCATCATAGTAAGATATCTACTGCCCATTTCGTTGCCTGTTCTATCCACACTACTGTATCATTTACCTGGTCAATGTTTTATTAATAATAGAAAATATTCCCACACAGCTTATAAGCCTCCACTGGATATCAAAGATGATTCCACTTTTTCCAATATTGTAAATATCAGTTTGGGGCAGATAGTTTTTTCCTTTGGGAAGAACTAATTAATCCTTTGGCTATTTGAAATGTGGAGTTACAGGCTCAAAGCAGATGGTATTTTTCTACCTCTTGAAATGAAAGTCTATCTTACTTTAAAAGATATTTATAAGTGTATGATGTCATCAGTGTCAACTCAGAAACTAAAAGAAAGGTAAAGCCTTTTGTGTTCTGGTCTCTTCTGTTTTCTGCTTTTCATTAATTGTGTTACCATCCACAATATGCGATTATAAATACTTATCTCTTCAGTACTTAATTGTTTTCCTAGTTGGAGGAACTTTCTCCAGTTGTAATAACTTCTCACCAGCTGTCTATCAGCAGCCCCATCCTCCTCTTTCTGTTATCCAGCAAACCTTGGTGTAGCTGTTATAGTCTAGGCTGCGTGTTCTTTGAATTTCATTGTTCATACATCTATTTCCATCACTGCTTGTTTTAATTATATTGCTTAGTTACTTTTCTTTCTCCTTACATAGATCAACATTTTTTTGTAAAAAAAAAAAATGAAAACAGGACCTTAATTACTATATTTATACTGTATAACACCAGAGGAACCTAAAAGTTTAAATAGACTGAACTGGGGAGATGGTTCATTTGGTAAAGATCCTGCCTTGCAAGAAAGAGTACCAGAGTTAGAGGTCCTAGACCCACACAAAAAAAGTGTGGTGTGGTGGCAATCTGCTATCCAAGTGCTCAGTAAGCAGAGACAGGAAGACCAGTAGGGCTTCCTGGCAGACTGGATTAGCCAAGTCAAGTTCCAGGATCAATGAGGAACCCTGTCTCAGACAATAAGGTGGAGAGTGACTGAGGACGTGTCATTGGTATCTCTTCTCCACACATAACAGAATGTGCACCCACACAGACAGGAAGGGAAATTCCAAATTGTGAATTAAGATAATTACATTTAGGTCTTGAACTTAATGTACCTATTAAGCTGATGGTATAAAATTAAGTAGTCTAGCTAGATACAGAGTATAACAAGAGAACAGTCACTTAAAAAACTGTTCTGCACAATTTTTGTTTAAAGTATAGTTAAAATTCAGGAGAAAAACGAAGAGGAGCTTTTGGTGTTGTTTCACTTAGAAAGCCTTGAAAACAATATGGTGATGGACTACAGAGGGAACATGTCCCTTTTTAATGGATGCAGAAAAAAATAAGAGGCTCATATTTATGTTTTTACATGAGAACAGCAAGAAGAGAACTTCAGTTAAAGGTCTCTCAACAGTAAGATGCATGGAGTAATTGAAACATAGGATACAGAAATTTACATGCTGACTTTAATAATGTCTGCCATAAGTATTTAATGTATTAAAGATATTTTATTGTCATAATAAATATTCAGTGGAAAACAAGCCAAAAATGAGAAGAAGAAGAAGAAGAAGAAGAATCATGACCTATGGACCTCCATTGAAGTGAGAAAGCCTGTTCTAGGGATACTTAGGTGCATTTGGTGAAGAGATTTGTGACTAGAAGAACAATTTTGAAAAGAAATAACCAGAAATTTCAAAATAATGTAGCATATAAGAGACAAATAGGTTAAAAAATGTAAAGCAGTCACTTATAAAGACTGAATATAACTACTATTTGAATCTTTTACTATTGCACTATCATTTGTGAAAATTTGACACATGCAGAAAACTGAGGTACCTGCTGCTACTTCAGCAAATGCTGTAATCGCTCACTTAACTGAAGCATCTTCCCTAAAAAGCTTCCCGTTTTCCTAACCCCCTTAGTGGCCAGTGGCTCACAAATGCTTTTCCTTTCCAGGTTTAATTTCCGGGGTTTCCGCTGGATGAAAACCATGATCCACACCATCAAGGAGATTAATGAGAGGAAGGATATTTTGCCCAACCACACTCTGGGCTACCAGATCTTCGACACCTGTTTCTCTGTCTCCAAAGCAATGGAGACGGCTTTGGCATTTCTTACAGGACAGGAAGAAAACAAGCCCAATTATAGAAACAGCACTGGGAAATATCTGGTAGGAATTATTGGAGCAGGAGGCTCATCCTTGTCCGTTGCTGCTGCAAGAATTCTGGGGTTGTATTACATTCCTCAGGTAACTTGGAATAGTGTGCTATGTACTTAGAAAAATTTACAAACATTGTGCCAGGAGGGGTGGCACAGGCCTTTAGTTACAGAACTTTGGAAGTAGAGGCAGGTGAATCTCTGTGGCTTCTAGGTCAGCCTGATCTACAAAGTGAGTTCCAAGACAGTCAGGACTGTTACATACAGAAACCCAGTAAGAAAGAAAGAAAGAAAGAAAGAGAGAGAGAGAGAGAGAGAGAGAGAGAGAGAGAGAGAGAGAGAGAGGGAGGGAGGGAGGGAGGGAGGGAGGGAGGGAGGGAGGGAGGGAGGAAGGAAGGAAGGAAGGAAGGAAGGAAGGAAGGAAGGAAGGAAGGAAGGGAGAAAGGAAGGAAAAAGAAAGAAAGAGAGAGGAAGGAAGGAAGGAAGGAAGGAAGGAAGGAAGGAAGGAAGGAAGGAAGGAAGGAAGGACAGGAAGAACAGGAAGAACAGGGAGAAAGGAAAGAACAGAAGAAAGGAGAGAGAAAAATACAAACAGCATGTAGAAATTATTTCAAATAACAGTGTGGTCCAGAGAGGATGAATTAACTGACAGAGACAACATGAAATGGGGCCAGGTTCTTCCAGTTACTCTTCTCCACCAAACTCAGTGCACACTATGGCCTATTTAGAGTTACTTGTGACCTCCTGGAGCATTATGCTTACATTGATTAACTGGTGGTATAGTGATGAGGATATTAACATCTCACTAGTGACTGTGCTTCATGCACTGTGTAGAACACAGTAAAGGTCAACCATAAATACTTGGTGGTTGACTGGTGGTTGGACTAAGGCACAGGTTTTTCTCTGGGTCTCTGTTGATGCTTATGAGTCATGAGCAAAATCATCGCACTGACGTGCTTAAATGAGATTGGGATTTCACATTAGCTAACTTAAAGGGTTATTTTAAACCTAAAGAGAGTAGCATATTCTGATACAAGAATAAGTAATTGCAAAGCTGGGATTATTATGAAAATAAAGGAACCTAGAGTTACTTTAAAGGCAGTGTCATTAAAGGGTCAGGATGCATTGATATGAATAATGAAAAGATTATTTGGTGATACTGACTTAATGGCAGTATTTTGCTCATCTCTCCTTCCTCTCATCTTTTCTTCCTTCTTTCCTCTTTCATTCTTTCTTTATCTCTCTCCCTTTCTTTCTTTCCTTTTCTCTTGTGATGCTAGAGATAAAACCTAGAAACTTACTTTTTGTAAACAAATGCTGCATTAATGACCCACAACCCCAGCCAAACATAGTATTTAACTTAAAGGCTGGTTAGTTGGAATATATATTAATGATGGGATTCATGTACCTTATCCAAACTGCACCTGCTATGAGCTCCATCTTCCAGTAAACTCTAATGAACTGAAGCACAGCCTAGAACTTCTAGATACATTTTCCCAGTTTTTAATAAATCTGGAAGCATTCTTAAATCTTCTGTTTAATGCCTTTATATTAAAAAACCAAAACATATAACTTATTATTAATTTTCTTGTGGGGTAAATAAAGACGTAAAAGGTACAAGTAACAATATTTTATATGATAAATAATTCTCCAAACCTCAGAAATCTGATATCATTTCTTCTTAAAGGGATTCCTTCCTACACAATAGTTTCCATGATTCTTCTATTTGTGTGATTAGAAAGGAAAATAACAAACATTAGCCAGTGGAATAAGAACAGGGAAAGGGACAGAAGAAAAGACAACGGAGAAGTAATGTAGTTTTCATGAAGGAATAAGTTGGAGCTAAAGAGTTATGGACCATCACACTGGAAGTCAAGTCTTAGTACATGAGATTGGATAGGAGAGAGAGTAACATGTTTTGTGGGGAGGCAAGTCAGCAAATGGTGGATACACTACAGCAAAGATACAGAAAGAATGTCAGTAATACATGCTCACCTGATCTCCATGCCTAGGTCTCCCTAAAAGCTAAGTACAAAACAGGAGAGGAAGTCTTGCTTTTCTTCTATCTGCCTAAGTACTTTTCTGGTAACCTTGTAGGAGAATAATGTGTAGGCTTCTGGTTGTAGTAATCCATTCTATCTTCTCTCTCAAGTCAAGTTTTAGGACATACATACTCAGGAGTCCTGACAGCAGGAAACTAAGAGAAGAAAGAGCAGAATAGAAATAAGGGAGTAGAGGTGAGACCAGTAGAGCACAAATTCATGCTACTGAGCAGACTGAGACTTGGACTCAGTTGATCATCTCTGCACAGGAGATGCTAAAGCTGATGAAGAGACTGGATATCCTGACTCAGGGAGTCAACAATGACTGGGAGGATGATCAGTTACCTTCCTGACACTGCTGTTGTCTCACTCATGAAAAGCAGTGATATTGAGCGTCATCTTAATGGTTGGTATCCCTGATCCAACAAGTAGAAACACCAGTAGAAAGTCATTGTCTACAGAAAGGGCAAAGAAAGTGTTGGTCAGCTTCCTCCCTCTCAATATTCTGAAGACATCATTTAATAGTTGGTTCCTGTTTCCTAGTAACTATAAATATATATTTTTAATTTTAGGTGGGCTATACTTCTTCCTGTGCAATTCTTAGTGACACATTCCAGTTTCCATCTTTTTATCGCTCAATACCCAGTGATAAATTTCAGTCTGAAGCCATGGCGAGTCTTATCAAACACTTTGGTTGGGTCTGGGTAGGTACTATTGCATCTGATGATGATTATGGAAAATATGGAGTAAAATCCCTTAGGGAAAGAATGGAGACTCTCAACCTCTGTGTTGCTTTCTCTGAAACCATTCCAAAAGTCTACTCCAATGAGAAAATGCAAAAAGCTATTAAGGCAATAAAAAGTTCCACTGCCAAAGTCATTGTGCTTTTTTCAACTGACATTGACCTCAGCCCCTTTGTGCTGGAAGTGATTCATCATAACATAACTGACAGGACATGGATAGCCAGCGAAGCCTGGATTACCTCTGCTCTCATTGCAAAGCCTGAGTATTTCCCCTATTTTGGTGGAACTATTGGATTTGCAACACCGAGAAGTGTTATACCAGGACTAAAAGAATTTCTTTATGATGTACACCCTAGCAAGGATCCAAATGATGTCTTGACCATTGAATTCTGGCAAACTGCTTTTAACTGTACCTGGCCCAACAGCAGTGTGCCTTACAATGTGGACCACAGAGTGAATATGACTGGTAAAGAAGATAGATTGTATGACATGTCTGATCAGCTCTGCACTGGAGAGGAGAAGCTGGAAGATCTGAAAAATACCTATCTGGATACATCACAGCTAAGAATCACAAACAATGTCAAACAAGCTGTGTATCTTATGGCTTATGCCCTGGATCGTTTAAGCACTTGTGACTTATTGGAAGAACAGAGGCATGATACAAAATGTTCACATATACCTGACTTTGAGCCCAGAGAGGTACGTTATTTGACCCTATTATAGAACATGAGGTAAAACCAAGGTTTGCTGACAATTACACATCATTGAAACTGCTGATTTGCTTCCATATGATTTTATAACATCAAAATTTGTCTGGATTAATTGATTGTTCATTTTACATCCTCATTTATTACCAAATTACTAGGTTTGTTGTCAATAATAACAAACCTGTCTCACAAAAGAAAAAAATAATGCTTTTTACAAAATATGCTGTCTTTCATCGCAGAATGAAACGTAAAATTATCTAAGAGTAAAGCATGAGGTAGTGACTCTAGTTACTTCCTTTGGTCTGTTCCCAATATACAATATGCAACTTGTTGTCTAAGGTAACTATTTGGGTTTCAAATACATCATATTCATGTTAGGAATATATTTGTATGTCCCTCTATGTTATGATACATCCTGGACGTTATATACAATTTTCATTAAACTCCAGAATTTATATCTTAACAATTGTTCCTATCTATCTTAAAGAAAGACTAGAGGATGATTTCTTTGTACAGTGTAGTGGGAGCCACACAAAAGGATGGATATCAAGGTGTAGGTAAAGATTATAGTGGTTATCTGGGACATTCACATCCATTGTGCCTGTCCTTGATCTGCTGTTAATAAATTCATGATGGTACCCAGTAGCCTGAGTGGTCTTGCCAAGAGTGGTCTCATCCACGATTTCCTGCTTGTTTCTGTTCATACCCTCCTCTTATAAGAAATATAGAACTTAAGCATCCCTGCTTTGTCTTGTCAGCCACACAGGACATTCACTTAACATCACTAATGTGTTACTTCTTCCTTGACTATCATTATCCATTTACTCTAACGTAACAACATTACCCACATTAGCTGGGTCCCTAGCATTTCCACTTATATTTCATATTCAGGTTGGCCCACACAACATTCAGTGCTGGCTGTTCTTAGTAGCCCAGGTAACACTCTTCATTCTGTTATCCCTACCCCTCACCACACATTCTGGAAATTCATTTTTTAAGTGTTTTCTTATCCATGATACTTTGTTTTAAAGTTTTATTTTATTTTATCTTACTTAATATGTGTGAGAGTTTCCATGTGTGCATTTTTGTGCACCATAAGCATGACAATACTTACAGTAATATAAGAGGGAACTCAGATCCCCTGGAACTAGAGTTATAGATGGTTCGGAAGCACCACCTTGAGCATTTGGAATCAAACCTGAATTCTCTGCAAGAGCAGCAAATGCTCCTAATCAATGATCCATTCCTCTAGTATTTTTAGACTGACTTTCAATTTAGGTTTGTCTAATATTTTATTATGATTAAGTTATACGTATATATTATTTGGTGATGATGTGTCTCTTTCTAGATGTATTTTATTTTATGCATAAAATGTTTTGTCTACAAGTATTTATTTGGGCCACATGCATGCCTAGTGCCAATAGAGACCAGAATAGGGCATTAAATCCCCTGAAACTGTAATCCTA
The DNA here is from genome assembly GCF_978045245.1 of Mus caroli. Lineage (NCBI taxonomy): Eukaryota > Metazoa > Chordata > Mammalia > Rodentia > Muridae > Mus > Mus caroli. The sequence continues at coordinate 98,139,093 of NW_028227258.1, forward strand.
GGCAATTATGAGCTTCCATATCAGACCTTCATATCAAGTCTTGTTATCTACAAAATCAACAAGTGCTATTAATATCTGAGCAATTTCTCCAGCCTTAATTGTGTCCTTTTTAAATATTCCATATCAGGGCTCAAATGATATAATTACCTTTTATTATTACTGTTAAGTAATACCACCATTTTTCTCATCAGAAAGTATTATATTTCCCTACAGAACTAATAATTACCTTGTGGTGGTCACTCATGCCTCTATCCACTCTCCGCCACCACTCATGTGACTCATGACTTCTTCCTAGCTGAGACATTATTGCCACAGATTCAAAGCTAATTTCAGCTACATTGTGAGTTCCAGGCCCACCAGAGATATAGGGTAAAGCCTTCTCTCAAAACTCAAAACAAAATGTAAACAGCAATTATCCTTCTAGACAATATTGTGCAGCTGTAAAACTATCTTGCTTTTATTATCCTTTGCCCCTTCAATTTTAGCAACCATTGAAAATTAATCTCATGCTAAATAACATGATAACTTTGCTGCTTGAAAAAATGATTCTTTTACCATTTTCTCATTCTATTCACATGTTATCTGGACTTCTACTTTTCCTCTACCAATTCTGGATATCTTGATAGAATCCAGGAATTTTTTTTCTCCTATGGGTGTTAATCCATAATTAATTTATTTTGTTTTCAAAAGCTCCCAGAGGATTATGAGCCACTTTGAATAGGCACTAACTAGTTCCTTTTACTGACCTTCACTCTTATTTCTAAGGACTATCTAATTTTGAAATCTCTGAACATTACAGCTTCATTCTATATTCTCTCTTGTCCAGATTTAAAGACAGCTATTTCTGTAACACATGCGGGTTCTAGTAACTAGCATAGAACTTAGAAATGATACAAGGTCTGAATGCTAAGGATGCTGATTAGAGTTTTCTTACCAACTTTATCCAACCTATAATCACATGAAAAGTGAAAATCTCAACTGAAGTATTTCCTAGATCAGATTGCCTTATGTCTGCAAGAGCTTGTCTCTATTCATGATTGATATGAGAAGACTCAGTCCTCTTTGTGTAACACCTTCTCTAGTCAGAGGCGACAGGAATTTTTAGGAAATATAGCTCATTATACATGCCAAAGATTAAACCAATAAGCAGAATTCCTCTGTGATTATGCCTGTATATTCTAAACCTGATTTCCATCAACAATGGACTGTGACCAAATAACTCTTTCTTCCCCCAGCTTGGTATTTGTCACAGAAACAGAACAGAACTAGAAAAGATATGTTTGTTCACTGGTACTAAGAAAGTTCTAATACATACACGATGATAAGTTAAATACTTTTTAGATGTCAAAAATATCATTTTGCTAGAAGTCCTTTGAATGTTTCTGCCATGATAAAGAACACTCTTGAATACTGAACAATGGTGCTATAATTTATTGGAATACTAAAATGCTAAATTTAAATTTGCTTAAAGAAGCAATTATTGCAGATGGAAAGGCTTTAAAGATGGGGTAGGGACTACATAGTATCAAGATGAAATCTAGTCATTATCCACATCAAGAGTTGTTCTTCTTCATATAGCACCTTATGTCAACATGTTAAAAAATTAACTCCTTACATTGAAGAATATCACAAGCCTGGTAAATGTATCAGTGTAAAGCATTTTTTTAACAGAAACTAAAATAAATACACAGCCTTTACTTATGTTTCAAGCTTATTGTACCTATAGACAAGGCAAGAAAAGCTTTGAAATTCTATTATTTACTTGAACATTTCTAAATTATACTGCTTTTTTGTCTTCTTATATTACTTCTCTTATTCTTTCACCTCCTCTTCCTCCTGAGAAAAATTTACACTATGTACCTTGCATCAGTCTGTGGAATTAGTGTCATGCCCAGTACCCACCTGGCATTTCCAAATTCTTGAGAAAGACATGATGTTAGAGAAATGTGTCCTATCATCTAAAAGTTTCAAGCAAGTGAAACTTTAAGAAAGCTGATCTAGGGAAGAGTCAGATTGTGGAAATTTTGACCATTTATTTGCTTGACTATTGATAAGTAGTGGATATAACATTTCATGGACTTAGCATAAAAGTTAAGTTTTCACTATTTTTGACATAATTTCATTATAATCGAGAAGAATAGACAGGAAAAGAATCAGAAGAAAAGCAAGAGGCCAGGTGACACAGGAATAAATGGTGACTAAAACACTGTCTTAATACATTCACTTAGTAAATCTTTCACATACATAGCCTTAATTCCTATGACAAATATTAGGAAGAATAATTATCTTCTCAAATAATGCTTGCTAAATGTGAGCCTTCCTTGTGGTCAAAATATTTAACAAAACCAAAAGACTTCAGATCTTCAGACTCAATCATGTAGGTTCTTTCTATAAGCTTCTACAGTCTTGCTGGTCTGTGGAGTGATTGTAACCACACTAAGGTCCTTTGGTTGAGAAATCCACGTGCAGCATGTAATGCAGATGAAGACCAAGGATGTGTCCTGTGTAATAGATTTCCTTTATGCTAAAGAGAGCATCCTTTTACCTACATAAAATTAATTAGGTAAGGAGTGAGTTAGACAAAGGTTGTTTTCTCATTGAGAAGAACAGATTCTTCTCAGTGTCTCTGACAATGTCTCAATGTCCCAAGATTTAACATCAGTCCCATGAACTATTGTACCACTGGCCATGGCCATTTCTGCATGGTGGAAATTTAGAATGCAGAGGCATACTCTCAAGGAAATCCCTTGCTAATGCTAAAAGTTGAGCTAAAGTGGACTCTCTAAATGTGGTGGTTTGTATATGGTTGATACATGGAGTGGCACTATTAGGAGGTGTGGCCTTATTGGAGTACATGTGGCATTGTTGGAGAAATTGTCTTTATGTAGGGGTGGGCTTTGAGACCCACCTGCTACTCAAGTGGGAGAAAATCTGTTCCTGGCTTCCCTTGGATGAAGATGTAGAACTCGCAGCTCCTGTAGCACTATGCCTGCATGGAAACCGCCATGCTTACTGTCTTGACGCTAATGGACTGAACCTCAAAACCTGTAAACAGCCCCAACTAAATGTTGTTCTTTATAAGACTGCTTGGTAATAGTGTCTCTTCACAGCAGTAAAAACCTTCTAAGATACTAAGAAATAAAGAATTTCCAATTTCCTAAGTCAGTCAGCCATCACCTCCTCTATGCCCTTTTTGATGTGACAAAACTTTTCCTGTGGAGAAACAACACACATATCTACTTCACCCCAGATAGGGAACCCTATACACACCACAGACACCACCAAAGACCAACTCAGTGAACCAATAATTTTATTCGGGTTACTTAAAGGAATATGGGTGAGGGGTTAGTTACAGGAGCAAAAATGACACTAGGATAGAATATCAAAGCCCATTTCAGTTGGGTGACAGCTCACAAAAACTAGGAACTTGGAGAACAGCCTTTTGACAGCTCTAAGGAGAATCCTTCCTAAGTTGGTGTAAATAATTTCCAGGCAGCTCAGCTGATTTCTGTCCCCCCCCCCCCAGCAGACATACTGGTCTCAAGAGTCTTCTTTGCACTTTGTCTTGTCTGATTCTTCTTTGCGCTTTACTTTAAACACAGTCTGAGGACTCTCAACTTTCCTTGCTTACACTGCCAGGATGCTATCTAGTGAATCTGCTCAGTTTCATGGACTTCCTAAAGCTATTTTGAGATATTATGCTTACTACTTAAAGAGTTTCCCTTAAGAGGTCTGCAACCATATAGGAGAAACAACAATATGAACTAACCAGTACCCCCAGAGCTTGTGTCTCTAGCTGTATATATAGCAGAAGATGGCCTACTTGGCCATTATTGGGAGGAGAGGCCCTTGGTCTTGCCAAAATTATATGCCCTGGGACAGGGGAATGCCAGGGCCAGGAAGCAGGAGTGGGTGAGTTGGGGAGCAGAGTGGTGGGAGGGTATAGGGGACTTTCAGGATAACATTTGAAATGTAAATGAAGAAAATATCTAAGAGAGAGAGAGAGACAGAGACAGAGAGAGAGAGAGAGAGAGAGAGAGAGAGAGAGAGAGAGAGAGAGAGAGAGATAAGCAAATAAATAGAATTTCCATGAAACTACAAACTGTTTGAATATGGGAGGAAACTGTTACATAAGATAAACTTGTTAAATTTAACTTTTAGCATCTGATTGCCCAGTCTCTCTACTAGACTGAGGACTTCAAAAGAAGGAAATAGTTAAAGACATTTGTATCTTTACACAGGAAAAGTGAGTAAGGGAAAAGAAAATATTATAAACATTACCTGTCTCTTGATAAGGAGCTAAGCTTTAGTATAAACTTATACTATGCTAACAAAAACATACAATTTGTATATATGTCAAAGGTAAATTAATGTCCCAAATTTCCTGGATATTTTGTGTTAGAAACTTTTTAGCTTTAGCATTTTTTGACAAATGTATCAATTTCTTTTATGGTATCTTCTACACCTGAGATTTTCCCTTCCATCTCTTGTATTCTTTTGGCAATTCTCATGTCTACTTCCTGTTGTCATTCCTAAATTTTCCATCTCCAGGATTATCTCAGATTGTGTTTTCTTAATTGCTTCTGTTTTCATTTTCAGGTCTTGAACAGTTTTATTTATTTCTTTTCCTTGTTTGATTGTAATCTCTGTATTATTTTATATTTAAAGAAGGAGGCCCCAAGAAGTCCATGGAGTTGACTTTAGACTCCTAGCAGTAGGCAATATGGAACCTGAAGTGGCTACCTCCTGTGGCCAAGCAGGACTTATAGTACAGGGATAAGAACAACAACCTACCCACAAAACTCGTCACCTAAAATGTGTCCTGCCTACAAGAAGTGCAGGAAAAAGATGGAGCAGAGACTGAGGGAATGATCAACCAATGATTGGCTAAAATTGAAAGCCATTCCATGGGCAAAATCCAATACCTGACATTATTAATACTCTGTTACTGCTTCAAACAGGACCCTACTATAACTTTCCTCTGAAAGACTCCACCCAGCAACTAATAGAAACAGACTCAGAGACCCACAGCCAAACAATAGATGGAGTTCAGGAATCTTGTGGAAATTTTTGGAGATGAATTGAGGGACCAAAAGCGATAGAAACGCTATAGGACGTCCATTAAGTCAACTAACTTAGAACCTTGTGAGCTCCCAGGAACTTAACCACCAACCAAAGAGCGAGCACGGGCTAGATCTGTTCCCTCCCATCACCTGCACATATGTATCAGATGTACAGTTTAGTCTTCATGCTGGTACCTCAACAACTGGAATAGGTGCCGTCCCTGAATCTGTTGCCTGCCTGTGGACCCCATTCCCTTAACTGGGCTTCCTTGTCTGGCCTCAGTGAGAGAGGTTACACAGTAAATTGATGTGCCAGGGTGGCATGATTTCCAAGGGGGGTTGGGGACTCACCGTGTTAAGGGGGAGTGTTAAGGGAGCTGTGTTAAGGGGGAACTGAAAGTAAACAGGGACTGATATTGGGGTGTAAATAAATACATAAATAAGGGGGAAAGGGAAATTGAAATTGTCCATTGCCCAAAGTTAAGGAAAATAGGTAAACTTAGATTATACAAATTATTTAACTCAGTATGCCTATAATACTATTTACTGCATTGTCATAATTTGATATTTTGTCATGATATTAAAGTAATAACATGATACTATTAATGAGATAGATTCTTTTACTTTTTCTCCCTCTTCATTATTAGCTAATGAGTTACTTTAAGAAGTTGAAAATTACTACACATGATGGAGCAGAAATAGAACTTGATTTGAATGGAGATGTAGGCAAGGGATATTATGATATCCTCAATTGGCACATGGGTAATACTGGAGAAATCACCTTTGTCAAGGTTGGAGAATACAAATATACATCCACAAAGTTTGAACTTGTTCTTCCAAAGAACTCATCATTGTTTTGGAACACTGAATCTTCAATGGTTAGTTGTTCTGACATATTTTGCTTATTATAGAGAGAAAACTCTATTATTTCAACCACCAAATAAATGCAAAACACCTAACATTTTTGCCATATTCCAAATGAATTTCCTTAGTGTAGCATATGTTTTTTCATGTTGTTCTTTGTTCTGGTTAGAATTTAAAGAATCCATGTATAATAAAATATATGAAAATGTTAATATACTTTAGTAGTATATTGATATTTTGAGAATGTTTCCATGTAAATTAGAAATTTTATTTTTTTCTTCTGTATTAAAATTGGGGTTATATTTTTTCATGATTTTTACTTTTTAGTATTTTAATATATATTTACTTAACCTATTTTTTTTTATGATTTATGTTAAAACACAACTGCAGTTTCCCCTCCATCCTATCCCCATACCCCACCTGTTTCTCTTCCTTTATTTTTATTCAGAAAAGGACAGGCCTCCCATGGATAGCAACTACACATAGCGTATCAAGTTTCAGTACAAGTAGACACATCCCCCTTGTATTAAGGCTGGACAAGGCAACCCAGTATGAGTAAAAGGGTCCCAAAAGGCAATAAAAGTGTCAGAGATAGCCCCTGCACCCACTGTGAAGAGTCCCACAAGAAGACCAAGCTACACAACTGTTATAAATATGCAGAGAGCCTATGTCAGTCCCAGGTGAGCTCAGTGGTTGTCAGTTTAGTCTGAGATTCTAAGAGCCCAGGTTAGTTAATTCTGTGGATTTTCTTGTGTTGACCTCACCCACTCCGGTTCCTACAATTCCTCCTCTCCCCTTCTTTGGAAGGACTCTCTGAGCTTCTCCTAATATTTGGGTGTGGGTATCTGCATCTGTTTCCATCACTTCCTGGATGAAGCTTCTCTAATGACAATTGGGCTAGCTACCAATCTGAGTATAGCAGAATACCCTTAGGTATCATTTTATTGACTTTTTTTTTTTTGCCAGTCTTTATCAAGTGTGAGCTTCCTCTTGTAGCACTGGTCTGAGGTTGGACCAGTCATTGGTTAGCCACTCCCATAATTTCTGTGAAACTTTTAACCCAGCACATTTTGTAGGTCAAAGATTATGTGGCTAGGTTGGTATCTAATTGCCTCCAATTGCCTGGTTAAAGGAAATAGCCATTTAAGGCTTCACATCCTCTATTGCTAGTAGCCTTAGATAGAGTCATTCTCTTAGATTCCTGGGAGTTTCCATTATACTGGGTTACTAGTTTGTGCCCTAGATGGCCTCTAATTCCAGTTAGCTGTCTCAGTATTCTCTCTCTCCATCCTCCTTCATCTAATCCCTCCTGTTCCCATCCCCCCACCACCATCCACCCACAATATCTATTCTATTTCTCCTTCCCAGAGATATCCATGCATCCCACCTTGTGCTTTCCTTGTTACTTAGCCTCCCTGGGTCTGTGGATAGTAGTAGGGTTATCATTTACTTTGCATATAATGTCCACTCATACGTGAATATATACAACATTTGACTTCTGGGTCAGGGTTACAATACTCAGGATAATTTTTTTTTCTAGTTCCATCTATTTACCTGAAAATTTCCTGTTGTCATTGTTTTTAATAGCTGAGTAATACTCACATTATATAAATGTGCGACATTTTCTTTATCCATTCTTTAGTAGAGGGACATGTAGGCTGTTCCCAGTTCCATGCTATTATGAATATGCTACTATGAACATAATTGAGCAAGTGTCCTTGTGGTATAGTGGAGTGTCCTTTGGGTATATGCCCAGGAGTGGTACAGCTGGATCATCAGGTAGGTTGCTTTCTAACTTTCAAGAAACTGCCATATTAATTTCCAAAGTGGGTGTACAAATTTTCACTCCCACCAGCATGAGCTGTCACTTGTGGTTTTGACCTTATCCATTCTGAAAGTGAAGATAGAATCTCAAAGTCATTTCAATTTGCAGTTCACTGATGGCTAAAGATGTTTAACATTTAAGTGTTTATTACCATTCGAGATTCCTCTGTTGAGAATTCTCTGTTGAAATCTGTACCCGTTTTAATTGGATTATTTGGTTTCTTAATGTCTAGTTCCTTGAGCTCTTTATATAATTAAAAATTAGTCCTTTTCAGATGTGAGATTGATGAAGATCTTTTGCCATTCGGTAGGTTGCAGTGTTGTCTGAATGGCAGTGTCCATTGCCTTCCAGGAGGTTTTCAGTTTTGTGAGCTCCCATTTATTCATTGTCACTTTTTGTGTCTGCACTATCGGTGTTCTATTCAGAAGTTTTCTCTTCTGCCAATGCATTCAAGACTATGCCCCACATTCACTTCTACAAGATTCAGTGAATCTAAATCTGTGTTGAAGACTTTAATATACTTGTATTTGAGTTTTGTACACAGTGATAGATATGGATCTATTTGCATTCTTCTAAATGCCTACATACAAGTAGAAAAGTCTTTCTGAGTCTACAGTATCAGGGTGACTATGGACTCATAAAATCAATTTGGCAATGTTCCTTCTGTTTCTATTTTGTAGAATAATTTGAGAAATATTGATTAGCTCTTCTTTGAAAGAAGATGCTAAAATCTTCTTGCCCTTGGGGTTTTTTTTTATTATTTTAAAGACATAATTATTGTGACTATTTCTACAGGGGTTATGGGTCTATTTAAATTGTTTATCTGATCTTGATTTAAATTTGATAACTGGTATCTATCAAGAAATGTATCCATTTCTTTTAGATTTTCCAATTTTGTAGAGTACATGTTTTTGAAGTATGACCTAATAATCCTTTGAATTTCCTTGGTGTCTTTTGTTATGTCTCCCTTTTCTTTTTTGTTTTTTTTTTTTTGTTGTTTTATTTTTTTTTTTGTTTTTTATTGGATATTTTCTTTATTTACATTTTTTTAATGTTATCATCCCCTTTCCTGGTTCCCCACCCTCCGGGAAACCTCCTATCCCATTCTTTTTCCCCATGGTTCTATGAGGGTGTTCCAACACCCACCAGTCCCACCTCTCCACCCTTCATTCCCTGGCACTGGGGCATCTATAGAGCCTTCATAGGACCAAGGACCTCTCCTCCCATTGATGCCTGACAAGGCCATCCTCTGCTATATAGCTGTATATACTCCTTGGTTGATGGCTTAGACCCTGGAGTTCTGGGGAGGGGGGGTCTAATTGGTTGATATTGTTGTTCTTCCTATGGGGTTGCAACTCCTTCAGTCCTTTCTCTAACTCCTCTGTTAGGGATCCTGTGCTCAGTCCAATGGTTGGCTGCCAGCATCCATTTCTATATTTGTAAGGCTCTGTCAGGGCCTCTCAGGAGACAGCTATATCAGACTCCTGTCAGCATGCATGTTGGCATCCACAATAGTGTCAGGGTTTGGTAACTGTATATAGGATGAATCCCCAGGTGGGGCAGTCTCTGGATGGTCTTTCCTTCAATTTCTGTTCAATCCATTTTCATTTCTAATTTTGTTAATTTAGATATTTTTTCTCTGCCTTTTAGTTAGTTTGGAAATAGGTTTGTCTCTTTTGTTGATTTTCCCAAAGAAGTAACTCTTTGTCTTATTGATTCTTTGTATTGTTCTTCTTGTTTCTTTTTTATTGATTACAGCCCTCAGTTTGAATATTTCCTGCCATCTACTCCTCTTGGGTATGTTTATTTCTTTTTGTTCTAGAGTTTTCAAGTATGCTGTTAAGTTACCAATATGAGATCTTTCTAATTTCTTTATGAAGACACTTAATGTTATGAACTTTCCTCTTACCATTGCTTACACAGTGTCCCATAAGTATGGGTATGTAAAGCATATATTTTCTTTTTCCCTTTTACTGGACATTTTCTTTATTTATATTTCAAATGTTATCCACTTTGCAGGTCTCCCCTCCAGAAACCTCCCTCTTCCATTCCCCCTGCCTCTATAACAATGCTCCCCCAGCCATCCACCCACTCCTGTCTTCCAGCCCTGGTGTTACTGTACACTGGGGCATTGAACCCCCTCAGACACAAGGTCCACTCCTCCCATTGATATCCAACAAGGCCAACCTCTGCCACATATGTGGCCAGAGCCATGGGTCCCTCCATATATACTATTTGGTTGGTGGTCCAGTCCCTGGGAGCTCCGGGGATCTGGCCACTTGACACTGTTGCAGTCCTTCTACATCCACTCCAGTAGTGACTCACATTACAGGTTTGGAAACTTGGAAGCAGTCCTGAGGCAGAGTTTCCAGAAAACAGCCTTCTTGAACCTTGGCATTCTCATAGCTAGAATGCCCCAGATTTGTCCCTGCAATATTGTGGAGGGTCTTGCATGCTTTCTTACAGTATTTTACTGGATAAGAGTTAGAAATCTCAGGGCAAGCTTAGCAAAGTATACTTAGAATCTTCATTACAGCCAGGTATAGCAGACTACATTGCATATTAGAAGCAAGTTGGTGAATTCTTCTGACAAATGGAGATTCCCTACAGATACTTAAAAGAACAGCCAAGTTACACTCATATGCAAGAATTTATCAAGGCCTAGGAAATTGAGGGTGGTGGTATTGCATTATTCATTCTAGAGCAGAACCCTCTGGTGCATTATTCATTCTAGAGCAGAACCCCCTGGTGCTAGATTTCATAAAGCTCAAAGGAGTAGCACAAATTGTGACTAGGGTGTGAAATTCTTACCTGTCATTAGCGGACTCTAGGCAGGGCTGTTTTATCTTTACTGTAAACATTGCCTGGCTCCTGTAAGTCCTTTGAAGTCATTCTTCTGTTTTGTGTCAGATACTTCCATGTACTTTGCCTGCTGTGATATCCTACCCCTTTGTTTTCTGTATTATATACGACTGGTGTTCCCTTTGTGACAATACATTCAGATTCAGCACACTCTCCTATATGCATCTGTCTGTCAATTCTCTATGTCCACCTGCCGGAACCCCTGATTCCCACGGATTGAGGGGCGCCTATTGAGCCTGGTCCATGGCATAATCCCATGAGACTGCAAATACCCTCATCTCCTTCAGTCCCTTCCCCAACTCCTCCACTGTAGACCACTGGGCTGAGTCCAATGGTTGGTTGCCAGCACCCACCTCTGTATTTGTCAGACACTCACAGAGACTTTCAGGAGACAGCCATATCAGGCTCCAGTCAGCAAGCACTTCCAGGCAAAATCAATCGCGTCTGGTTTTAGCAACTGTATATGTGATAGATCCCCATGTAGGGCAGTCTCTGGATAGCCTTTCCTTCAGTCTCTGTTCCACACTTTTTCCCCCCACATTTCCTCCTGTAAGTATTTTGTTCGCCCTTCTAAGAATCACTGAAGCATCCACACTTTGGTCTTCCTTCTTCTTGAGCTTCATATGGTCTGTGAATTATATCTTGAGTATTCAGAACTTTTGGGGTGATATTCACTTACCAGTGAGTGTATAAGGTGTGTGATCTTTTGAGACTGGGTTACATCACTCAGGATGATATTTTTAAGTTCCACTCATTTACCTGAGAAATTCATGAAGTCATTGCTTTTAATAGCTAAGAAGTATTCCATTGTGTAAATGTACCACATTTTCTTTATTGATTCCTCTATTGAGGGACATCTGGGTTGTTTCCAGCTTCTGGCTATTATAAATATGGCTGCTATAAACATAGTGGAGCATGTGTCCTTATTACATGTTGGAATATCTTCTGGGTATACCTCTCAGGAGAGGTATTGCTGGATCTTCTGGTAGAACTATGTCCAGTTTTCTGAGGAACTGCCAGACTGATTTCCAGAGTGATTGTACCAGATTGCAATTCCACCAACAATGGAGGAATGTTCCCCTTTCTCCACAACCTCTCCAGCATCTGCTGTCACCTGAGTTTTTTATCTTAGCCATTCTAACCGGTGTGGTGTGCAGTGGAATCTCAGGGTTGTTTTGATGTGCATTTCCCTGAAGACTAAGGATGTTGAACATTTCTTTAGGTGCTTCTCGGCCATTCTGTATTCCTCAGTTGAGAATTCTTTGTTTAATTCTGTACCCCATTTTTAATAGGGTTATTTGGTTCTCTACAGTCTAACTTCTTGAGTTCTTTGTATAAGCCCTCTATCAGATGTAGGATTGGTAAAGATCTTTTCCTAATCTGTTGGTTGCCATTTTGTCCTATTGACAGTATCCTTTGCCTTACAGAAGCTTTGCCATTTTATGAGGTCCCATTTGTCAATTCTTATCTTAGAGCATAAATTATTGGTGTTCTCTTCAGGAAATTTTCCCCTGTGCCCATGTGTTTGAAGTTTTTCCCCATTTTCTCTTCTATTAAATTCAGTGTATCTGGTTTTATGTGGAGGTCCTTAATCCACTTGAACTTGAGCTTTGTACAGGGAAATAAGAATGGGTCAATTTACATTCTTCTACATGTTGACCACTAGTTGAACCAGCACCATTTCTTGAAAATGCTGTCTTTTTGTTCCACTTGATGGTTTTAGCTCCTTTGTCAAATATCAAGTGACCATTGGTGTGTCGGTTCATAGAAATGAACAGAAGTGTCTTCGATTCTATTCCATTGATCTACGTGCCTGGCACTGTACCAATACCATGTAATTTTTGTCACTATTGCTCTGTAGTACAGCAATAGTGATATTTTGCTATCCTGGGATTTTTTTTATTCCAAATGAATTTGAGAATTGCTCTTTCTAACACTATAAAGAATTGAGTTGGAATTTCGATGGGGATTGTGTTGTATCTGTAGATTGCTTTCAGCAATATGAACATGGATTATAGAAAATCTTTATTTTATTTGTTTCTGCCTTTACACAGTGATAATTCAGTAAAGAGCTATTCATTTTCCATGCATGTTTAGACTTTCCATTATTTCTAGTTCTGTTGAAGTCCAGCTTTAACTTATTGTGGTCGAATAAGATACATAGGGTTATTTTTTTCTACCTTTTCAGCCTTGCTTTGCAACCAAGTGTGTGGTAAGTTTTGGAAAGTGTTCCATGATGTTTTGAGACAAATATTTGTTTTGCTTTGTGACCAAGTGTGGGGTAACTTTTGGAAACTGTTCCATGATGTTCTGAGACAATATTTGTTTTGTGGAATATTCTGCAGATATCTATTCAGTTCATTTGAGTCATAATATCTGGTACTTTCATTATTTCTCTGTTTGGTTTTTGTCTGGATGACCTGTCCATTGGTGAGAGTGAGATGTTGAAGCCTGCCAATATTAATGTGTGGGGTTCAATGTATAATTTAAGCTTTAATAATGTTTCTTTTACAAATGAATGTGTCATTGCATTTGGAACATCTTCCTGGTAGATTTTTTTTCCTTTGATGAATGTGAAGTATCCTTCAGCATTTCTTTTGATTGATTTTGGTTGGAATTTTGTTGTTGTTGTTGTTGTTGTTGTTGTTGTTGTTGTTGTTAGATATTAGAATCACTATACCAGCTTTCTTTTGGGGGGTCAGTCCATTTGCTAAGAAAATCTTTTCCCAACACTTTACTCTGAAGTAATGTCTATTGTTGATAATGGGGTGTGTTTCTTGTATGCAGGAGGAGGATGGATCCTGTTTTTACATCTACTCTCTTAACCTGTATCTTTTTATTGGGGAATTGAGTCCATTAATATTGAGAGACATTAATGGCAAATGACTGTTAATTCCTGTTATTTTGGTGGTGGTGGTTGTTGTGTGAAAATGAGTGTGAGTGTGTGTGTGTGTGTGTGTTTGTGTGTGTGTGTTGTGTGTGTGAGTGTGTGTGTTTCCCTTATTTTTATTTTGTTAATGTGATAGTATTTATTTCCTGTATTTTCATGAATATATTTAACCTCCTTAGGTTGGAGTTTTCCTTCTAGCACCTTCTGTAGGGCTCAATTTAAAGATATATAGTTTGATTGATGTTTTAGTCCCAATCAAAGAAAACACATAGTGGAACTCATGGCTCTAGCTTCTTATGTAGCAGAGGACGGCCTAGTTGGTCATCAATGGGAGAAGAGGCCCTTGGTCATGTGAAGGGAAAAAGGGGAATGCCATGGCTAGGAAGCAGGAGTGGGGAGGAGGAAGGGATAGGGGATTTTTGGAGAGGAAACTAGGAAAGGGGATAACATTTGAAATGTAAATAAAGAAAATATCTAATTAAAAAAAAGAAAATAAAAAATAAATGAAAAATAGTAAAAAATTTAAAGATATATACTATTTAAATTTTACTTTTTCATCAAATATATTGTTTTCTACATCTATGGTGACTGAAAGTTTTGATGAATATAGTAGTCTAGGCATTTGTGGTCTCTTAGAGCCTATAAGATGTACATCCAGACCCTTTTGCCTTTTAGAGTCACCACTGAAAAGTTGGGTATAATTTTAATAGGTCTGCCCTTATGTTATTTGGCCTTTTCCCTTGCAGCTTTTTATACTCTTTCTTTGTTGTGTACATATAGTGTTTGTTTATTATTATTTCTGTTGTGTGACAGGGGGACATTCTTTCATGGTCCAGCCTATTTGGTGCTCTATAAGCACTTTGTACCTTTGTGTGCATTTCCTTCTTTAGGGAGAAATTTTTTTTCTTTGATTTTGTTGAAATTTTTTTCTGGGCTTTGGATTTGGAATCTTCTTCTTCTACTCCTACTATTCTTAGATTTCCTTAAATAGAGTTCCAGATTTCCTGGATGTTTTCTGTCAGAAACCTTTTAGATTTAACATTTCCTTTTACCACTATATCAATGAAGGCTATCATATCTTCTATGCCTGAGATTCTCTCTTTTCATCTTCTGTATTCTTTTGGTAATGCTTGTGTATGTCATTTCGGTTTGCTTTCCTAAATTTTTCATCTCTACGTTTCCCTCAGTTTATGTTTTCCTTATTGCTTCAATTTACATTTTCAGATCTTGGAGAGATTTATTCATTTCATTCACCCTATTGTTTGTGTTTTCCTGGATTTCTTTAAGGTATTTGTTCAATTCCTCTTTAAGGGACTGTATCATTTTCATAAAATTGGAGTCAAGGTATTTCTTTTGTGCTTCAGCTATCCAGAGCTTGATGTAGTAGAATAGGTTGTATCTAGTGGTAATATATTGTCCTGGGTGTTTTTGATTGTCTTTTTTGTTTGTTTGTTTGTTTGTTTTGGGTTTTTTTGTTTTGTTTTGATTTTTTTGAGACAGGGTTTCTCTGTATAGCCTTGGCTGTCCTGGAACTCACTCTGTAGACCAGGCTGGCCTCGAACTCAGAAATCCGCCTGCCTCTGCCTCCCAAGTGCTGGGATTAAAGGCGTGCGCCACCACGCCCAGCTGATTGTCTTCTTTTGATGGCCTGTATTTATCTGGGTTTAGAGATAGTATCTGTTTAGGTGCCAATTTCTGACTTTATCTTGTAGCATGGATGGTTTTTGGATGTTTTCTTCCTTGCTTTCTGTTTCCTGTCTGGCCTCAGTCATCTAGGTTTGAAGATAGTATAGGTGTAAGTGATAATTTCTGACTTTATCTTTGTTGGATAAATATTTTTATTTGTTGGATGGATGTTTTTTAGATGTTTTTCCCCCTTGGTTTCTGTTTCCTCTCTCATCTTCTGGCTTGTGCAACCTGTGGTTCTAGTAACCAGAGAATCTTTAGGTCCAGCAGTCTGTTTCCACTGGGATTTTAGTGGCCTATATGACCTCTGACTAGACCTTCCCTTCTTTCTGGGGTGCTTGGCCACTGGCCAAAGAAAGATAAAAAGGATCAGAGTCAAAGAGCAGGGTTTAAAATGGCCTGTAAATATGACAGAGATGACAGACTTCTCTCTGGGATCAGCTTCAGAGAGGTAGCTCAACTTTCTTTGGGGTGATCAGTGCTTTTATATTATTTGGGGGAGGGGGTAGGAGTATCTAAGGTGAGCAAAGGTAATTGGCTGAAGGATAATGTTCTAAGATACCTCTTTAGCATGAGCAGGCATTCCGGGCATCTCAGGTGTTTGATGATTGGAGGAGAGAAAGAGTTGGACCTGTAATTTCCCTAAGGGCTATGTGACTTTCCTCAAATAAGGGGTTTAGGGTTCAAGATCCCCTAGCTACAGAACAGGAAGCCTCACAGCCAAAGGGAGTCTGCCATTTTGTAGTGACCTCAGGGCTTTCCAGTAATGTCAGACTTTCCTTTTAGCAGCAGGGTTTCCTGGAACACTGGAGTTTGGAGGTTGAGGGGTCCCATTGCATCTGAGTTTCTGGGAACTGGCATGGTCGCTGGGGTTCAGGATATGGCCTTTGGGGTTCGAGGTATCTCAAGTACCTGGGGCTCCTAGCAAAGGCATGGCCTCTGATAGAGCAAGAGTCATCTGTCAGGGTTCTAGACCACAATATGGAGTTCAGGGGAGGGAAAATGATTATATAATGAAGTTGATTTCCAACAAAATTGAATTTATCAACAGCACCAAAAAAATGTATTTTATGTCCTAAATATTTATGATTTTGTAGGCTTAACTTTTCTAGGTCTTTTGGGGGTTTGATTTATTGTTTGTGGTTTGGTTGGTTTTTTATTTGTGAGCTGAGGTCTTACTATGTACTTCAAGCTGTCACTGTTCCTGGCTAGGAATACATACTTTTGTCTGTCCTGTAAATAAATATCTCCACAGATTAATATGCAAATGCTGAATATAAAACTGCAAAGAGCTCTGTGTGACTACTAAATTTTCTAATAGAAAATAGCAAGAAAACATTCCAAGTTATGCCTTCTCTACATTATCTTTTGATCTTCATAATTTACATGGAAAAGAGTATTCATTTTTCTTCCTTTATACAAGCCACTTATGATTATGATCGATGTCTAAGTATCATAAAAATATTTTTGAATGCCTTTGCTGAAAATAGATATTTTGAAGGAGCTTAAGACAATTACTAGGGTCACAGGTCTCTTCAAATTATGAAGAGACAAAGCACACTGATCCATCCACAGAATCTAATGTGAATTAGTTTGGTCTTGATCACCAAGATGGCAAAGAAATGTCATTAGAGTTTGTTCAGCATTTCCAGCGTCAATCACAAGGTTGTTCTTTAGCAAAATTTCATAATAAGCTCCTCATATTGCCACACTTTATCAGCTATCTCAGGATATGTATGGTCTTTATCTTTGCTAGCTTCCAGATTCAGTCTGCACAAAACTGTGTGCTCCAGGGACCCGAAGGGGGATTCGACAGGGACAACCCGTATGCTGCTTTAATTGTATCCCATGTGCTGATGGATATGTGTCAGAGAAATCAGGTAATGATAGGGACATTTGCATTGGTAGTAATATGGTTAAATTAACCAAAGGATGGCTGAGAGTTTCTTATAAGTCTTTATAAAAACATATAAGCAGCCCTTGACAAGGGTCAAGAAACCAATACAACTTATCACTATGCAATTTGACCAAAGGAAAATAATAGTTTTCACTTTTAATATAAGATAAGATCTACCACAATAAAGTTTATAAACAATAAACAAAATAAATAAAATGTGAAATATAAATAAATTTATAAAATCTTCAAATTATTTGCTTTTTGTTCATATTCAGCACTTATTGTAGTTGGAAAAAAGTCACCCATTTGTCTAAAAGCTCTAAGCACTGAAAGTACGTGCTTTGCACAGTTGCTGCAGAATGAAATGCTATGACAGCCTGCTCTGGAGGTGAGGTAGGCAGGCTTGGTTTTGTGTACAGCTTAGGACCAGGTTTATTTATATTTCCATTTGATTTTTGGTTGAAGAACCAAAGATTAGCTTTTCATTTGACAGATGGCTTCCAGAGTAGTTGTGTAAAATATAATAAAATGGTCTGGGATGGAAAACAAACACAGTGAAAACTACACAACTCCCTGGCACCAGCTCCTCAAGACTCCACACAGAATTGTACACAGAGATGTCAAGACCAGCAGTCAGAGTGATTGAAAGCAAATACCACTCTTTACCTGAATTTAAATTAACAATGAATGGACCCATTCCATCATCTACCATAACCTCTCCTCAACTAGGTTTTCCTTGTTCACCAATGATTCTTTTAGAGCCTACCATGAGAATTAGCCTTCTTAGCCTAGGGACCATGATTGTAGTTTTGTTTTCCCTCATTGGAATGAGAATGTAGAGTTGGGGACATTAAAATGGGCATATGCATGATTCTCCTCCATGAGGGGATATTGGATGAGAGAATAAAAACACAAGGGTTTTGACCAGCTGTGTCCGTCATTTTGATTGTTTCATATCAGAAGCTATAATTTTCAAATTCCTGGGTTGTGCTGGAGTTAATAAAGAAACATACCTCTTTGTTCAATAGAGAGATAAGGAGAAAAATACAGTTCATCACTGAAAAAGACCAATTCAAGAAAGGCTCAAATTGAAAAGAAATGTTCAAATTCTGAACTTGAACACAGCCCTCAATCTATTACTGCACCTGTAGACACCAAGAATATTTCCCACTATTAAATATAAGATATTATATCTATTTTATAACAGATTTCCAGTAAACATTGTCCAGGTCTTGAACTTTCCTAGACTGTTCACAGTTAAAGGTGACAACTGGGTTCT
This sequence comes from Mus caroli, assembly GCF_978045245.1. Taxonomy (NCBI): domain Eukaryota; kingdom Metazoa; phylum Chordata; class Mammalia; order Rodentia; family Muridae; genus Mus; species Mus caroli. The sequence continues at coordinate 98,157,459 of NW_028227258.1, forward strand.
ATTGAAGTCAATTCTCTGTTTTTTGTCAATAGGACAAAGAGAATGTGATCCATGCGGTGAAGATGACTGGTCCAATGCAGATAAGAGCAAGTGTGTGCCAAAGCTTGTGGAATTCCTCGCTTATGAAGAGGCACTGGGGTTTACTCTTGTCATCCTGTCCATCTTTGGGGCACTTGTGGTCTTGGCAGTAACTGTTGTGTATGTAATCCACAGACACACTCCATTGGTGAAAGCCAATGACCGGGAGCTGAGCTTCCTCATTCAGATGTCTCTGGTCATCACTGTACTGTCATCCTTGCTGTTCATAGGCAAGCCATGCAACTGGTCCTGCATGGCCCGCCAGATCACTCTGGCACTGGGCTTTTGCCTTTGTCTGTCTTCCATTCTTGGAAAGACTATTTCACTCTTTTTTGCCTATAGGATTTCCGTATCTAAAACCCGTCTTATATCCATGCACCCCATTTTTCGAAAATTAATTATACTGATCTGCGTTGTAGGGGAGATTGGTATATGTGCAGCTTACTTGGTGTTGGAGCCTCCAAGGATGTTCAAGAACATTGAAATTCAAAATGTAAAGATCATCTTTGAATGCAATGAAGGTTCTATAGAGTTTCTGTGCTCCATATTTGGGTTTGATATTCTTCTGGCTCTGCTGTGTTTTCTTACAACCTTTGTGGCTCGCCAGCTGCCAGATAACTATTATGAAGGGAAATGTATCACTTTTGGAATGCTGGTCTTTTTCATTGTCTGGATCTCTTTTGTCCCTGCTTACTTGAGCACCAAAGGCAAATTCAAAGTGGCTGTGGAAATATTTGCCATTTTGGCATCTAGCTATGGCCTGTTAGGCTGTCTATTTCTTCCCAAGTGCTTCATTATCTTGCTGAGGCCAAAGAGGAACACTGATGAAACTGTTGGTGGAAGAGTCCCGACTGTTGACAGGAGCATCCAGCTGACCTCAGCTTCTGTGAGCAGTGAGCTTAACAACACTACAGTGTCCACTGTTCTGGATGAGTAGAGCTATGAACTCCATGTGGCATGCAGGGATGTCACCTAGCATGACAACCTTGCTCAACCTGCATTTTTGTGTTTCATCTGAAGCAGCTTCTGATGTTGTAGGGTAATATTAGTTGTGGCTCTGTTGGTGTAAGGTTAACCTGGTGAATGATATCTTGTTCTGTAACAAGCCATTCAGCATAGATTAGAATGTCACTTATAATTTAACTTAGAAACCATATAATTGAGACTTTAAAGTAGAGGGTATAAGTAAACATGATTCATCATAATGTTTCAGTGTTCATTTTTTTTTCTGAGAGGTTGATCATTGTTCTTATGGTCTATAAACAAAGCATTCCATAAGTCTACCAGTTTAATATCAGAGACTCCATACAACAATGCAGTAAAACTTTCTTGTCTGACATATGTTCTTCATACTTCTGTTTGGATTAGCAATGGACTATTCAACAAAATGTCAATTATACTCCAACATGTAATGGAATTTTTTTCTTTTTCAACTTTATAGTTTTAAAATATAATTTTATCTGAATTTTTAGCTACCCTTTGTTGATTAAGCTCCTATGCATTTTTATAAAAGAGATTTATTACAGCTAAAAAATATCTTCTTGTAAGAATGATATCCTAATTTATAGTGTTATTTTATTATTTACAATTAATGGTTTATCAAATATTAAATATGTCTTGAATCATTGTAAGATAATTTTCTTGTAAAAGAATCTCAGAATTTGGGGGTAAAATTTCTTTTTTTTTTCTTTAGTATTATTTTTCATTTATTCTTTGAAAATGTCATTCATTTATACAATGTATTTTGATCATATCCCTCCATCACCACCCTGCTTGTCTTCCTCCTAACCTCATATCTTCCTACTCATTTTTTTTTACTTTTTTTAATTTTTATTACATATTTTCCTCAGTTACATGTCCAATGCTATCCCAAAAGTCCCCCAAAGCGCCTCCCACTTCCCTGCCCACCCATTCCCATTCTTTTGGCCCTGGCATTCCCCTATATTGGGGCATATAAAGTTTGCAAGTCCAATGGGCCTCTCTTTCCAGTGATGGCCGACTAGGCCATCTTTCAATACATATGCAGCTAGAGACAAGAGCTCCAGGGTTCTGGTTAGTACATCATGTTGTTCCAACAATAGGGATGCAGATACCTTTAGCTCCTTGGGTACTTTCTCTAGCTTCTCCATTGGGAGCCCTGTGATACATCCAATAGCTGACTGTGAACATCCACTCCTGTGTTTGCTAGGCCCCGGCATCGTCTCACAAGAGACAGCTATATTTGGGTCCTTTCAGCAAAATCTTGCTAGTGTATGCAATGGTGTCAGCATTTAGAAGCTGCTTATGGGATGGATCCCTGGATACGGCAGTCTCTAAATGGTCCATCCTTTCATCACAGCTATGAACTTTGTCTCTGTAACTCTTCCCTGGGTGTTTTGTTCCCAATTCTAAGAAGGGGCACAGTGTCCACACTTCGGTCTTCATTCTTCTTGAGTTTCATGCGTTTAGCAAATTGTATCTTATATCTTGGGTATCCTAAGTTTTGGGCTAATATCCACTTATCAGTGAATACATATTGTGTGAGTTCTTTTGTGATTGTCTTACTTCACTCAAGATGATGCCCTCGAGGTCCATCCATTTGGCTAGGAATTTCATAAATTCATTCTTTTTAATAGCTGAGTAGTACTCCATTGTGTAAATGTACCATAATTTCTGTATCCATTCCTCTGTTGAGGGACATCTGGGTCCATTCCAGCTTCTGGCTATTATAAATAGGGCTGCTATGAACATAGTGGAGCATGTGTCCTTCTTACCGGTTGGGACATCTTCTGGATATATGCCTAGAAGAGGTATTTCTGGATCCTCCGGTAGTACTATGTCCAATTTTCTAAGAAACTGCCAGACTGATTTCCAGAGTGGTTGTACAAGCTTGCAATCCCACCAACAATGGAGGAGTGTTCCTCTTTCTCCACATCCTCGCCAGCATCTGCTGTCACCTGAATTTTTGATCTTAGCCATTCTGACTGGTGTGAGGTGGAATCTCAGGGTTGTTTTGATTTGCATTTCCCTGATGATTAAGGATGTTGAACATTTTTTCAGGTGCTTCTCTGCCATTCGGTATTCCTCGGGTGAGAATTCTTTGTTCAGTTCTGAGCCCCATTTTTTAATGGGGTTATTTGACTTTCTGGAGTCCACCTTCTTGAGTTCTTTATATATATTGGATATTAGTCCCTTATCTGATTTAGGATAGGTGAAGATCCTTTCCCAATCTGTTGGTAGTTTTTTTGTCTTATTGATGGTGTCTTTAGCCTTGCAGAAGCTTTGCAGTTTCATGAGGTCCCACTTGTCAATTCTCGATCTTACAGCACAAGCCATTACTGTTCTATTCAGGAATTTTTCCCCTGTGCCCATATCTTCAAGGCTTTTCCCCACTTTCTCCTCTATAAGTTTCAGTGTCTCTGGTTTTATGTGAAGTTCCTTGATCCACTTAGACTTGACCTTAGTACAAGGAGATAGGAATGGATCGATTCGCATTCTTCTACATGTTAACAACCAGTTGTGCCAGCACAATTTGTTGAAAATGCTGTCTTTCTTCCACTGGATGTTTTTAGCTCCCTTGTCGAAGATCAAGTGACCATAGGTGTGTGGGTTCATTTCTGGGTCTTCAATTCTATTCCATTGGTCTATTTGTCTGTCACTATACCAGTACCATGCAGTTTTTATCACAATTGCTCTGTAGTAGAGCTTTAGGTCCGGCATGGTGATTCCACCAGAGGTTCTTTTATCCTTGAGAAGAGTTTTTGCTATCCTAGGTTTTTTGTTATTCCAGATGAATTTGCAGATCGCACTTTCTAATTCGTTGAAGAATTGATTTGGAATTTTGGTGGGGATTGCATTGAATCTGTAGATTGCTTTTGGCAAGATAGCCATTTTTACAATGTTGATCCTGCCAATCCATGAGCATGGGAGATCTTTCCATCTTCTGATTTCTTCTTTAATTTCTTTCTTCAGAGACTTGAAGTTCTTATCATACAGATCTTTCACCTCCTTAGTTAGAGTCACGCCAAGGTATTTTATATTATTTGTGACTATTGAGAAGGGTGTTGTTTCCCTAATTTCATTCTCAGCCTGTTTATTCTTTGTGTAGAGAAAGGCCATTGATTTGTTTGAGTTAATTTTATATCCAGCTACTTCACCGAAGCTGTTTATCAGGCTTAGGAGTTCTCTGGTGGAATTTTTAGGGTCACTTATATATACTATCATATCATCTACAAAAAGTGATATTTTGACTTCATCTTTTCCAATTTGTATCCCTTTGATCTCCTTTTGTTGTCGAATTGCTCTGGCTAGGACTTCAAGTACAATGTTGAATAGGTATGGAGAAAGTGGACAGCCTTGTCTAGTCCCTGATTTTAGAGGGATTGCTTCAAGCTTCTCACCATTTACTTTGATGTTGGCTACTGGTTTGCTGTAGATTGCTTTTATCATGTTTAGGTATGGGCCTTGAATTCCTGATCTTTCCAAGACTTTTATCATGAATGGGTGTTGGATCTTGTCAAATGCTTTTTCCGCATCTAATGAGATGACCATGTGGTTTTTGTCTTTGAGTTTGTTTATATACTGGATTACGTTGATGGATTTCCATATATTGAACCATCCCTGCATCCCTGGGATGAAACCTACTTGGTCAGGGTGGATGATTGTTTTGATGTGTTCTTGGATTCGGTTAGCAAGAACTTTATTGAGGATTTTTGCATCAATATTCATAAGGGATATTGGTCTGAAGTTTTCTATCTTTGTTGGGTCTTTTGTGGTTTAGGTATCAGAGTAATTGTGGCTTCATAGAATGAGTTGGGTAGAGTACCTTCTGTTTCTATTTTGTGGAATAGTTTGTGAAGAACTGGGATTAGATCTTCTTTGAAGGTCTGATAGAACTCTGCACTAAACCCATCTGGTCCTGGGCTTTTTTTAGTTGGGAGACTATTAATGACTGCTTCTATTTCTTTGGGGGATATAGGGCTGTTTAGATCATTAACCTGATCTTGATTCAACTTTGGTACCTGGTATCTGTCTAGGAACTTCTCCATTTCATCCAGGTTCTCCAGTTTTGTTGAGTATAGCCTTTGGTAGAAGGATCTGATGGTGTTTTGGATGTCTTCAGGATCTGTTGTTATGTCTCCTTTTTCATTTCTGATTTTGTTAATTAGGATGCTTTCCCTGTGCCCTCTAGTGAGTCTGGCTAAGGGTTTATCTATCTTGTTGATTTTCTCAAAGAACCAGCTCCTTGATTGGTTGATTCTTTGAATAGTTCTTCTTGTTTCCACTTGGTTGATTTCGCCCCTGAGTTTGATTATTTCCTGCCGTCTACTCATCTTGGGTGAATTTGCTTCCTTTTGTTCTAGTGCTTTTAGATATGTTGTCAAGCTGCTAATGTGTGCTCTCTCTAGTTTCATTTTGGAGGCACTCAGAGCTATGAGTTTTCCTCTTAGAAATGCTTTCATTGCGTCCCATAAGTTTGGGTATGTTGTGGCTTCATTTTCATTGAACTCTAAAAAGTCCTTAATTTCTTTCTTTATTCCTTCCTTGACCAAGGTATCATTGAGAAGAGTGTTGTTCAGTTTCCATGTGAAGGTTGGCTTTCTATTATTTATTTTGTTATTGGAGATCAGCCTTAGTCCATGGTGATCTGATAGGATGCATGGGACAATTTCAATATTTTTGTATCTGTTGAGGCCTGTTTTGTGACCAATTATGTGGTCAATTTTGGAGAAGGTACCATGAGGTGCTGAAAAGAAGGTATATCCTTTTGTTTTAGGATAGAATGTTCTGTAGATATCTGCCAGATCCATTTGATTCATAATTTCTCTTAGTTTCACTGTGTCCCTGTTTAGTTTCTGTTTCCATGATCTGTCCATTGGTGAAAGTGGTGTGTTGAAGTCTCCCACTATTATTGTATGAGGTGCAATGTGTGCTTTGAGATTTACTAAAGTTTCTTTAATGAGTGTGGCTGCCTTTGTATTTGGAGCATAGATATTCAGGATTGATAGTTCCTCTTGGAAGATTTTACCTTTGATGAGTATGAAGTGTCCCTCTCTGTCTTTTTTAATGATTTTGGGTTGGAAGTCAATCTTATCAGATATTAGAATGGCTACTCCAGCTTGTTTCTTCATACCATTTGCTTGGAAAATTGTTTTCCAGCGTTTCATTCTGAGGTAGTGTCTATCTTTTTCTCTGAGATGAGTTTCCTGTAAGCAGCAAAATGTTGGGTCTTGTTTGTGTAGCCAGTTTGTTAGTCTATGTCTTTTTATCGGGGAGTTGAGTCCATTGATATTAAGAGATATTAAGGAAAAGTAATTGTTGTTTCCTGTTATTTTTGTTGTTAAAGTTGGCATTCTGTTCTTGTGGCTGTCTTCTTTTAGGTTTGTTGAGGGATTACCTTCTTGTTGTTTCTGGGGCATGGTTCCTGTCCTTGTATTGGTTTTTTTCTGTTATTATCCTTTGAAGGGCTAGATTCGTGGAGAGATAATGTGTGAATTTGGTTTTGTCGTGGAATACTTTGGTTTCTCCATCTATGTTAATTGAGAGTTTGGCTGGGTATAGTAGCCTGGGCTGGAATTTGTGTTCTTTTAGTGTCTGTATAACATCCGTCCAGCATCTTCTGGCTTTCATAGTCTCTGGTGAAAAATCTGGTGTAATTCTGATAGGCTTGCCTTTATATGTTACTTGGCCTTTTTCTCTTACTGCTTTTAGTATTCTATCTTTATTTAGAGCATTTGTTGTTCTGATTATTATGTGTCGGGAGGGATTTCTTTTCTGGTCCAGTCTATTTGGAGTTCTGTAGGCTTCTTGTATGTTCATGGGCATCTCTGTCTTTAGATTTGGGAAGTTTTCTTCTATAATTTTGTTGAAGATGTTTGCTGGTCCTTTGAGTTGAAAATCTTCATTCTCATTTACTCCTATTATCCGTAGGTTTGGTCTTCTCATTGTGTCCTGTATTTCTTGGATGTTTTGAGTTAGGATCTTTTTGCATTTTACATTTTCCTTGATTGTTGTGCCGATGTTCTCTATGGAATCTTCTGCACCTGAGATTCTCTCTTCCATCTCTTGTATTCTGTTGCTGATGCTCGTATCTATGGTTCCAGATTTCTTTCCTAGGGTTTCTATCTCCAGTGTTGCCTCATTTTGGGTTTTCTTTATTGTGTCTACTTCCCTTTTTAGGTCTAGTATGGTTTTATTCATTTCCATCATCTGTTTGGATGTGTTTTCCTGTTTTTCTGTAAGGACTTCTACCTGTTTGATTATGTTATCCTGTTTTTCTTTAAGGATTTGTAACTCTTTAGCAGTGTTCTCCTGCAATTCTTTAAGGGATTTTTGTGCTTCCTCTTTACTGTCTTCTACCTGTTTACCAGTGTTCCTTTGTATTTCTTTAAGTGTGTTATTAAAGTCCTCCTTGAAGTCCTCTACCATCATCATGAGATATGCTTTTAGATCCGTGTCTAGCTTTTCCGGTGTGTTGGGGTGCCCTGGACTGGGTGAAGTGGGAGTGTTGGGTTCTGATGATGGTGAGTGGTCTTGGTTTCTGTCAGTAAGATTATTACGTTTACCTTTAGCCATCTGGTAATCTCTGGGGTTAGTTTTTGTCGTTGTCACTGTTTAAAGATTGGAGCAGAAGCTGTGTTCCACTCACCAGCAGTCTCAAGATCCTGTGGCGGGGGTCGTGGGTAGCTGGCGGGTGTCAGCCGACCCTGCGCTCTAGCTACCCTGGTGCTTTTCTGACCGGAAGAAGCTTGTGGCCCTATTCAGGCCGGATTTCTGCCTCCCCAACCAAAGCAGTCTCAGGTCCCGCGTGATTGGACTGGAGCAGAAGCTGTGTTCCACTCACCAGCAGTCTCAAAATCCTGTGGCAGGGGTCATGTGTAGCTGGCGGGTGTCAGCCGACCCTGAGCTCTAGCTACCCCGGTGCTGTTCCGGCCGGAAGAGCGTAAAATTTCTTGCTATGGGTGAGCACTTGAACATTGAATTGGGGAATATGTAAGTATTAATTTCAGCCTGTTGCATCAAAATTATGGGATACTTGTCTGAGAAGTAGTGGGAAAATTAACCATATGACAAAGTGCAAAACATCTTTATTAGAGCTGACCAAATATATGCATGATAGAGTTTTTGCTTTATGTTTTCTTTTGTTTTGAGTTTGAGCTACTAAAACGCAGACAAGACTAATTTCATGTTAATTAATCTTCTGGGCTAATTCTTTGGTAGTTCCTTCTTGCATGAAAATTCCCCATAGGAAACAAATATACTAAGAGAAGTGGTGATTCATCTCAAATGAACCTCCTTGAAACTACCCTAGACTCATCTATTCTCTGTTTCTCAATACCTGGTGGCTCTCCAACATAAATGAAGACATCAGAATGCAGCTGACATAGCTGGACTGTAAACACTCTCCAAACTGCTTCCATGGTTTAGCAGTTAACCCCTTCAAACCCACAACCATGTAACACAACTCAACTCCACTTCTGCAACTCCAGACTCTCCTAACATTTACTTATTTCCTAGTTTGCTTCTCTGTTGCAGTTACAGAACAGTGACCAAAAACAACTTTGGATGAACAGAGTGTGGGTTTTTTTGTTTGTTTGTTTTTTGTTTTTTGTTTTTTGTTTTTTGTTTTTGTTTTTTCATGGAACAACTCCCAGGTCACACTCCATCACAGAAGGAAATCAGGACAGGAACTCACAGCAGGAATCTAGAGTCAAGAAGTGATACAGAAGTCATGAAAAAAAAAACTCTGCTTACTGACTTGCTTTCAAAAGCTTCCTCAGCTTGCTCTCATATACAACCTAAGACCACATGTTCAGGGTACTACCATCTACAGTAGGCTGGGCTCTCCCACATTAGTCAAGAAAATGCCCCACAGATATGCCAAGTTTGATTGAAGCAATTCCTTTGTCGAAGTACCCTCTGTCAAGTGACTCAATTTTGTGTTCAAGTTGGTAAGAAGCTCAGGACTTGAAATCACAATAATCTGCTCTCTGGACAAATCTGCCCACTAAGAAATGCTATGTAAGTGCTGTCCTGTGGGGCTATGGGCTATACACAGACAGCTTGGTCTCCAGCAGAGCTGAGGTCTGAACCCTGGTAGAACCTGGTGGTGATAATTCACCTACATAGGACAGTCCTCATGGCTCCTGGACTCCTGGCTCCTGGTAAAGTTACCGCCCCCACAGCTCCCACAGGAGAAGCTTGTGGCTAACAGTCACATAGACTATGTCCCAAGCTTCTGACCTTCAGGCTTCACTCCTCCCAGTTACCTAGCAACAACAAGATAACAATCCCACCATAAGAGGAGCTGCTTGGCCCCTCCTCTCTCTCTCTCTCTCTCTCTCTCTCTCTCTCTCTCTCTCTCTCTCTCTCTCTCTCTCTCTCCTGGCTCTTCTCTCTAACCTCTTACTCTCTAACCTTTCCTCTTTCTCTCTCTTTCTCCCTTCCCTCCTCTTGGCCATGGCCAGTCCCCCCTCTCTCTTTTACCTTATCTCTTTCTCCCTGTCTTTCTCCAATAAAGCTCTAAAACCATAGACTGCCTCTGTTCATCAAGGCCCACTGTGCTTGGACAATGGGATAGTCTTTCTCCTAATGAGCTGTGCCTAATCTCCCATCAGAAGGCCTTTATGTGCTCCAGCAATGGACCGGACTAAGGACTCTCGCCTGCATGGGAATCTCTCTCTCTCTCTGTCCACTCTCCTGTATCTCTGGGGCTGAGGGTGTTGTCCCGGAGTCCCTGGTTTGGAGGGGGGCTGCCCCTTGTCCATCCCCTGCCGTGTGGGGTCAGTGGCTTAGATGCCCACCGGAGGCCAAGTGGAAAGCATCTGGCAGTCCTCCCGAGTCCACCTGCCCAGAGCCCAGGAACTCATTGGACATGGGCTCTCTCCTTCCCCTCTCCTTCCCCTACATGCCCAGATGTGGAACATGAACAAACACAACTGCACTGAACGAATACTGAGGGAAGGTGAGCCCCCCTCTGGAAAAAATCTGTCTTTTCCTGCTGTGCTTTCGGTCAACGCCATTACGTGGATTTAGACAAGCTAAAGGGACAACTGAAGCCTTCTGGCCAGAGCTACTTTCTGTTGGCCGAAGGTCCCACTGCTCTGTCTAAATCTTGACAACCTGCAAAGGTGTTGGCAAAGACTATCTAACTTCTCCTTAAAACAAAAAAAAACCTGGTAACACAGCAGCCAATTAAGAGCCACGGGGCTCACTGCCAGTTCTTAAATCTGTGGGAAGCCAAATAGGCCAAGGGAACGTTCCTATTGGACAAGTGCTTCTCCTCTTTTCTATCATGGGCAACACACCATCTTATAAAAATATCACCCCAGGCCAGGGAAATACATGCTCTACTTTTAAAAACACCGAGGAATAAAGATAGTTGTCTTAGTTAGGGTTTTACTGCTGTGAACAGACACCATGACCAAGGCAAGTCTTATAAAAAACAACATTTAATTGGGGCTGGCTTACAGGTTCAGAGGTTCAGCATGACAGTATCCAGGCAGGCATGGTGCAGGAGGAGCTGAGGGTTCTATGTCTTCATTCAAAAGCTGCTAGTGGAAGACTGACTTCCAGGCAACAAAGGTGAGGATCTTATGCCCACACCCACAGTGACACTCCCATTCCAACCAGGTCAAACCTATTCCAACAAGGCCACACCTTCAGATGGTGCCACTCCCTGGCCCAAGGATATATAAACATCACAATAGCCCCCCCCCCCCCAAAAAAAAAAAAAACAAGCCTACTTATTTTGGAAGTCCTTCAGATAGAGCCATGCATGGCCAATGATAATACTTATAGCCCAAACTCATGGATCAGAGTAATTTCTCTCATCAAAAACAAAGATACCCAAGAAGGTAAAACACTCTGCTGTGATTTTTTTTGCCAATCTTAGCCACAATTAGGCAGTGTATAGGGCCATCTGAAATAGGACAAACTGATAGCAACATAGCTGCTGAATGCCTTCGGTCAGATGAACCCAAAGGTCAAGGTCCTAAAAACCACTCCATTTCAGATCTCACAGCCCTTACCCAAGAGAGATAAAATCCATCTACCCACCCCTGCCTCTCTATGCCTCAGAGAAACTAATTAAAAAACTAATTAGAAAATTAATTAAACCACCTGCTCCTCTGGCCCCTACCTCTCCCACTCAAAGGCAAGGCTTCATTAAAAAAAAAAAAACAAAGGAGCTACCACCTCCCCTAGAGAAAGGAATCTCTCCCCCCTCTTCTCCAAGCCATAAAAGCGAAATACCTTCAAAATTCATAGATGAAGCCCCACCTAACTCCATAGTCCCTAACCCTCAACCATCTACCACCCAACAACTTTGTAATATTTGAGACTCTCTTGCTAAAACTAACCCCGACTCCCATTCTACTCAGGAGTCCGATACAAAATTTAAAACCCAAACTGCTCAGGCATTCCCAGTTAATATCAACCCCAGCCAAAATAAACCCCTTAATTGGTACCCACTCCAAGCCTCAAACTTTTTTGTTGTTGTTGTTGTTCATTTTAAGCATATATGGATTATACAAAGTGAGTGATTTCATTATGCGTTCCTATAAAAAAAAAAAAAAGCCCAATCCTCAAACTTAAAAGAACTCAGGCAGGCAGTAAAGAAAGATGGCATCCACGTACCCTGGACAAAATCTTTCCTACACAGCCAGGAGTCCAGAAGACATGAGGGAACACCTACCATCCCATGTAGGTGAATTATCACCACCAGGTTCTACCAGGATTCAGAACTCAGCTCAACTGGAAACAAAGCTGTCTGTGTATAGCCCATTGCCCCACACTGTCTTTTGTCCATTTCCCTGCTGTCTGTATAGGAAATCCATCCCTGGATTTGCCTCTCCACACCCTGGAGCCTCCAATAAATCTCTTTCATCAGATTTTCTGCCTGGTGTTGAAAGATCCTGACAGAATGTAAAAGGTAACAGAAGCCCTGAAATTGGCAAGATAGATGTCACTGTTAGCAGAACTAGCTTCACTGATTTAGAAAAAGAGAGGTGCACAATGCTCTAGCCACTCCTTGAACCTGTGAGTCTGTCAATGTTCTGACCAGGTGTGTGCCCATTGCTGCACCTCACTGCCAGGTGTTCGTGATATTGGTTGCTGGGAAAGAGTCAGGAAATCTCCCCAGCAACCATAGTTGGGGCCAATCCGGAGTGCTGCACCTTCATTAGACTCTTTCTTTGTTTCCCTCCCATAGCCATTTCTTGAGGAATCAATCATTTTAGAATAGACATTGTTTAGATCTGGAAATCCCCTACTCCCCCCTGAGGGCCTATAAAAACTGGGTCCTCTTTCCCCTCGAGGTCGACACCTCTACCCCTGCGTGGGATGTGAGTCATCCCCCAGAGCTCTGGCTTTCCCTGAATAAAGCCTCATGTGGTTTGCATCAAGCTTGGTCTATCATGAGTTCTTGGGTGTCCGCTGTTGTCCTGAGGCCTGAGCAAGGGGCTCCTCTTGGAGTCTTTCAGTGTGACTCTCTCATCTGAAGCAGGAAAGAAGTCATAAAGAGAAGGAGAAAAGCAGGATCATGGCTGAGGCTCCTGAGCTCCTCAGCTCGGCTGGGGATATACTACCTTGGGAGCCACAATGCCTCTGCTGAGGAGTTTTCCTCTCAGCAGTGTGGTTCCTGTGCTCCTTCTTCTCATGATGCTCTTCCACTGGGACACTGTCCCACCCCAGAGATGTGTGGCTCCCAGGCACCTGTGTCTCAGGATGACCCAAGGACACTCACCTAATTCAGAGCTATGTGGTTCCTGGGCTCCTGTGTCTTAGGATGCCCTTCCACTGGGATATCTTTTCCTTCAGAGATATATGGTTCCTGGGATTCTGAGTCCCAGAACATCCACCCACTTGAGCAAAAAGTACATTAATGGTTTTAATTAGGATATTGGAACTTACTTGCAGTCAGAAATTTTATTAATATAAATTAGTTACACATTAATTAACAATATTAATGAGCAAAGAATTAATCTTTTGGTGAGGGAGTTAAGCTCCCTATGCTCTAAATGTTTATTTTTACTAAAAGAGCCCATACATGTCACATAATGCTGTCTTGACGGTTTTGTTACTTCTCATAACTTTGACACAATAACTTGAGATTATTTAGGCATCTCCCTAAGGCCCATCATAAGCAACAAGCAAATGTTCAGATACAGTGAGTAACATCAGTACCAAATTCTTGTTAAAATTTTCTTACAAAGCAATATTCGTGGATGAACAATGATTTCAGTCTCACTAGAAATAAATTTTAAAATAAAATATTTTATTAATTCTTTTAGAATATTATACATGCATACAATATACTTCAATCACATCCTCCATTCATTCCTCTAATCCTCCCAGACCTACAACCCACTCTTTTACCCCTCCCAACTTCATGTGTAATTTTTTTATAACCTGAGTCCACTTTGCCCTGCCCATGTATTAATGGGTGTGGGACCATCCTCTGGAGTATAACCAACCTATTAGGGTCTTCCCACTTAAAGAAATTTTCTTCCTCTTCCAGAATCCATCAGCTGTTCATAGCTCTTCAGCTAGGAATGGAGAATGGTGATCTGCTAGGGTCCAGCCCTAGAAGTCAGGCAGTTTCCAGCAGAGGAGATAGTGATTGGACAGAGGTGGGTAAGGGTAAATGAAGCAGAGACCACAGCTGACCTTTAATATTTAATCTTTAATTAAAAAGAAATCATAAGTTTGTGTTTTCTGTGGAATCTGCATACATAAAAACACCATGATTGATGATATTTCTTCAATCTTTGATGATAATATTTAATGACTAACTAGTATAGTTTTATATCTTTCTTTTTTTTTTTTTCTTTTTTAACTACTTTGTAGGTTCTTTGCAGGTGGTTCTTCTGTCACTAACAATATCTTCTCTGACTCAGTTCAGCTCCTCCTGTCTCAACTGTAACCAACTGTCTTTTCAATTTCAACTGTTTCTTATTTTCATTCTGCTCATTCTCTTCTTCTTTTCTCTCCTCTGCTCTCTTTTCTCTTCTCTCCTCTTCTCTAATCTCTTTTTGCATCAACTGTCTTCTCTGATCCTAATCTTCTGTTTCCTGGATGCTAAATCTGCCTACTCCATAATCTGCTATTCTCTGTCCTACCACTACTTCCTCCCAGCTCTCAGTCTCTGATTACTTTTTAGACCTCCTCTTCCCAGAAGTCCAAGACCCAACTGACACTTTAGAGCATAGGACCATTAAAAGGGCCGGGCACATAAAGTATTTCATAATACAGACTAACAATCATGATGTTTCTTTAAAAAAAAAAAAGTACATATGGAACTCTTCACAAATTTGTGTGTCATCCTTGCACAGAAGCCATGCTAATCGTCTCTGTAATCCTGATGTTTCTCTATGCATGCAGATTCCACAGAAGAGGCAAACTTATGATTTCAAAAGAAATACAGATAGCATTTTTGTTCCTGGACAAGTGTTAGAAGTACAGAGAGAATAGGTATTGTGATTCTCAAATCATTTTAGACTATGTGAGTATTTATGACATATGACATCCTATTCTTCAGGAAAGTAAAACATTAAACACTTAAAAAAATTTCTGAGTCAGTCTAGATAAGTTCCCAAGGCTTGAATACTACATTGTGTTGGAAGTATAGCTTGTAAGGTCACCTATTTTAAAAGTCTGAAAGGTCCCCCACACTGCCGGCTAACTAGTTCTATTAATTTGCTTTTTCTTGGTTTTTTAGTTAAAAGACTTCACTGTAATTTAATATGAGCCACTCTGCTTGTGATTGGAAAATTCTTATAGTTCTTTTATATTAATTTCAGGTCACCTATATGTATTATTAAAGGTTACTGTAGGCAAACTAACTTTGTTTCTAAAATTTTATTTTCATGGGACAATGTCCTATAAACTACATGAAGGAGGAAGCCTGTGATCTGATCTGTTGGCAAATCTATTGTTTCTGAGTTTGCTTAGGGGCAGGTATGCCAAGAGAACTCTGGGGCTACTTAACTTTTTGTGCTTTTCACAAGTAAGACTCCTGAGTGGCACCAGATAAGGTTACTTCTTTTAGAGCAGAAATAATTTTCTTGGAAAAGACATGAATGAATCA
Source organism: Mus caroli (assembly GCF_978045245.1). Classification (NCBI taxonomy): domain Eukaryota; kingdom Metazoa; phylum Chordata; class Mammalia; order Rodentia; family Muridae; genus Mus; species Mus caroli. The sequence continues at coordinate 98,172,604 of NW_028227258.1, forward strand.
TAATGTAAAAAGACTCCCACAAATGTGACACACATAAATCTGAAACCCAAAGTGAAACACAGCACAATGACAAAGTAAGCATCTGACTCATCTCTTCTAGACTGGGTCAAACAGATGTGCTATCTTCATGCCTCTCCTGCTTATCACTAGTCATGGCTGTGACCCTCTTTCCCCTACAGGCTGGAAGAGTGACTGGGTCTTAATGCTAGATATAATTTTTAAATGATATATTTATCTAAAAAATATTCTAATATTGTAGAAAATAATTTAATGTTTGATGTGTAATTAATTACAAAATTAAAACACTACAAATAAAACTAAAATCTTTTGATGATTAAATATTTTTATTTTAACTGCCATCAGCCATTACTATAACAATATTCTGTGCCTAAACCAATGCGATAACTAAAAATTGTTTCACATAAAAACTGTAAAAAGACATATACATTGTCAATAAGTGTGAAAGTCAAAACAATATTTTTTGTTTTATATCTGTGATTTACTGAACTTACTGATTATTAGGAAAGTACATTCAATATGCAACATCTCAGAAAAGGAATTGAGGACATTGAGATTAAAAAATTTGAGTAGAAAAGCAATCTACATCATTTCAAATATATGGTCATCTAGCTTTGTTTGAAAATGGAAAGATATTGTTAAGGTCTTCCAAATTGTGTGAACAATTGAAAAAGAAGTTGATTTGTGGATTTTTATTTTCTATATTGCTCTATAATTTGAAAATCATTTTCTCTTTTCCAGAGTATAGCCCTATGAATGACAAGCCAAGTAAATAGACAAACAGAATAAAGCAATGCTGTCCAAAGAAAGCAAGTGTCCTCCTCTTCATAGTTGTGATATAAACTTATCTAATGATTATAAGGGGTATGATGAAGAACAGCGGGAACATATTGTGCAATAAATAGGTGAGTAGATGCTCATATAGAAAACACTGGTATGCAGTGTCCCTCAAGCAAATGTGACAACTTTGAATTTTACCAATACTTTAAATAAACTTCTCATTCAAATTATGGGAACGTCATTCCTATATCTAGTCCAGAATAATTTTTTTTGTTAAATCAGTAAATAAGTTTCTGACTTTCCCTGCCTAGCTAGTCATCATGGTATCACTTTCTGCTCTGACACACCTACAGAAGAAATCTCTGCCAAGTTTGAGGAACTAAAAATCACAAATATTAAGCTCTTTTGTAAACATACCATTTTCTGGTCTTCTTTACTTCTGTAGTCAAATGAACACATGTAATTTATGCTGTCCACAGTTCTATAAGTTCTGTTTGCCACATATTTAACTCATGTGCTTATAAAAATATATAGGTCATTTTTATGTTTCATGTTAAGGAGACCAAAAATATATCTATAACATTTACATGTGGAAGGTAAAATTACAGTAACCATATAGTCAGAGGGCAATTATCTATCATTGTATGACATTAAAAAATAATTTTAAGAAGTCTTGCATACTGGGGCTGGAAAGATGGCTCAGCAGTTAAGAGCACTGACAGCTCTTCCAGGGATTCTGAGTTCAAACCTAAGCAACCACATGGGGGCTCACGACCACCTGTAATGAGATCCAATGCCCTCTTATGTTGTGTCTGAAGACAGTGACAGTGTACTCAAATGTATAAAATAAATCTTTAAGAAAAAATAATCTTGCATACTAAGCCTTGGTCTAGGTAAATGTTTGCCATAGATCTTTACCATATAATCTAATTAAGACTAGGCTGGCATAACAACTCCCTTTGTACTTATTTCTCAGAAGAATGATTTGAAACTCAGACACTTTAGCACATATTCTCTCCCAGAAAAGCCTGGAGCAGGATCATACCTTGTTAAAGAGATGCATATCTATCATCATTAATACCTTAAGAGGAAACTGGATTCTATAAGTGTTTCAAACCCCTCAGTCTCATGTCTTTGAAAGCACAGATTATGTTCCAAGAACTCTTAAACCTTCTGCTCCCAGGGAAGGCTTCAGAATAACAATTTTTCATTTCTTGTATTTTACATGTACTACTGTTCTGACTGTAATGCATTATTGTGAAACATGTAGAGGCCTGGCACCCAGAAGAGGGAATTGGTGCCCCTGGAACTGAGTTGCAAACAATTATGAGCCAGCATGTCGGACAGAAGAAACTAACCTGGGTCTGCTGTAAAACCTGCCAGGGCTCTTAACAACTCAGCCATTTCCCCAGACTTCAGAGCCATAATGTTAAAATATAGAACTATTTAAGACAGGTATCCACAGAATGAGAAAAGGACTCTCTGAAACTTGTATTCTATTTAAAGTAAACGTATTAAAAAGAAACTCAAAAAACACATATGAGCCAATTTAATACAATATCTGATTAATCGTGTTTATTTATATCCTCTGTTTTAAATCCTAATGAAATATTTTCCAATTTAAATCTTAAGTGACGTTCTAATGTATGTTTAATGACATGTCACAGAACAAGATACCATTTACCAGGTTAACCTTACATCAATACACCCACAACTAATAAATATAACCCTACAACATCAGCACCTGCTTCAGATGAAACATAAAAATGCAGGTTGAGCAAGGGTGTCATGCTAGGTGACATCCCTGCATGCCACATGGAGTTCATAGCTCTACTCATCCAGAACAGTGGACACTGTAGTGTTGTTAAGCTCACTGCTCACAGAAGCTGAGGTCAGCTGGATGCTCCTGTCAACAGTCGGGACTCTTCCACCAACAGTTTCATCAGTGTTCCTCTTTGGCCTCAGCAAGATAATGAAGCACTTGGGAAGAAATAGACAGCCTAACAGGCCATAGCTAGATGCCAAAATGGCAAATATTTCCACAGCCACTTTGAATTTGCCTTTGGTGCTCAAGTAAGCAGGGACAAAAGAGATCCAGACAATGAAAAAGACCAGCATTCCAAAAGTGATACATTTCCCTTCATAATAGTTATCTGGCAGCTGGCGAGCCACAAAGGTTGTAAGAAAACACAGCAGAGCCAGAAGAACATCAAACCCAAATATGGAGCACAGAAACTCTATAGAACCTTCATTGCATTCAAAGATGATCTTTACATTTTGAATTTCAATGTTCTTGAACATCCTTGGAGGCTCCAACACCAAGTAAGCTGCACATATACCAATCTCCCCTACAACGCAGATCAGTACAATTAATTTTCGAAAAATGGGGTGCATAGATATAAGACGGGTTTTAGATACGGAAATCCTATAGGCAAAAAAGAGTGAAATAGTCTTTCCAAGAATGGAAGACAGACAAAGGCAAAAGCCCAGTGCCAGAGTGATCTGGCGGGCCATGCAGGACCAGTTGCATGGCTTGCCTATGAACAGCAAGGATGACAGCACAGTGATGACCAGAGACATCTGAATGAGGAAGCTCAGCTCCCGGTCATTGGCTTTCACCAATGGAGTGTGTCTGTGGATTACATACACAACAGTTACTGCCAAGACCACAAGTGCCCCAAAGATGGACAGAATGACAAGAGTGAACCCCAGTGCCTCTTCATAAGCGAGGAATTCCACAAGCTTTGGCACACACTTGCTCTTCTCTGCATTGGACCAGTCATCTTCACTGCATGGATCACATTCCCTTTGTCCTATTGACAAACAAAAAAACAAAACAAAACAAACAAACAAAAAAAAAAACATAGAATTGACTTCAATGGAACCCAGTTGTCACCTTTAACTGTGAATAGTCTAGGAAAGTTAAAGACCTGGACAACGTTCACTGGAAATCTGTTATAAAATAGATATAATATCTTATATATAATAGTGGGAAATTATTCTTAGTGTCTATAGATGCAGTGATAGATGAGGGTTGTTTTCACCCTCAGCACTTGAGCATTTCCTCTCAACCCACACTTTTTTGAACTGGTTGTTTCTACTGAAGAGCTCCTTTCTTTCTCCTAGAACTGTCTATTGAAGGACAATATCTGGGTCTTTAATCAATTCCAGAACAACCCAGGAATGAGGAAGTCACAGCTTCTGATATGAAACAATGAAAATGAATGGTACACAGCTTGTCAGACCCTCTGTGTTTTCAGTCTTTCATTCAATATTTCTTCATGGAGGAGAATCATGCAAGTGCCCACTCAAATATCCCCAACTCTAGATGCTCATTTCAATGAGTGATTAGGATGATGATGGGAAGGAAAACAAAACCACCAGTCATGGTCCCAGAGGCTAAGATGCTAGGACTGGAGGAAGGCTCTAAAAGCCAGCATTGGTGAATAAGGAAAAGTTAGTTGAGGCAAGGTTATGGCAGGTGATGGGATGGGTCTATTCAGTGTTAATTTTAAAAATCAAGTAAAGAGTAGTGTTTACTTTCAACCACTCTGACTCCTGATCTGGACATCTCTGAGTAGAATTCTATGTGGGACCCCAGGGAACTGTTGCTAGGGAGTTGTGTAGTTTATGGGCTACTTATACTATCACAGACCATCTTATCATTTTTACTTGACTACTCTGAGGGACTATGTGAAAAAGGACAAGCACATTTGCTGTCCTTCAACAAAAATCCAAGTGGAAATATGAATAAACCTGGTCAACACTTTACACAAAACCAAGTCTGCCTAACTCACTTCCAGAGATTTGCAACTGAACAGGCTGTCATAACAGTTCATTCCACAGCAACTGTGCAATGCATGTACTTTCAGTGTTTAGAACCTTAAGACAATTGGATGATCTTTTCCCAACTAGTGCTGAATCAACTTAAAAAGCAAGTAATTTGAAGATTTTATGACTTGATTTATATTTCACATTTTGTTTATTTTGTTTGGTGTTTCTTTATGAACTTCATGGTGGTAGGTCTGGTCTTATATCAGAAGTGAAAATTCATATTTTTTTGGTCATACTGCACACAGGAAAATTTTGTGTTTCATGAATTATATACTCTTCTTATAAAGATTTATAGGAACTTCTCTTGACATCCCTTGGTTAATTGAACTGTACTACTACCAATGCAAAAATGGCCATCTCTACCTGGTTTCTCTGACACATATCCATCAGCACATGGGATGCAATCAAAGCAGCATATGGGTTGCCCCTGACGAATCCCCTTCCGGGTCCCTGGAGGACACACTTGTGTGCAGAATGAATCTGGACGCTAGCAAAGATAAAGATAGTAGATATTTTAAAAGCCTCAAAGCATTCCCACTTGTGAAATGTTGTAAGTGTTGGTTTGTATTTCCAAGCAGACATATGTTTTATTAATAAAAGATATCAGCCCAGGAGTCTGAGCAAAGATAGCAAACAAAGCTTGACAATATGGAGAGCCTAGAAAGAACTTTGGCTAAAGGACAATCTTTTGACTGACTCTGGAATTGCTGAACTAAGTGTAGTGACAGTTCTTTGTCATCTTGATGATCAAGAATAAACTAATACCATATGAGATATTGCAGATGGGAAAGTTTGCTTAGTCTGTTCCTGTTTAAAATAATTTAACACTCTAAACATCTTCCTGAAAACCTGAAATATATTTCCTCTCACATTAATCAACCCAACATAATATGAAATGTAAAGATGTTTCATGAATGGTTAAAAAAAAGAAAAATAATTAGGTCAGTTCTAGGGAGAAAATTTAAAAAAAAATAACAGAACTGCACAAGAGTAATATTCCAGAAATATTTTCTTGCTAAGTCAATTTATACATTTTCATGTCAAACACAACCCTCCTTTCATAGCATATAGATGTATACAAAGATGTATACTTTGAAATACTGAATAAAGGTAATATTCACAAATTGATTTATATCCTATTCTAGAAATCAGAAAGTACTTCTTTTTATTTAGATGTTTCATATAGTATATTTCGATGGTCTTTTTCTCCCTCTCTCATCTCTTCCTAAATCTTTCCCTTCTCGCTACCCATGTATCCTCATCTTCTTTCTTCTCTCCCTTTCATAAGAAAGGAAAAAAACAAAACATAAAAAATGCTAAAAGTAAAACAAGCAAACAAAATGTAATAAGACAAAATAAATCCCAAACCAAAATAACTGCCTGAACCCCCCCCCACACACACACACACACACACTGGAATTCATTTCATATTAGTCAACTATTTCTGGGCATGGGAGTTTCCCTGAAATGTGGTTGATATGTCCAGTAATATTCAATTGAAGAAAATCTTTTTGCCAGCAATTGCAAATAGTATTTTCATAAGTGGTGGACCTGGTAGCCACTTCCCTCTCCCAAAGATGGGATCTCACATGAGTTGAATCGGTGAAGCTCATATCATACATCCCCATGCACACTCCTCACCACTACATAAATAGAAAAATGAAATAAAACAAAGGAGGTCAAAAATGACTGTGGTCAGAGTACTTGAGAAGGTAACATACTGAAAGTAATGGTTAGTAACAAAATCCAAGAAAATATTCCAAAAGTTAAAAATATGAATCATGTTAAATTTTAAATAAGTTTTAGACAGGAAAACTGAATTGCAATTAGAATAATTTCTCAGAATTTCACATTTAATTGGTATCTTTAAAAATATATAAACTTCTATAAATATAAAGAAAATAACGTATCAGATCAACTCACCCTTGATGACTCAGTGTTCCAAAATATTGTAGAATTCGTTGGAATAACAAGCTCAAAGTTTGTAGACCTAAAGTTAAATCTCCCAACTGTCACAAAGGAAATTTCTCCCTTATCATCTAAGTGCCAGTTTAGGACATCATAGTGTCCATTTTTCAAATCTCCATTATCATCCAGTATTAGCCATTTATCCTCATGTGATTTAAATTTAATTTCTTTCATATAGTACATTAGCTAGAAAGCAACACAAAGTAAAAAACAATAGAAGAAAACATTTTGTAAAAATTCAATGGTCTTAAAAATAATTTTATATAGAAAAGCATTTCAAACACATATTTAATTCATGAAATTACAGGACTTGTTCTTAGTCTCTATTTTTTTTTATGTACCATGACAATTTCTATCCACATGTGTAAATGAAACTTCAAGCATGGTTGGCAATATGGTGATGCACTTTAAATGTAAATGCATTATAAAGATTTTACTCAGAAGTTTATTGCAAGGCTGTAGAAGCTGTTGTCATGTAGGCTAGTCAAAGTCAAAATAGGGGAAATGTAGGATGTAATGCTGATGCTTTGATCTGGAATTTGCATGTGAAACCCAATTGGTTCTTGGTAGATCAATCAATAAAAATTCTAGCTGTCGATGGCTGGGCAGAAGAGGTGGGACTTCCAGGTTCTGGCAGGCAGGCTAGGAGATGCAAGGAAAGAAAAATTTGCCATGCTTTGGAGAGAAAGAGAGCTAACAGCCATGTGAGATCTCTGGTGGAGTGACCTTTGGCCGCTTTGCCCCACTGGGTCTGAGGTAGCACACGGGAGATTAAAAAGAAAACTGAGCTAAGGGCAAATTTAGTGTGCTGAGCAAAGAGAAAGAAAAACCGGGTGTACTGGCTATTTTTGTGTCAACTTGACACAGCTGGAGTTATCACAGAGAAAGGAGCTTCAGTTGAGGAAATGCCTCCATGAGATCCAACTGTAAGGCATTTTCTCAATTAGTGATCAAGGGGGAAAGGCCCCTTGTGGGTGGGACCATTCCCTGGGCTGGTAGTCTTGGGTTCTATAAGAGAGTAGGCTGAGCAAGCCAGGGGAGGTAAGCCAGTAAAGAACATCCCTCCATGACTTCTGCATCAGCTCCTGCTTTCTGACCTGTTTGAGTTCCAGTCCTGACTTCCTTTGGTGATGAACAGCAGCATGGAAGTGTAAGCCGAATAAACCCTTTCCTCCCCAACTTGCTTCTTGGTCATGATGTTTGTGCAGGAATAGAAACCCTGACTAAGACAAATTGGTACCAGCAGAGTGGGGTATTCCTGTGACAACCTGACCATGTTTGGGGGAGGACTGTGGAAGGACTTTGGAACTTTGGGCTTGAATATCCATTCGTTGCTAAGAGCTCTGTCAGATGTTGTGTAGGAGCTTGGAAGATAATGCTGAGAACAGTGCAGAAGATGGAGGCCTGGTTTGTGAAATTTCAGGGGGAAAATTAAAGACTCTCTTCAGGGCCATTGCTGTTTTTATTGTGAAGATTTTGTAGTTCTGGTTAGCTGGGGCTGAAGAATCAGCTGTGATTAACAAGATACCAGAACTACTAAAGCAAAAACTTTGCATTACTGGGACTATTGATGCTGGTTAGCTGGAGCTAAGAAATTAGCGGTGATTAAGAAGAGACCAGCATCGTTGAGGTGACTTCTTCTGGGAAGTGTTTTCTGAAAGCACAAAGAGGCTGTGTTCCAGAGATAGGCAAGGTTGTACTCCTTCTGCAGTGGGACTTGGTAATGTGTAAGGGTCACCCAGGTGGTACTGGTTTTGAAGGCATGAAGGGGTCACACAGAGCAGCTGAGGCTCGGCACTGTGAGAGGCCATGGAACGCCATTGGTGAAGGTGCAGCCTCAGTTGCAATTGAAGGCCCAGGACTGAAGGGGTCATGCAGTGTTTTGGAGATGCCAGTACCACGAGATGACCACCAAGAGCAGCAGCAGCAGTGGAGTACAGGCATCTGGAGCCCAGAGGACGACGTGTGTGCTACAAAGGGCATGGCTGGAGAAGTGACCCAAGCCCTTGGAGGAGCCCAGAAGATCGTGAGTTGGATCCCAGACGTTGGACGGTTGGAGATTGATTTTTGCTTTGATTGTGACTGTGCCCTGATATTTTCCCTCTCGAAGGAAGAAACTGTTTTAGTGGAGCCCACAGTTAAGAGACTTTGGATTTTAAAAGAGATGGATATTTTAAAGAGATTGAAATTTTAAGAATATGTAAAGACTGTGGGACTTTTAAAGTTATTTAGATCTTGGGGATGAATAAGAATGTAAGGGTTGAGGCTTACTAGTGATGTGTTTGTGTGTCAAGTTGACAAGGGGTCAATTGTACTGGCTATTTTTGTGTCAACTTGACACAGCTGGAGTTATTACAGAGAAAGGAGCTTCAGTTGAGGAAATGCCTCCATGAGATCCAACTGTAAGGCATTTTCTCAATTAGTGATCAAGGGGGAAAGGCCCCTTGTGGGTGGGACCATTCCCTGGGCTGGTAGTCTTGGGTTCTATAAGAGAGTAGGCTGAGCAAGCCAGGGGAGGTAAGCCAGTAAAGAACATCCCTCCATGACTTCTGCATCAGCTCCTGCTTTCTGACCTGTTTGAGTTCCAGTCCTGACTTCCTTTGGTGATGAACAGCAGCATGGAAGTGTAAGCCGAATAAACCCTTTCCTCCCCAACTTGCTTCTTGGTCATGATGTTTGTGCAGGAATAGAAACCCTGACTAAGACACCGGGCAAATAAGTTGAGGGCAGATTTAGAGATGCTGAGCTAGGACTGAAGGTAACTGAGCAACTAAGGTGAGGGATAGAGGTGTTGAGCTGAGGATGAAGGTAAGGGCAGGTTAGCAGTGGGAGGCTTAGAAGTGCCTGGCCATTGAGTTAAAAAGCGTATTGAAAATAAGAGTGTCTCTCCTCTCTCTCTCTCCTCTCTCTGTCTCTCCTCTCTCTCTCTCTCTCTCTCTCTCTCTCTCTCTCTCTCTCTCTCTCTCTCTCTCTCTCTCTCTCTCTCTCTCTCTGTTTTATCCCCGCCCCCTGGGCGGTGGCTGGTAGCATGGGTCTGCCCAGAGCTTAAGGCAGGGTAGTAGAAATTGCATGCTACAGGGAAAAAGTAGACTTCAGACCAAAAACAAAAGGAAAGAAAGAGCTCAGAAATCCAGAGAGAAAAGGAAACCATAAGTAGAAGGTGTAAAGAAAAGAGATCTGTTGCAGGAAATATTAAAAAACTAAACAACAAGTTCCCGCGCTCCATCAAGCTACTCTCTGCCTGCAGGGCCGGAGCTCCTGAGTTCCCTTTGCTGCCACACCGGCCCCACACAAGACATTCCACCCTGCGGCCAGCCACCACAACACTCAGGAAACTTTTAGAAGCAAAACTCTAGAAGCTTATAATTAACAAGTCAGATTTATATATCAATAAATTCTGAATTCACAAGATACCCACACAATAATTGCAGAGCCAATTGATAATGATACAAGCTGCCCATCTAGGTCAGACAAGTTATCCCAATTATTCTATCCCTATATGATATTCATAACTACCTGTGGCTATTTAAACCCACAGGGATCAGGATCTTTTACTGTCTGTCTACCTCCATCTTGCCTTCTACCTCTCTCCTGTCCTCTCTGCTTCTCTCTCAACTCTTTGTACTGCCTCCCATTTCCCTGTCCAATCACTGGCATCCTGCTCACTAATATTTAAATACATTGGACAGGGAAAATCCTCCCAAAGAGATAAGCAAAAAAAAAAAAAAGTAAATCAAATGCAGCTTTGACTACAAAGTCACCTTGCATGAGAAGAAGCCACCTCTAAAGGGAGATGGGCAAAGAAGCCTGGAGCCCTACCCTGAGAACCAAGCTATAGCCTTTAAAAGCTCATTCCTCGTGGAGGAAGCTCTGGTGTATTATAATGTGTCACTCAGTACATATACTCTTTGGTCCAAACAGCTATACTTGGAAATGTTCATTGCAGTGAGTCATTGGTCTGGTGCAAGCCCTTTGGTTTCTAACAACACCACTGGAGAACAAGATGTAAAATTCGTAAAGAATCAATTTTAAAAATTGTGGGCAAAGTAAAAAAGCTCATTCCTCTAGCAAACAGGTCAGTGGTAGAGTGGAAGCCCACTCTGTCACTCTGTCTCAGAGGCTAGCTCTCCTAGGGGGTTGGAATTTGAATCACAGCACCCACATTAGGTGGTTTACAATCACCTGTAACTCTAATTTCAGCAGAGACTCAGACATCCACATATACATATACACATATTCACACAAACACACACACACATAGAAATTAAAATAAATCTTTTGAAAGTAGTGTTATGCAGCTATAAGGAACACTGAAATCAAGACTTTTTTGTAAAAGAAAAAAAAAGGCTTAGAAATTAAGTGAAATAAGCCAAAGTAAAAAAAAAATACATTTTCTATCATATGTGACAGCTAGATTTGTGTGTATCACTGACAGACAAACAGACAGACAGTCAGACAGACAGATGAATCTCGAGGAATATGAGAGTATAGCAGGTAACACTAAGGGAAAGGGGAAATGATAACGGAATTTCTGATACAAAATCAGAAACATCAAATGGGGAAGAAAGGAATAGTAGAGTAGAGAACACAAAGATGGAGAGTCGAGGGATGAATAAAGTATAATCCATAGAAATGAAATGCCATCCTGTTGCCCATTAGCCTGTATGCTAACTAGCATAGTATGTATGTTAACTCAGAAGGCTGTGGAATTCTGAAGGTTCTCTCTATTATATAGCTCTGGCTGTCCTGGATCTCCCTTTGTAGACCAGACTGGCCTTGAACTGGTTGAGATCCACCTGCTTCTGCCTCTGAAGTGCTGGGATTAAAGGCATGTACCACCATGCATAGACTAGATGATAAGTTATCAAAATTAAAATGCTTAGTTAAGAGTGTAAACTATCACTGGGTGGTGATGGCTCACACCTTTAATCCCAGCACCTATGAGACAAAGGCAGGTGAGTCTTTGAGTAGCAGGGCAGCCTAGTCTACAGAGCAAGTTCCAGGACAAACTAAAGAACAAACAAACAAACAAAAAATACTGTAAATGAATGTATTAGCATTTTCACAATGTATCTTACATTATAGTTATTGTGACATATTAAATGGTATTTTGATATACTAAGTTAAATAAATGAATAAATTTTAGTTTAATTTTTTAAGTAGGATGACTCAGAAATTTTTTATTTTGTTTATAATATATTCAAATTAAATAGTTTTGTTGAAATAAATCTGGTATATATTAAAGCATTGTGGTGCCCCATTTGTTCCACTTAATATAAGTACTGGTACAACTCATCAATATTCCCACATACATATATATCTCACCTTTCCCTGCATACAAGGTTTTAGGGATACAAAGATTAAAAAAACCTATTTCCTTTTCAAAACTCAATCTAATGGAGTGGTAGACAAACAGCTACTATCACTCAAACTAAATATTGTCTATGTTAGTACTGTGAAAAACAGTTGAAAAGACACAAGGGAGTATACAAAATGGAAATAACAATAGACATGCTAATTTGGAAGTAGGGAAAATTTCACTGTGTTCCATCCCTAGACAAAGACTATAGGCAATTAACAACTGATGGTAGAACTAGCCTTTCCCAGGGATGAGCACCCATATTAGTTGTCCAGTACAGATTGGTCAGTCCTGAAACCACACACACACACACACACACAAATGGCCTTACCATTATATATATATATACATACATACACACACACACACACACACACACACACACACACACATATATATATATATATATATATATATATATATATATATATATATATATATATTATATTCCATTGTATATTCTTGACCCAGGGATTGGCACTGGTAGGAGGTGTGGCCTTGGTGGGGTAGGTGTCTCACTGTGGGTGTTGGTAGGAGGTGTGGCCTTGTTGGGGTAGGTGTCTCACTGTGGGTGTTATCTTAAGACCCTCACCCTAGTGGCCCAGAAGTCAGTATTCTGCTATCAACCTTCAGATGAAGATGTGGAACTCTCAGCTCCTCCTGTACCGTACCTGCTTGGATGCTGCTGGATATTTATTCATACACATATAAGTGTGTATAAATGATTTATAAAGAAACTATCGATTTGTGAGTTGGGGGACAGGGAGGGTATCTGTGAGGGGCTAGAGGAGGGAAAGGGAAGGAATAAAATTATGTAATTCTACTTTAGTAAAATTTTTAAAACTGAAATTAAAAAGAGAAAGGACACAAGTGAAACAATGACTAACTGACATAGGAAACTGAAAATTCTAGATTTCCCAAAAAGTGGCCACCTGTGCTGGGCTTTTAAACTGTTAGTAGGAGCCCTGTGGAGGTGGCACATGCTGTTAATCCCAGCACTCAAGGGGCAGAGGCAGAAGCAGGCAGATCCTGAGCTCAAGGCCAGCCTGATCTGTAGAGTGATTTCCAGGGCGGTCAGGGCTACACACAGAAACCCTGTCACAAACCCCTCCCCCTAAAAAAAAATTAGTAGGAATCTGACTAACAAATGCTGACAAAATATACTGAGTCTCTGTATCCTTAAGTTCCATACTGTTTCAGGGGAAAGGGTGTACAGGAGAACCAGGGTCCAAGGCATCACAGTCCACAAGACTGATGACACACTTACAGGATAACCAATGGATAGTAACAAGAATTCTCCAAGGAGATAACACTTGCTGCACCTGACCAAATTTAGCAAGGCAGCATCATGCTTTCTTTAGTAGAAAGGTGACCCATTACACCAGGGTATATCATTGATCTTCCTCAGCACCACATACCATTCTTGAATGTTCCAACCAATGTTCCTAGTGCAGTCACTAACTCACAAGGGATCAGTAAGGCTGTACAACCTCATAGAAAGGGCTTGAATTAAAGTAGCTGATGATGGACATGGGAGTATTTTTTATTAGTTTGTTTTGCTCTGTTAAGTATTACGTTTCTGTTATTTGTGCCAAAAATGCACCAACTCGACCAAATCATAAAAAGTAGGTAAAGCCAAATAGAAAACAGTATAAAAATAGCTGACCAATCCTGATCAAAACTATCAAGTTCAAGAAAAAAAAAAAAAAAAAGAGGAAGGGAAAAATACCACAGAGTACTGAATAGTGAGATTTAAAGCAGGAAGTAATCAATTGAAAGTCAAAATCAAAAGGAAATTCAGAGGTCCCAGTCACTGTGGCTTCTGTTGGATTAACCACCCAGCCTACTCTAAGCCAACATGAATTGCTTAACATGAGACCAAGAACAGGAGGCACAGAAGTAAGTCTCCCAAGGACTGTCACAGAATCTTCACCCCTGGAAGATGCACCATTCTACCATTCTCACACTGCATAAAGATTCCGTCTTCTAGTCCCCTTCAAACTAGATAAGACCACATGACTAAAATGTGGCTATGTGAATGCAAGAATTGTATATGATTTCCAGAAATGGTCTTCATGCCCTTTTCCTTCTTGCTATTTAAAATATGAGCATTGAATTTTGAACCCAAGTAATCATGAAAGACTACAAAGTGAAGTCCCATTGTGTGGATAAGAACAGGCAAACTAGGAGAAATTGGAGACACTCTGCCAATTATTTAGTTCTAGAATGTTTGTATTTAGCTTTTATTTATGTTTTTAAAAATCAGCTTATCTAGTAGAGGAATTATTTTTCTGAGGGATATAGATTCTATTTACAACAAAACTAAAAATTCTGTTAATAAATTAGGACTTAAAACACACATTCAGGCCAAACAGGCAAACAATTTCTTTTAAATGGTCATGTAAGAAAGTAGTGGCTATCAAATACTTAAATAGCTGTGATGGCTATTTGTATGAATATGTATAAATGGCATGCTATATCATGAAGTAAAACAACTTACCTGCCAGAAATCAAAGGTAGGTATATATGCACATTCATGATTTGAACCAAATGGTCCCTGCCCTTCCTGACATCTGCTGAGATGATCCAGGCCATGAGCTATAGCATACACAGCTTGTTTGACATTGTTTGTAATTCTTAACTGTGATGTATCCAGATAGGTATTTTTCAGATCTTCTAGCTTCTCCTCTCCAGTGCAGAGCTGATCAGACATGTCATACAATCTATCTTCTTTACCAGTCATATTCACTCTGTGGTCCACATTGTAAGGCACACTGCTGTTGGGCCAGGTACAGTTAAAAGCAGTTTGCCAGAATTCAATGGTCAAGACATCATTTGGATCCTTGCTAGGGTGTACATCATAAAGAAATTCTTTTAATCCTGGTATAACACTTCTTGGTGTTGCAAATCCAATAGATCCACCAAAATAGGGGAAATACTCAGGCTTTGCAATGAGAGCTGAGGTAATCCAGGCTTCGGTGGCTATCCATGTCCTGTCAGTTATGTTATGATGAATCATTTCCAGCACAAACAGGCTGAGGTCAATGTCAGAAGTATAAAGCACAATGACTTTGGCAGTGGAAGTCTTTACTGCCTTAACAGCCTTCTGCATTTTCTCATTGGAGTAGACTTTTGGAATGGTTTCAGAGAAAGCAACACAGAGGTTGGCACTCTCCATTTTTTCCTTAAAAGTTTTTACTCCATATTTCCCATAATCATCATCAGCTGCAATAGCACCTACCCAGACCCAACCAAAGTGTTTGATGAGATTCACTATGGCCTCAGACTGGAGGTTATCACTGGGTAGGACACGAAGATAAGATGGAAACTGGAATTTGTCACTAAGAATTGAGCAGGAAGAAGTGTAGCCCACCTAAAATTAAAAATGTTTTTAGCTATTAGAAAGCTAGAGTCAAATCTTATATAAAAGCTTTCTAAATATTTTGAGATGGATGGAGCCAAATAGTTCTCAGTTTCCACACATTTTTCCCTGAAAAATAACTTTCTACTCTTACTCAGTGAGTGGGAACTGCTGATGGAAGTTCTTTGGTCTGTGCTGTCAACCCCAAGAGGGTTAGGGCAGCCAACAATTGATGAAATTCCATGGACTATTTTTCATGGATGATACTGACAGAGAGGTCATTTGCTCTTCCCTTTATCCTTCCTGGAAATATGGTGACTCCCCTGAGTCACAACATTCAGACTCTCCTTCACCCTTCAGTCTCTCATGCACAACGATGAAATGAGTCCACTCCCCATCCATTTAATAGCATTAGTTTCTCTTTCTTAAACTATCTCACTCCTTTCCCATCTCAATTAGTTTGGTTCTTTTCTTTCCTTTTTTAAAAATTTTTTTCTTTCATTATTTCCTTCTGGCAGGACTTCTGCATGAGTAGACGCTAAACTTTAGATTAACAAAGGTACTTCAAACCTCAGGTTTAAGCAATTTTCTACACCAAGATTCCTCAACACTCTCATCATATAGGCCCAAAAGTATGCACAAGAGCAAGTCTTTTGGTAATTTTCTCATTAATCCCCACATGCATTTCTCATGTTTAGAGACTTGATAATAGAACTTAGGTCACCCACCCTATATGGGTGACCATTTTTATGCATTTCTGTATCTTAAGTCTCCACATCACTCATTCACTTTGCTATTACTAATGCATCAGCAAGGTCTTCTCTATTACAATTCCACAGCTCCAGAGCTGTGAAGTCAATTTACTCCCATGTTCTCTTTCTTAGTCTTTTGTTTGATTCTTAATCCTTTGTCTAATATCTATACTCTTCTTTAGAATCATACAACCAGCAACAGCATAAAAGCTAACTACAGGAAAGAACTTAAAAAAAAAAAAAAAAAGACAGGGCTAAGGTAATGGATCTATGGGTAAAGTGCTTGCTACACAAACCTGATAACCTAAGTTTAATCCCCAAAATCTAAGCAAAAAAAAAAAAAAAAATGCAGTGGCATGTGTCTCAGTACTTCAGTAGCAAGATAGGAGGCAGAGACAGGGGAATTGGCCAGAAGCTCACAGGACACTTAGACTGGAGTATACAGCAGCAGTAACAAGAAAAATCCTGCCTTAACTAAGTGGAAGGCAAAAAATTTACTGTAAAATTGTCCTCTAACCTCCATATTTATGCCATGGCAGACATGTATGTCTATGGTTGCACATGTAAAATAACCTGTAAACTTGTTTCAACTTTTGATAGTATCCCAAATGATATCATTGTGTGAAACTCCCAGACCCATTTTAGATTGTGAGTATGATGACTTAGGCCATGATTAATAAGCATCAACAGAGAAAAAAAACACAATATATGCCTTGTTTCAGCTATTGATCAACCACCAAGAGTTAATCCAGTACTGTGGAGCATGGGGACTAGTGAGATGTATATAATTACTGCATCACAACTCAGTGCAAGAAGGATGTTCTGAATCAAGTAATCTGAAGTCACTTCTAAGTAAGCCCCAGATCTCATGGCTGGATCTTAGGTAGACAGTGTCACAAAGAACACCATCCCAGGCATCCTAGGCTTACTTATACAGTGTCACTAAGAACACCACTCCACCCATACTAGGCTTGCTTATAGTTTATATCAACTTCTTCTGCCTTTCTTATTTTCAACAACTTCTAAACACTGTATTTCTTTACATATTTTTGTTTAGTTCTTTGAGGCAGGGTTTCTTTGTATAAGCCTAGTTGTCTGAGAACTAGCTCGGTAGAGCAGACTAGCCTCTAACTCAGATCTGTGTGCCTCTGCTTCCTGAGTGGTGGGATAAAATGTGTGTGCCACCATTTTTATGTGTGTGTGCTTGCATAAGTTTATGGCACTGCATGAATAAGGAAGCCTATAAGAGCCAAAAATGGGGGGAGGGGGCTTTCAGATCCCCATACCTGGAGTTTCAGATGGTTGTGAACTACCCGATCAGTTCTGGGGATTGAAACTAAATACTCTACAAGAACAAGTACTCTTAACCTCTTAGTCATCTCTCCTGGTCATATTTCTATTTCTTTACAAATAAGTACTCAGCACAATATTCTGACATACCTGAGGCATATAATACAACCCTAGAATTCGTGAAGCAGCAACTGACAAAGATGATCCCCCTGATCCAACCAGTGCTGCCAGAGTTGATCCAGTGCTATTTCTAAAATTGGGTTTGAATTCTTCCTGCCCCGTAAGAAACACCAAAGATGACTCCATTGCTTTGGAGATGGTATAGCAGGAATCAAAGATCTGGTAGCCCAGAGTATGGTTGGGCAAAATGTCCTTCCTCTCATTAATCTCGTTGATGGTGTGGATCATGGTTTTCATCCAGCGGAAACCCCGGAAATTAAACCTGGAAAGGAAAAGCTTTTGTGAGCCACTGGCTATTGCAGTTGGGGTGGGGCTTTTCAGGAAAGGAGTTTCAGTTAAATGAGGGATTGCAGCTTTTTGTAGAAGCAGAAGCAGGTATCTTAGTTGTCTATACACATCAATTTTTCACAAATAACAATGCAAATTTAACATATTCAAGTGAATCATATTCACTATTGATTAGTAATCTTGGGAAGCAACTTTTGGATTTTTTTACCATATAGATATAGGTATAGATATATAATTTGCTATGATTTTCTTAAGTGGCCAATTATCTCTTTGTTACAAAAACATTCTTCTAGTCAGAATATTCTTCACCAGCAGATACACAACAGCCTCTTTGAACATGTTTTTCCCATTCACTGGAAGTCATTGGGGCCATATGATTCTTCTCCTTACATTGACCCATGTTCTTCTGAATATTAATTGTAATTTTAAAAATCCTAAAATACACTGAGGGACTTAAAGCAGGAATACAGTAAAGCATTACAAGAATTGTGTATAATAAAACTGTAATTGCATAACCATATCTGAGATTTTAGTTTCAATATTAAGAAGTATTTATTGATTCTCACATACAAATAGAAACATGATGTCATTAAAATCAATATTGCAGTTCAATACCACAATTTTTTTCAATTCCCCCTATATTTGTCAACTAATTCTATTGTCTTCTTTCTCTCTTCAATGTTAAAGCACATTTTAACTTACTAAGACAAGTACCCCAAAATGACCTTATGCCTTAAAATCTTCTATAGATATTTAACTTTGTCTTCTGTTCAGTAATTTTTTTATTAAATATCCAACAACAAGACACTGGAGAGGTGGCTCAACATTTGCTTTTGCAGAGGATCCAGATTTAATTTCCAGATCCCACATGGATGTTCACAATTATCCCTAACTACAGATTCAGAGTAGCTGATCTCATCTTCTGGCCTCCACACACTCCAAGCATGTACACGGTACACATAGATAGATAACTGAAGGCAGAATAATAAAAATTTATGTGTAGTCCTTCCTGTCTGAGCCGGTGCCCTGAGCAGCCCTTGGGCTCGAACTCCTCAGCGAGACGCACAACACTCAGAGTAAGATCCAATCCCAGGCACTCTAACACTTCTAGGATCATAGGACCAGAAGTGAGGAGGACACAACATCTGAGCCTACACTAGAACACTAGAAGTAACTGGGACCCGTGGGACCCAGGTACCCAGGAACTCCGCCCGACCAGAGGCACGAGTTCCTTCTGGTCTGGGCCAATGCCCTGAGCAGACCTTGGGCGCAAACTCTGCAGCCAGTCCCACAACACCCAGAAGAAGCTCCACTCCCAGGCACTCTAACACGTCCAAAACTACAGGATCCTAAGAGATTGGTCACACCAGGATCTCAGGGTCCAGGAGGCAACTTGACTTCCAGGAGCAATGACATACCCAGGATCTCAGGATCACAGGATCACAGGATCACAGCATCACAGGATCCTAGAATCACAGATTCACAGAAATAGCTGAACTCTGAGGAGTTCTGACACAACCAGGATCCCAGGAACAACAGGCTCCAGTCAGATATAGTGAGGCCAAGTAGCACTAGAGATAATCAGATGGCTGGAGGCAAGCATAAGAATATAATCAACAGAAACCAAGGTTACTTGGCATCATCAGAACCCAATTTTTCCACAATAGCAAGTCCTGGATAAACCATCACACCGGAAAAGCAAGATTTGGATCTAAAATCAGTTCTCATGATGGCGATAGAGAACTTTAAAGACATAAATAACTCCCTTAAATAAATACAGGAGAACACAGATAAACAACTAGAAGCTCTTAAAGAGGAAACACAAAAATCCCTTAAAGAATTACAGGAAAACACAATCAAACAGGCAAAGGAAATGAACAAAACCATCCAAGATCTAAAAGTAGAAATAGAAACAATAAAGAAATCACAAAGGTAGATAACCCTGGATATATATATATATATATATATATATATATATATATATATATATGAAAGAGATCAGGAGTCATAGAGGCAAGCATCACAACAGAATACAATCTCAGAATTAGTGAAGAAGATGCCATAGAAAACATTGACACAACAGTCAAAGAAAAAGCAAAAAGCAAAGAGCTCCTAACCCAAAACATCCAGAAAATCCAAGACACAATGAGAAGACAAAACCTAAGGATAATAGGTATATAAGAGAGCCAAGATTTTCAACTTAAAGGGCCAGTAAAGATCTTCAACAAAATTATGGAAGAAAACTTCCCTAACCTAAAGAAAGAGGTGCCCATAACATACAAGAAGCCTACAGAACACCAAATAGACTGGACCAGAAAAGAAATTCCTTTTGTCATATAGTAATCAAAACACCAAATGCACTAAAGCAAAGAAAAAATATTAAAAGCAGTAAGGGGAAAAGGTCAAATGACATATTAAGGAAGACCTATCAGAATTATACCAGCAGTAAGAAAACAATTGTAAGTTAAATGGGCAGTAAAAGACTCTCTATAATTAATGCTACATATGAAGCATTTTAAGGGTTAGTGGGGAAGTTACTTTAAATCATCACAAAATAACTACTAAAAAGATGGCATTTGGAATAAATTTTCCTTCATTGATTAATTTTTATTATGAGGTTCACGATATTTCATAATATCTAAACCTCTTTTTATTACTATCAAATAACACATAAAATACTCCTTTTTTCCATTTCATTATTTTTCTCTATTTGAGAAATATTTTCAAAATAATATAAAGTCTTCCTGTTTCATGTACTTTTAACAGGTGGACAGCTAAAATTAGTATTGCATTAAAGTTATTTGTTTCAAAACAAACTTTATTCAAACCCCCAGTTGAGGTTCTGAGTCAGTGATTTAAAGTTTATGATTAAAAAATTAAATTAATATTGCTTAGTTAGACTTTGGATCCTGAACACTACATAGACCTTTAGAAGGAGAAGTTGAATTACATGGAAGAATAATAAGAGTCTTGAAAGCAAGACTCTTATTGGGGTTGAATAGATAGAAGAAAATATTGATGAATATTGATGAAAATACACATAAAGAACTAATTTTAAAGAAATGTATTTTTTAACATTATAAGACCAAGATGTAGCTACTCAAATCCTAATTTCAATAATTAAACAAATCCCAAAATAACCCTAACTAGGGAATTATTTTAAATAGGACATATTTACTTCTCTCCACTTCTTCAACTATAATGTAATAAGACATTATTTCTAAGGAAGTGAAAAATGATATTTTGAAATCTATGTACTAGCCTTTACAGTATAACATTGCTGGGAGAGAAATTTTCAGAAGTTCCAATGCAGGGCGTAGAACAAATGAAGTAATCCCTTTCCTAAACTATCAGTGTGTTACATTTCAATGTGCTCTAAGTTCTCATTTCCAGTTGTTTGGAATTAAAGAGGTAAAAACTCCTGTGGTAAATAACACTTGGCTCTACAGTAATCTAGTTGTAAGTAAAGCCCCATATCTTCCTCCTCCATTGCCTCTGCTTCACTGTAAGAGTGAGAAACAGTCATAGAATTAAGGGCAGAATTCTTCATGAAACTTTGTATTTTCTGAAGATGTAGAGATGATTAGCACCCTTCACACAAGGACATCTCAAATATGGAGCATGAAACATATTAAAGGAAAGTTGTGATTGGTGAAATGTGAGCTAGCAGAAACTGCTGAATATACAGTGTGCACTGACAACAGTAATGGCCATGAAGCTTCAGGGATATGCCTGCTGTGTTAGGTCACATTTCCAGCTAAAACCGTGTTTGTGTTACAGTTGCAACTATTTAAAGGCGTGTGTGTGTGTGTGTGTGTG
The DNA here is from genome assembly GCF_978045245.1 of Mus caroli. Lineage (NCBI taxonomy): Eukaryota > Metazoa > Chordata > Mammalia > Rodentia > Muridae > Mus > Mus caroli. The sequence goes on from NW_028227258.1 coordinate 98,194,253, forward strand.
TGTGTGTGTGTGTGTGTGTGAATATAAGAATATGACTATATATACATATATATGAATACAAGAGATAATACAGAGAGAAAAACATTGCTTTCCAATAACAACAAACTTATTGATACTTTGCTTTGCTTTCATTAATTTGTGGCATTCTTGTGTGTGTGTGTGTGTGTGTGTGTGTGTGTGGTGTACAGATAGTTATCCTATCCATGCTTTGCATTTCCCACAACAGATTACTGGCAAATTCTAGTATCAGGCATGGATCTTATTTTCTGAAGTGGCAATGTGGAGACACAACACTATGGGCAACAACCTGCCAGGGTAGGTCTTGCTCAGATAAATCAGTACTCCCCCGCAGTGTGCTTCTCTTATAAAGAGTTTTAGTCTCTGCTATTAAACAGTAAAGCTCAATGCTACATTATTCTGCATAACAGGTTTCAGAAGAACAGCTTCTGAAACCTCAGTACATTCATGAAGCAACAGGAGTCTTCTAAAAACAGATTCTGATTCTGCAAGTCTGAGTAGCAGCCCGTGACTGTACATGCCTAGAAACCTCTTAGCTGCTGCTGCACCACAGAGCACTCTATGAGGAGCAGATGCTCTCTACAGCATCAAGACTCCAGCTGGAGACACAAGCCCCTGCTCACCAGTTCTCCCACCACCTGAATTAACAAGAAAGAAGATGGCTTACCCTTCACACATGGGTGATACCGGCTCCAAAATAGCTTCATCTACTGGGATGATTCTGGAGTGGATAGGAAACAGTCCTGCAATAACAAGTGAATGATTTTTGGCATCTACATATCCAGACAAATTAAACTTGGCCATCAATCTGCATTGTACTTCCTCTGTTTTGTTTTGAGCACCCAATACAGCCCACAAAAATGCAAGAAATCCTAAAGCTAAGCATATCTGTCTGCTGGCCATTTTAATAAAGCAAGTTTTAAGAAACTGACTAGTGTGGAAATCACACACGTTTTAGTGAAGCACCTTGATTGAGTGGAAATGTGTGTGTCCCAGTGGACTTGGCTTGTCACTACTTGCTACATAATTTTCATGTCTCAATCAGGGGCCTTGAAATCACTTGCAATTTGTGGATCTGGACTGGGAGCCGAGTAACCCTTTGAGAACAAACTTCAGAAAAATCCTCACATGCTTTGAAACAATAAATGATAAAAATGTGGATTCTAAGTTTAAAACTCATTTTAATTTGTAGAAACCATCCTTCTTGTTTAGAATTGAGTCTCACTACATGTAAATCCATGGTCTTCTCTACTACAAAGGTAAGGAACAGTATCCTGCTTCATCATAAAGTATCAAAAGAGGTGACAGCTGTCTCATTACCTCATTGATGAGTAGGATACTAACAAAATACCGTAGAAAAATACTGTAAGGCCCATATATATTTAATGAACTTTTTCACACATACCATTTTTGTTATACTTTAATAACAGAACAACTACTACTCTCAGAATACACTCTATAATTTCAGGCTTATATCTCTAGTCTCTTCTAAAAAATTCTTCCTCACTTCCTTTCTTCCTTCCTCCTTCCCTCCAATCTCTCCACTCTCTTCCTTCCCTCCTCCATCCTCTCTCTCTCTCTCTCTCTCTCTCTCTCTCTCTCTCTCTCTCTCTCTCTCTCCCTCTCCCTCTCCCTCTCCCTCTCCCTCTCCCTCTCCCTCTCCCTCTCCCTCTCCCTCTCCCTCTCCCTCTCCCTCTCCCTCTCCCCTTCTCCCTCCCCCTCCCCCTCCCCTTTGTCCACTCTCCCTTCTCATCTCTAACCTCACCACACCCCCATGCTAGTGCCTAGCCACACACTTCTAGTCCATGTGCTTCCATTCTTACTAGACTCACCTCCGAGACAAACATCACTTAGAAGATCAATCTACTGTTCTTTCAGTTCTCTCCAGTTGCCCTCTCATCCCCATTTCAAACATCTCTCCTTGGAGTATAAAATTCATAATATTTTCAGAAAACAGCCCTGCCAGCATATTAGATCTTGATATCAGTGTAGACCCTTTTATCTTGCACCTTGCCACCAAAGCCTTTTCCTCATAGAAGCAATAGAAACTTACCAAAAATTGATGTACACTGGAAATGAATACAGCTTTCATTGTCATCCTAAGCATAGAATAAGCAAAAAGTACAAAATAAGGCAATTTTGAGTTATTTATGGTTTAGTCACATTATGGAATGCAAAGCCTTTTAGGTCTTATTCTTAAGAACAAAAATATACATAGGCAGCTGGAGAGATGGGTCAGTACCCACATTGAGTGGCTTACAACAGATTTCAGTTTTAGTTCCAAGGGAGCTGACACCCTCTTCTGGCTTAGCTGGCATCTATATGCACAGGACCCACATAGTTTGCCTATAGGAAAACACATATTCACTATTAATTTTTAATTAACCTTTAAAAATACAAGAGAAAATCTCACAGTGTACATAAAGTTAGCACATATGGAATTATATTCTAAGGTTGTAGAATTTACCAGTAAATTGTAACTCTTTTCCCTGTGTATTTCCTTCTTAAAAGTAAGACAGAACTGCCAAATACAAATCAGAAGAAACATAACATCCCCCTTGCCATTCTATTTTAACAGACCAATCATTTTCATGATACCATGCTCATTTATAGCCCCAGTCAGTACTCATGCAGTATTATTAAGTTACTGTGTGTGGGTTTTAACTTTCCCCTTTATATACTTTCCTATTCAAACTCAAGAGTGTGGGACTGGGGAGATGGTTCAGTGGTTAAAGCTATTGTTCTGAAAGTAGGTGTATTGGCTATTTTTGTGTCAACTTGACACAGCTGGAGTTATCACAAAGAAAGTGCTTCAGTTGGGGAAATGCCTCCATGAGATTCAGCTGTAAGGCATTTTCTCAATTAGTGGTGAATGGGGGGAGGTCCCCTTGGTGGTGGTGCTATCTCTGGGCTGGTAGTCTTGGTTCTATAAGAGAGCAGCCTAAGCAAGGCAGGGAAGCAAGCCAGTAAAGAACATCCCTCCATGGCCTCTGCATCAGCTCCTGCTTCCTTCCCTGCTTGAGTTCCAGTCCTGACTTCCTTTGGTGATGAACAGCAATGTGGAAGTGTAAGCTGAATAAACCCTTTCCTCCCCAACTTGCTTCTTGGTCATGATATTTTGTCCAGGAATAGAAACCCTGACTAGGACAGTAGGAGAAACAGAGTTTTTATCCTCAGCACTCACAGAAATGTAGAGAAAGCATGCATGACAGACAGCCTGTAGGCAGAAGCAGCATACCAAAGACAAACCAGAAATTCACCCTAGACAAATTGGCTCTTAGTTCAGGTGCAATACTGCCATAATTTATAAAATGTGGCACAGGCAAGGAAGGCAGCCAGTATCAATTTTTGCCTTTTAAACCACAGGCACACATGTATGTGTACATGGTCCTGCCCACACATGCACAAAAAACACACCGCACACACATCTTCCATAAAATAATATATACATATTGTATGTGTAATACATACATATGTGTGTATGTATGTGTATATATGTATACATATATATATAATACACAAAAATATACAAATAGAAATGTTTTCTATTACATACATGCTTTCTCAACTATAATCCTCAGCATATTTTGTATATGATACTATCATTATTACTAGTCACCTGGGCCACACTTCATCCCTAATATAGGATTTCTCAGTTGTTGGCTAAGTATAGTCTTCCACTGTCCCAGGGGCAACTCCGAGAGTCTCTCATTCCTAGTTCACTGGTGAACTATGGGAGCAATTCTCATTTTACCACAGAAGGCTCAGCCTTCACAAGTGACCACAAACGTGATTTCCTGACCCTGACCAGTTGCCCGTCAAACTTCTCACTAGTGTTCTCTTATGACGTGTGGATGGTACACATATTCTCTTCTCATACTTCCCAATGCTGGAGACCAGATTTAGTGAATAGACAGATTCTCAGAAGATGCTTCCTAAATGGCTTCAAAGTTTGGCTTTATCCAAACAGATTGTTTGTTGAAACACTATATGAATAGGCATTCCTCACTGCTAACAGCATAATAATCCCTACTGAGTTTAAGTAAGGCTTACTTCACAACTTTCTCAGAATGTACTTTCTCATGTTTGCCCTCCCTTGTCTTACCTTGGCAACTATTTCTGAAAAATTATCCTTTAGTTGCCAAGGCTACCTCTTGGAAAAGGTAGGCGTATCATTCTGGAAGATTAATCTAATTCTTTGAGGAAATGCTATACTGGAGACCATAGAATCATTAGTATACTTTGTTATGTTAGTATTTAATATTTCTTGAAAATTTATTTTTAATTGTGTGTAGGTGTGTGTTTGCATGTCGATATGTATACACGAGTGCAGGTGTCCTTAGAAGCCAAAGACATTGGTTCTCCTGGAGAGGAAGACAGATGGTTGTGAGCAGCCGGACATGGGTTCTGGAACCCAAACTCAGGTCCTCTGGAAGTGTATCAAGTTCTCTTAACTGCTGAGTCAACTCCTCAGCTTTTATATTAATATTTTGAAACTACAATTTTATACTTGCAAATGGTCTCTGCATTCCCTAACCTTACTCACATAATGAATTAGATTCCGGTTGAGGAGGCTTCTGATTTGTGCACCAGCATCTGGTATCCAGTTTGAGAACCTTCAGAATACTGGTCAATTTCAGAATACTGCTCTATTTCAACCAGTGATTGCTTTCTCCAAATGCCCAGAATTCAACAAAGATCAAGCAAAGGTGATACACCAGGGAGGCGTTTTAAGAAATGCACACTGGTGGGTGTTCAATGCCTCCTTTGCCAAAACACCACCTCACGTGACTTTTTTGGTTTTCTTCATTTCACAAATGAACAGATATAAGCTCCCATGGCAAATACATGCTGATATACAGGCACCAAAACCCATAATTTACTTTAGACCTTGTGGAAAGAAACTATGTCAGTACCTGGGCATACATTATTGCAGGTTTTTCTCAGAAACTGAGGACTTAATGAAGCAGTTTTGTTCTGATTGTGGGTGAATCTTTCTAAGGCTCAAACAGAAGGGCACTTTAATAGCAGCGTTGCCATTACTTGCAGTGGTGGAGTTTCTTTTATGGTACTTTGAGGCAAAATATAATTTCCACACAATTTTGATTTCAGGAACTCTTAGTTCAGAACAATGTGAATGACCGTGGGTGTTTGATCACATGTGCAGAGCCCAGACTCCTGGGTCAACACAGTGACTATTTTCTGTGCTCTCTAGCCTTCTTTGATCCTTGAAGGACTGAGGCAGACAGGCCTCTTTCAGAAATAGTGACAGATTCTGCCTAGACTTGTCTTTGCTTCCAAGCAAAGAAAACACCTGAGCCCAGTAAGGCTCTGAAAAACTAACCACCTTACTAACACCTCACTAACTGTGCTTGACACCGTTTGAATGTGAAATGTCCACTATAAGCTTATGACTGATTCCCCAATTGGTGCTGCTGACAAGGTAAGTCATGGAACCTTTAGGAAGCAAGGCCTAGCTATAGGAAGTCAGTAACTGGGGAAGAGTCTTACATCCAGAACCTACTTTCTGTCCTTTATTTGCCTCCTGTCTGCTATCACAATTGTAGCCAAGCACAAAACTACAAACTTAGTCAAGAGCTCCAACCATTATGCTTCCCCAGCATGAAAATGATCTAAAATGAATAAAACTCACTCTAACTTAGTTTGTCAGACTGTGTTGGTGTTCTGTACCTATATCAGAAAACAATACTGAATTAAATAGGTCTACATGAGTGATATTATGGTATACATAAGTGATCCCAAAAATTCTATCAGAAAACTCCTACATCTGATAAATACCTTCAGCAAGGTGACTGGATATAAAATTAACTCAAGAAAATCAGTAGCTCTCCTTTATACAAATGACAAACAAGCCAAGAAAAAAGTTAGGGAGAAAATAATTTTCCCAATTGCCACAAATATAAAATATCTTTATATGACTCTAACCAAGCAAGTGAAAGACATATATGACAAGAATTTCAAGTCCCTGAAGAAAGAAACTGAAAAAGATATCAGAAGATGGAAAGATCTCCCATGTTCATGAACTGGTAGAAATAACATAATGGAAATGGACATTTTACAAAAAGCAATCTACAGATTATATGCAATTCCCATAAAAATTCTGACATAATTTTTAAGGTACTTGAAAGAACAATTCTCAACTTCATATTCAAACAACTTCATATTCAAATAAGAAATCCAGGATATCCAAAAACAATCCTATACAATAAAATAAATTGTAAAGTTATCATCATTCCTACATCCAAGTTGTACTACAGAATAATAGTAATAAAAACTGCATACTATTGATATAAAAATAGACAGGCTGATCAATGGAATAAAATCAAAGACCCAAAAATAAACCAACACACCTACAGACACTTGACTTTTTTACAAAGAAGTAAAAACCATGCAATGGAAAAGGGAGAGTGTATTAAACAACTGATGCTGGTCTAATGCTATGTCTGCATGTAGAATAATGCATTATGTCAATATTTATCTATATTTTATCAATATTACTCTGGACAAAACCCAAATCCAAGTGGATCAAAGACATCCATATAAAACCAGATACAGTAAATCTAATAAAATAGATAGTGGAGAATAGTCTTGAACTCAGGAGATAACTTCATGAAGAGAACACCACCAATGGTTCAGGCTCTAAGATCAACAATGGATAAATGGGACCTCAGGTCCTCATGAAACTGATAAGCAAAGTATATTATCAAGAAAATGACAGCCTACAGATTGGGAAAATATCTTCATCAACCCCACATCTTGCAGATGGCTAATATACAAAATACATAAAGAGCTCAAGAAATTAGACACAAACAATTCATATAACCGAACTTTAAAAATGGGGAATAAAATTAACTCAAACAAATTTATGACCTCTCTCTACACAAAGGATAAACAGGCTGAGAAAGTAATTAGGGAAACAACAACCTTCAAAATAATATAAAATACCTTGGTGTGATTCTAATTAAGGAAGTGAAAGATCTGTATGATAAGAACTTCAAGTCTTTGAAGAAAGATATCAAAGAAGATCTCAGAAGATGAATAGATCTCCCATGCTCATGGATTGGCAGAATTAATATAGTCAAAATGACTATATTGCCAAAAGCAATCTACAGATTCAATACAATCCCCATCAAAATTCCAACTCAATTCTTCACCGAGTTAGAAAGGGCAATTTGTAAATTCATATGAAATAACAAAACCCTAGGATAGCAAAAAACTATTCTCAACAATAAAAGAACCTCTGGTGGAATCATCATGCCTGCCCCCAAGCTATACTACAGAGCAATTGTGATAAAAACTACATGTTACAGGTACAACGACAGGCAGGTAGATTAATGGAATAGAATTGAAGACCCAGAAATGAACTCACACACCTATGGTCACTTGATTTTTGACAAAGGAGCTAAGACCATCCAGTGGAAAGAAGACAGCATCTTCAACAAATGGTGCTGGGTCAACTGGAAGTTTTCATGTACAAGAATGTGACTTGATCCATCCTTATCTCCTTGTACAAAGCTCAAATCTAAGTGGATCAAAGAACTCCACATAAAACCAGAGACTCTGAAACTTATAGAGGAGAACGTGGGGAAAAGCCTCAAAGATATGGGCACAGGGGAAAGATTCTTGAACAGAACACTAATGGCTTGTGCTGAAAGATCAAGAATGGACAAATGGGACCTCATAAAATTGAAAAGCTTCTGAAAGGCAAAGGACACTGTCAATAAGACCAAAAGGCAACCTACAGATTGGGAAACGAGCTTAAACAATCCTAAATCTGAAAGGGGGCTAATATGCAATATATATAAAGAACTCAAGAAGTTGTACTCCAGAAAACCAAATAACCCTATTAAAAATGGGGTACAGAGCTAAACAAAGAATTCTCAACTGCGGAATACCAATTGGCTGAGAAGCATTAAAAAAATGTTCAACATCCTTAATCATTAGGGAAATGCAAATCAAAACAACCCTGAGATTCTACCTCACAGCAGTCGGAATATCTAAGATCAAAAATTCAGGCGACAGCTGCTGCTGGCAAGGATGAGGAGAAAGAGGAACACTCCTCCATTGTTGGTGGGATTGCAAGCTTGTGCAACCTGGTGGAAATCAGTCTGGAAATCAGTCTGTCGGATCCTCAGAAAATTGGACATAGTTCTACCAGAATAACCAACAATATCTCTCCTGGGCATATACCCAGAAGATGTTCCAACATGTAATAAGGACACATGCTCCACTATGTTCATAGCAGCCTTATTTATAATAGGTAGAAGCTGGAAAGAACCCAGATGTCCCTCAACAGAAGAATGGATTCAGAAAATGTGGTACATTTACACAATGGGGTACTATGCAGCTATTAAAAACAATGAGTTTATGAAATTCTTAGACAAATAGATGGATCTGGAGGATATGATCTTGAGTGGGGGAACTCAATCACAAAAGAACACACATGATATGCACCGACTGACAAGTGAATATTATCCCAGAAGCTTAGAATTCTTCTTATAAGAGGGAACAAAATAACCATGGAAGGAATTACAGAGACAAAGTTGAGAGCAGAGACTGAAGGAATGACCATTCATAGACTGCCCCTCTTGGGGATCCATCCCATAAACAATAAGCAAACCCAGACATATGGCAGATGCCAAAAAGAGCCCGCTCACAGGAGCCTGATATAACCCTGATATAACTGTCTTCTCAGGGCCTTTAGCAGTGCCTGGCAAAAACAGAAGTGGATGCTCACAATCATCCATTGGATGGAGCACAAGGTCCCCAATGAAGGAGACAGAGAAAGTACCCAAGGAGCTGAAGGGGTCTGAAATCCCATAGGAGGATCATCAAAATGAACTAACCAGTACCACCCAGAGCTCCTTGGAACAAAACCACCAATCAAAGAAAGCACATGGTGGGATATGTGGCCCCAGCTGTATATGTAGCTGAGGATGGCGTAGTCGGTCATTAATAGGAGGAGAGACCCTAGGTCCTGTGAAGGGTCTATGCCCCAGTATTGGAGAAGGCCAGGTCTAGGAATGGAAGTGGGTGTGTTGGGGAGCAGGGGGAGGGGGGAGGGGGATAGAGGATTTTCAGAGGAGAATCTAGGAAAGGGGAACACTTGAAATGTAAATAAAGAAAATATCTAATAATTTTTTTTAAAATGGGGTACAGAGCTAAACAGAGAATTCTCAATAGAGGAATCTCTAATGGATGAGAAACACTTAAAGAAATGTTGAATGTCCTTAGTCATCAGGGAGAAACAAATCAAAACGACTCTCAGATTCTACCTTACACCAATCAGAATGGCTAAGAACAAAAACTCAATGATAGCACATGGTGTCAAGGATGTAGAGCAAGGGAAATACTCCCATGTTGCAGCTAGGAGTGCAAGCTTGTACAAGGATTCTGGAAATCAGTTTAGTGGTTTCTCGGAAAACTGAGAATAGTTCTGAACCTCAAGACCCAGCTATACCACTCCTGGTCTTATGTCCAAAAGATTCTTCATCATCTTACAAAGACACTTGTTCAACTATGTTCATTGCAGCTTTATTCATAATAGCTAGAAACTGGAAACAACCTAGATGTTCCTCAACTGAAGAATGGATAAAGGAAATGTGGTTCATTTACACAGTGGAATACTAGTCATGTTTTTTTTTTAAACAAGGACATCATGAACTTTGCAGGCAAGTGGGTAGAACTAGAAAATATCATCCTGAGTGAGTAAACCCAGACCCAAAAGGCCATGCTGATATGTACTCACTGATATGGCTAAGGGGATATTAGCCATAAAGTACAGGATAACTAAGCTACAATCTTCAGAGCCAAAGAAGCCAAATACCAAGGAGGGACAAAGGGGAGATGGTTGAAACCTTTCTTTAAAAGGAAATAAAATAGTTATTAGAGGTAGTAGAGAGAGGGAACTAACTGGGTAGGAGAGGGGATAAGGAGGGGAGCAGTGAAGTGGGGGAATCAGGTGTAGGGAGAGCAGGAGAAAGAGAATGGAAATTCACAGAAGGGGGATCTCTAGGATGTGCCAGAAACCTGGGATGAGATGGGGGACTCCAAGGGTGTCTATGGGTGTGACTCTAGCTGAGACTCTTGCAGTGGGGCTTATGGATACTGAAGTGGCCACTTTCTAACCAGGCAGGACTCCCAGTGGAGGGATAAGGACAGGAACCCACCCACAAAACTTTTGACTAAAATTGTGTCCTGTCTACAAGTTGTGCAAAGGCAAAGATGGAACAGAGCTGGTGGAAATGGGTAATCAATGACTGCCCCAAATTGAGATTCATCCCATGGGTAAGAACAAATCCCTGACCCTATTAATGATACTCTGTTATGCTTTCAGACAGAGCCTACCATAAAAGTCCTCAGAGAGGCTCCTCCCAGCAGCCAGAATTCATATACCCTATCCATTTACAATTTTTACACCTATGCTAAATATTGTTTTTAACTTATAGCATACTTCTTAGTAGCTTTTCTGTTTTTAGTTTAATGGCCAACGATGATGGATAACTGGGTTGCAATCGCTGTCATGCATTATTTCTAGAACTTTCATGAGTTTATTGTTGTTACAACAGAAAGAATTCTCCTTACTGAGTGTTACTGAGGACAAAGCTTCATCAGAACCTCTGACAATGAAAGGATTCTGAAATAAAATCAGAAGACACATTCAAACCACAACACAAAACCTATGAGATGGTTCTCTGGGGAGTGGTATGGAATGCTGACTTCCAGGCTCAAAGTAGCTAATTAGACCTTTTAATTCACATATTATTTGCACTCTCTTTCTATATATATATATATATATATATATATATATATATATATATATATATATATGTGTGTGTGTGTGTGTGTGTGTGTGTGCAATAAAAATGTCACCCCCTATAATAAAAAGGAAAGAGGATCATGGATCATGAAACCCCAGTCCCTCCCAGAGAGGTATATACTATTGATGGTTGGTAGGGGAATAGGGAAAAGAGGCATAGTCTTCAGTAATCTATCAGTGGAACAGACACACACACCTACACACAAACACACAGCAAAGACAACAAATATAAAGTAGGGAGGAGGGGTAAGAGAAGATAATCAGGTGAATATCATTGGACATGCATAAAAACGTCAAAATGTAACATATTACATGTACATATTATAATAGTAAATATATCTGTTTAACTTAAATGAAATAAAATGTGGTCATGCAGTAATTTAAATTAACAGAAATAAAATAGGGTTTGCTGGGCATTGATAAATCACCCCTTTATCCTAGTCACTAAGGCAAAGACAAGTGAATCTCTGAGTCCAAGCCCAGACTAGTTCAGCACAGGAGGCTGCCAACTCACTCCCTATCTATTCAATATAGTACTCAAAGTTCTAGCCTGAACAATTAGACAACAAATGGAGGTCAAAGGGAATCAAATTGGAAAGGAAAAAGTCAAGACTTTTGTGGGGGAGAGGGGTATCAGTCTTGTTTGGCTTTGTCCTAGGTCTCTAAGCTAGCCATGCTCTGGATCCTGGCGGTTCAGGCAGTATCAGGTGTCAGATTCCTCTTGTAGCATGAGTCTCAGTCAGGACCAGCAATTTTTTGGCCACTCCCACAATTTCTGTGCAGCCTTTAACCCAGCACAAATTATAGGTAGGACAAATTGTAGCTTCAAAGTTATGTGTCTAGTTTGGTGTCCTAATACCTCCACTAGAAGTCTTTCCTGGTGAAGGGAAATTATCCATTAACTTCACAATCCCAACCTCTAGAAGTTTTAGCTATAATCACCCTCTTAGATTCCTTGGAGTTTCCATTACACTGGGTATCTAGCTTGTTCTCAAAATGGACCACATTTCTATTTGTTTGTCCCTATATTCTCTCCTTCCATCCTCCCCTAACCTAATTAGTACTGTTCCCATTACACACCCTGTCCCACAAATCAGGAGTCTTTTCTATTTCTCCTTCCCAAGCAGATTCATAGACACCCCTTTGAGCTCTCCTTCTGTCACCTCTCTGTATCTTTGGATTGTAACATTATTACTTTACAGCCAATAGTCCGTACATAGCATGAATGTGTTTTTTCTTGGTTTACCACACTCAGCATGATTTTTTTTGAGACCCATCCAATTACAAATTTTATTAAGTCATTGTATTTTTTAATAAATTATTTTATATATTTACATTCCAAAAGTTGCCCCTTTACATGGTCCCCCCTCGATGAGTTCCTCAATTAATCTCCCATCTCTTTTGCTTCTCAGAGGGGGCTCCCCACCCACCCCACTTCACACCTGCCAGTATCCTTCTTTCCTTGGGCATCAAGTTTCTACAGGATTAATTGTATCCTCTCTCATTCAGGACAGACAAAGCAGTCCTCTGCTACAAATGTTCAATAGCTAATCAATACATTGTATAGACTTACCACATTTTCTTAATCCATTCTTTAGTTGAGGAATATCTATATTTTTTCCAGTTACTGGCTATTTCGAATGAAGCTACTATAAACACAATTGAGCAATGTCCTACTTTTATGGAGAATGCATTTTGTAAGGCCATTTTTACCCTCTTGATCCATGAACATAGCAGAACTTTCCATCTTCTGATATCTTCTTGTATTTGTTTTTATACAGACTTCATATTCTTGTCCTACTTATCTTCGATTGGCTTAGAGTTCTGTGAAAATATTTTATGGTATTTGTGGCTATTTAAAGGGTATTATTTCCTGAGTTCTTCCTCAACCCTTTGGCTTTTATATATATGACGGCTACTGATTTTGGTTTTTTTTTTTTTAAGTTATCTTCTATCCAGATATTTTAAATAAGGTGTTTATCAGCTGTAGGTGTTCTCTGGTAGAATTTTTGGTGTCACTAATATATAATAACATATCATCTTCAAATAACAATACTTTGACTTCTTCTATTCTAAGTTGTATTCTCTTGATCTCTTTTGGTTGTATTATTGCTCTGGATAGAACTTTAAGCACTATATTAAATTTATGTAGGGAGACTATACAGTCTTGTGTGACTCCTCATCAGAGCACATCAAATACACCATTTTAGAAGGATTATTTTTAGTTTCTCTCCACTTAATTTGATGCTAGGTATCAGTTTGCTCTATATTGACTTCAGTAGTTTAGGTTTGTCCCTGTATCCTTTATCTCTCCAAGATATTTTTCATGAAGGTGTGTTGGGCTCTTTCAAAGATCTTTTCAGCATCTAATGAGATGATCATGTTGTGTTGTTTTTTCTTTTGTTTCTTTACATGATGGATTACATTGGCAGACTTGCACATGTTAAAATTTATCTTCATCCCTGAGATGAATCCAACTTGATCTTCATGAATGGTGTATTTGATGTGCTCTTAAATTTGGTTGAAATATTTTAATATCTATATTCACATAGTTTCATAAGGAATATTGGTGTGTACTTCTTTCTTTGTGAGTCTCTTTTTTTGTTTTGTTTTTGGTAACAGAGTAGTTGTGGTTTCCATTTTCAATTTTGTGGAATAATTTCAGGGGTGAACATTAGCTCTTCTTTGAAACTCAAGAAGGATTTTGTGCTAAAATATTTTGGCCCTGAGGTTTGTCTTCTTCCTTCCTTCCTTCCTCCCTTCCTTCCTTCCTTCCTTCCTTCCTCCCTGCCTCCCTCCCTCCCTCCCTCCCTCCCTCCCTCCCTCCCTTCCTTCCTTCCTTCCTTCCTTCCTTCCTTCCTTCCTTCCTTCTTCCCTCCCTCCTTCCTTCCTTCTTTCTTTCTCTCTCTTTTTTCCTTTCTTCCTTCCTTCCTTTCTCTCTTTCTCTCTCTTTCTTTCTTTCTTTCTTTCTTTCTTTCTTTCTTTCTTTCTTTCTTTCTTTCTTTCTTCCTTCCTTCCTTCCTTCCTTCCTTCCTTCCTTCCTTCCTTCCTTCCTTCTTTCTTTCTTTCTTTCTTTCTTTCTTTCTTTCTTTCTTTCTTTCTTTCTTTCTTTCTTTCTTTCTCTCTTCCTTTCTTTCTCTTTACCTGATGGAAAACCATTAATGATTGTGTCTATTTCCTTAAGAGCTATGGATCTATTTAAATTGATTATCTGGTCTTGATTTAACTGTGGAAAGTGATATCAATCAAGAAATTTATGCATTTCTTTTAGAAGTTCTAATTCTATGGAGTACAGATTTTCAAAGTATGATATAAGGATCAGTGAATTTTCAAAGTGCTTCTATGTCTCCTTTTTCATTCTGACATTGTTCTCTCTCTAACTTTTGTTAGTTTGGATAAAGATTTGTCTGTCTTGTGTACTTTCTCAAAGACCTAACCCTTTTTTTCATTGATTCATTGTGTTGATCTCTTTGTTTCTGTTTTATTGATTTCAGCCCTCAGATTATTTCTGCCTTCTACTCTTTTGGGGTATATTTGCTTCTTTTTGTGCTAGAGTTTTCATGTATGTTGCTAATTTAGCAGCATGGCATCTTTCTAATTCTTTATGAAGGCACTTGTGCTATGAGATTTCTTCTTACCACTTGTGTTCCATGGGTTTGGGCTATGTTGGGCATTCTTCTTCACTGAGTTCTATCAAGTCTTTAATGTCTTTATTTCTGCCTTGACCCAGTGGTCATTCAGTAGAGTGTTGCTCAGTTTTCTTGACGTTATAGGCTTTCTGTTGTTTCTATTTTGGTTGAAATCCTGCATTAATTCATGTTGGTGTGATAAGATACATTTGGTTATTTCAATATTCTCAAATTTTTGGAAATTTGCTTTGTGAACAACTGTGCATTCAATTTTGGAGAATGTAATATGGTTTTCTAAGAAGAAGGTGTATCCTTTTGTGTTTAGATGAAACGTTCTGCAAATATCTCTAAGGGCAATGTTGTCAGAGCATCTATTAGTTTCATTATTTTAGCATTTAGTTTCACTATGGATGATTTATCCATTGGTGACAAAATTATTGATGTTAATGACTCACACTGTTAATGTGTGGGATTCACTGTATAATTAAGCTTTAGAAATGTTTCTTTCTCAAATGTGGGTGCCCTTGCATTTGAGGCATGCATATATTTTCATTCTGATGTCTTGTGTTTTCCTATATTTCTTTTGATTTATTCATTTATGTATTTATTTATACATGCATGTCCATATGTATTTATTTATTCATTTACGTATTTGTTCATTTTACATCTGAATCATAGCACCCCCTAATGTCTTATATACCCCTAAACTTAAACACTCCCACCATCCCCTGTTCCTTTCTCCTCTGATAAAAGGTACCTGGATACAAACACAAATGGCTCATCAAAGTACTTCAGGATTATGCACATCCTCTCCCACTGAGTCTGGATAAGGTAGCTCAGTTAGGGGAATAGATTCTATAGGGAATCATCAGAGTCAGGAAAGGCCTTACTCCAGTTGTTGTGAGATCTGAATAAAGAACAATCTGCACATCTTCTCCATATGTGAGGAAGTCCTAGGTCCAGCTTATGTATGCTCTTTGGCTAGTGGTTAAGTCTCTTGTAGTCCACAAGAGTTCTCCATTTTCCTGGGTTTCCTTAAGGGATTTATTTCCTGTGTAAGAACTAGTATTAAATTTGATTTAAAATATAAAGCATTTCCTTTGACACATTTTCAGCTGTGTCAAAATATCCAGGGTTCACTGGAAAAGTATAGGTGGTCTCTGGGGCTACCATACTACCCTAGGTGTTCTTGTCTGTTTCTTACAATGGCCTACATTCATCTGGGTTTGGAGAAAGGATAAGGTCATGTGCCACTTTTGACTTTTATCTTCTTGGGAGAATTATTTTTTCTTGCTTTATTTCTTCTCTTATCTTCTGGCTTGAACACCCTGTGATTGTGGTAATCAGAGTCTTTCGTCTAGTAGTATCTATCCACTGGGGTTTTGGTGACCTGTGTAACTTCTGAAGTTTTGGGTTTGGGGTTCCTGTTTCCTGTGAGGTTCTAGAAATTAGCAAAGTCTTGAGAGTTCTGGATACTGGTTTGGTTTATGGGGTTACTGGTATCTCATTATCCTGAGGTTTTTAATGCTGGCATATTATATGCTAGAGGAGGAGTCTTTTTCAATCATTGTCTTCAGGCTATGGATTTCAGGAGAGGACTAAATTGGGGTTATATTCATATGACATAGCTGATTTATATAAAATACAAACAAATTTAAAATTCATAAACAGCACAAAAATGTATATTATGTCTTAATCGGTTTATGGCATTGTACATGTCACTGCTCTAGTTTTTTATTTTGAATTCAGTTCTTGTTTCTTTGGTTTTGTTTTTGTTTTCAGAGCTGAGGTCTTACTAGGTTGTTGAAGCTGTCACTAAGTGTGCATCACAAAAGGTATTTTTTTGTGTTTGTAAATACTTATCCCCCCAGATCGATATGTGAACACCTAGTTTATTCTGAATTTCAATTGCACATCCATGTAGAATATGAAAATACAAAGATGTCTATACTTGCTATTGAAATTTCTTTTTTTTTTATTTTTAATATTTTTATTACATATTTTCCTCAATTACATTTCCAATGCTATCCCAAAAGTCCCCCATAGCGCCCCCCACTTCCCTACCCACCCATTCCCATTCTTTTGGCCCTGGCATTCCCCTATATTGGGGCATATAAAGTTTGCAAGTCCAATGGGCCTCTCTTTTCATTGATGGCCGACTAGGCCATCTTTCGATACATATGCAGCTAGAGACAAGAGCTCCGGGGTTCTGGTTAGTACATCATGTTGTTCCAACAATAGGGTTGCAGATCCCTTTAGCTCCTTGGGTACTTTCTCTAGCTTCTCCATTGGGAGCCCTGTGATACATCCAATAGCTGACTGTGAACATCCACTCCTGTGTTTGCTAGGCCCCGGCATCATCTCACAAGAGACAGCTATATTTGGGTCCTTTCAGCAAAATCTTGCTAGTGTATGCAATGGTGTCAGCGTTTAGAAGATGATTATGGGACGGATCCCTGGATACAGCAGTCTCTAAATGGTCCATCATTTCATCACAGCTACGAACTTTGTCTCTGTAACTCCTTCCCTGGGTGTTTTGTTCCCAATTCTAAGAAGGGGCACAGTGTCCACACTTTGGTCTTCATTCTTCTTGAGTTTCATGCATTTATCAAATTGTATCTTATATCTTGGGTATCCTAAGTTTTGGGCTAATATCCACTTATCAATGAATACATATTGTGTGAGTTCTTTTGTGATTGTGTTACTTCACTCAAGATGATGCCCTCCAGGTCCATCCATTTGCCTAGGAATTTCATAAATTCATTCTTTTTAATAGCTGAGTAGTACTCCATTGTGTAAATGTACCATAATTTCTGTATCCATTCCTCTGTTGAGGGACATCTGGGTTCTTTCCAGCTTCTGGCTATTATAAATAGGGCTGCTATGAACATAGTGGAGCATGTGTCCTTTTTACCGGTTGGGACATCTGGATATATGCCCAGGAGAGGTATTGCCGGATCCTCCGGTAGTACTATGTCCAATTTTCTGAGGAACCGCCAGACTGATTTCCAGAGTGGTTGTACAAGCTTGCAATCCCACCAACAATGGAGGAGTGTTCCTCTTTCTCCACATCCTCGCCAGCATCTGCTGTCACCTGAATTTTTGATCTTAGCCATTCTGACTGGTGTGAGGTGGAATTTCAGGGTTGTTTTGATTTGCATTTTCCTGATGATTAAGGATGTTGAAAATTTTTTCAGGTGCTTCTCTGCCATTCAGTATTCCTCAGGTGAGAATTCTTTGTTCAGTTCTGAGCCCCATTTTTTAATGGGGTTATTTGATTTTCTGGAGTCCACCTTCTTGAGTTCTTTATATATATTGGATATTAGTCCTCTATCTGATTTAGGATAGGTAAAGATCCTTTCCCAATCTGTCTTTCTGTCTTATTGATGGTGTGTTTTGCCTTGCAGAAGCTTTGCAGTTTCATGAGGTCCCATTTGTCAATCCTAGATCTTATGGCACAAGCCATTGCTGTTCTATTCAGGAATTTTTCCCCTGTGCCCATATCTTCAAGGCTTTTCCCCACTTTCTCCTCTATAAGTTTCAGTGTCTCTGGTTTTATGTGAAGTTCCTTGATCCACTTGAATCCACTTGATTCGCATTCTTCTACATGTTAACAACCAGTTGTGCCAGCACCATTTGTTGAAAATGCTATCTTTCTTCCACTGGATGTTTTTAGCTCCCTTGTCGAAGATCAAGTGACCGTAGGTGTGTGGGTTCATTTCTGGGTCTTCAATTCTATTCCATTGGTCTATTTGTCTGTCACTATACCAGTACCATGCAGTTTTTATCACAATTGCTCTGTAGTAGAGCTTTAGGTCCGGCATGGTGATTCCACCAGAGGTTCTTTTATCCTTGAGAAGAGTTTTTGCTATCCTAGGTTTTTTGTTATTCCAGATGAACTTGCAGATTGCACTTTCTAATTCGTTGAAGAATTGATTTGGAATTTTGATGGGGATTGCATTGAATCTGTAGATTGCTTTTGGCAAGATAGCCATTTTTACAATGTTGATCCTGCCAATCCATGAGCATGGGAGATCTTTCCATCTTCTGAGATCTTCTATAATTTCTTTCTTCAGAGACTTGAAGTTTTTATTATACAGATCTTTCACTTCCTTAGTTAGAGTCACGCCAAGATATTTTATATTATTTGTGACTATTGAGAAGGGTGTTGTTTCCCTAATTTCTTTCTCAGCCTGTTTATTCTTTGTGTAGAGAAAGGCCATTGATTTGTTTGAGTTAATTTTATATCCAGCTACTTCACCGAAGCTGTTTATCAGGCTTAGGAGTTCTCTGGTGGAATTTTTAGGGTCACTTAGATATACTATCATATCATCTGCAAAAAGTGATATTTTGACTTCATCTTTTCCAATTTGTATCCCTTTGATCTCCTTTTATTGTCGAATTGCTCTGGCTAGGACTTCAAGTACAATGTTGAATAGGTATGGAGAAAGTGGACAGCCTTGTCTAGTCCCTGATTTTAGAGGGATTGCTTCAAGCTTCTCACCATTTACTTTGATGTTGGCTACTGGTTTGCTGTAGATTGCTTTTATCATGTTTAGGTATGGGCCTTGAATTCCTGATCTTTCCAAGACTTTTATCATGAATGGGTGTTGGATCTTGTCAAATGCTTTTTCCGCATCTAACGAGATGACCATGTGGTTTTTGTCTTTGAGTTTGTTTATATACTGGATTACGTTGATGGATTTCCGTATATTGAACCATCCCTGCATCCCTGGGATGAAACCTACTTGGTCAGGATGGATGATTGTTTTGATGTGTTCTTGGATTCGGTTAGCAAGAACTTTATTGAGGATTTTTGCATCAATATTCATAAGGGATATTGGTCTGAAGTTTTCTATCTTTGTTGGGTCTTTTTGTGGTTTAGGTATCAGAGTAATTGTGGCTTCATAGAATGAGTTGGGTAGAGTACCTTCTGTTTCTATTTTGTGGAATAGTTTGTGAAGAACTGGGATTAGATCTTCTTTGAAGGTCTGATAGAACTCTGCACTAAACCCATCTGGTCCTGGGCTTTTTTTAGTTGGGAGACTATTAATGACTGCTTCTATTTCTTTGGGGGATATAGGGCTGTTTAGATCATTAACCTGATCTTGATTCAACTTTGGTACCTGGTATCTGTTTAGGAACTTCTCCATTTCATCCAGGTTCTCCAGTTTTTTTGAGTATAGCCTTTGGTAGAAGGATCTGATGGTGTTTTGGATGTCTTCAGGATCTGTTGTTATGTCTCCTTTTTCATTTCTGATTTTGTTAATTAGGATGCTTTCCCTGTGCCCTCTAGTGAGTCTGGCTAAGGGTTTATCTATCTTGTTGATTTTCTCAAAGAACCAGCTCCTTGATTGGTTGATTCTTTGAATAGTTTTTCTTGTTTCCACTTGGTTGATTTCGCCCCTGAGTTTGATTATTTCCTGCCGTCTACTCCTCTTGGGTGAATTTGCTTCCTTTTGTTCTAGTGCTTTTAGGTGTGTTGTCAAGCTGCTAATGTGTGCTCTCTCTAGTTTCCTTTTGGAGGCACTCAGAGCTATGAGTTTTCCTCTTAGAAATGCTTTCATTGTGTCCCATAAGTTTGGGTATGTTGTGGCTTCATTTTCATTGAACTCTAAAACGTCCTTAATTTCTTTCTTTATTCCTTCCTTGACCAAGGTATCATTGAGAAGAGTGTTGTTCAGTTTCCACGTGAAGGTTGGCTTTCTATTATTTATTTTGTTATTGAAGATCAGCCTTAGTCCATGGTGATCTGATAGGATGCATGGGACAATTTCAATATTTTTGTATCTGTTGAGGCCTGTTTTGTGACCAATTATGTGGTCAATTTTGGAGAAGGTACCATGAGGTGCTGAGAAGAAGGTATATCCTTTTGTTTTAGGATAGAATGTTCTGTAGATATCTGCCAGATCCATTTGATTCATAATTTCTCTTAGTTTCTCTGTGTCCCTGTTTAGTTTCTGTTTCCATGATCTGTCCATTGGTGAAAGTGGTGTGTTGAAGTCTCCCACTATTATTGTATGAGGTGCAATGTGTGCTTTGAGATTTACTAAAGTTTCTTTAATGAATGTGGCTGCCTTTGTATTTGGAGCATAGATATTCAGGATTGATAGTTCCTCTTGGAGGATTTTACCTTTGATGAGTATGAAGTGTCCCTCCCTGTCTTTTTTAATGACTTTGGGTTGGAAGTCAATCTTATCAGATATTAGAATGGCTACTCCAGCTTGTTTCTTCATGCCATTTGCTTGGAAAATTGTTTTCCAGCCTGTCATTCTGAGGTAGTGTCTATCCTTTTCTCTGAGATGAGTTTCCTGTAAGCAGCAAAATGTTGGGTCTTGTTTGTGTAGCCAGTTTGTTAGTCTATGTCTTTTTATCGGGGAGTTGAGTCCATTGATATTAAGAGATATTAAGGAAAAGTAATTGTTGTTTCCTGTTATTTTTGTTGTTAAAGTTGGCATTCTGTTCTTGTGGCTGTCTTCTTTTAGGTTTGTTGAGGAATTACCTTCTTGTTGTTTCTAGGGCGTGGTTCCTGTCCTTGTATTGGTTTTTTTCTGTTATTATCCTTTGAAGGGCTGGATTCGTGGAGAGATAATGTGTGAATTTGGTTTTGTCGTGGAATACTTTGGTTTCCCCATCTATGTTAATTGAGAGTTTGGCTGGGTATAGTAGCCTGGGCTGGAATTTGTGTTCTTTTAGTGTCTGTATAACATCCGTCCAGGATCTTCTCGCTTTCATAGTCTGTGGTGGAAAATCTGGTGTAATTCTGATAGGCTTGCCTTTATATGTTACTTGGCCTTTTTCTCTTACTGCTTTTAGTATTCTATCTTTATTTAGATCATTTGTTGTTCTGATTATTATGTGTTGGGAGGTATTTCTTTTCTGGTCCAGTCTATTTGGAGTTCTGTAGGCTTCTTGTATGTTCATGGGCATCTCTTTCTTTAGATTTGGGAAGTTTTCTTCTATAGTTTTGTTGAAGATGTTTGCTGGTCCTTTGAGTTGAAAATCTTCATTCTCATCCACTCCTATTATCCGTAGGTTTGGTCTTCTCATTGTGTCCTGTATTTCTTGGATGTTTTGAGTTAGGATCTTTTTGCATTTTACATTTTCCTTGATTGTTGTGCCGAAGTTCTCTATGGAATCTTCTGCACCTGAGATTCTCTCTTCCATCTCTTGTATTCTGTTGCTGATGCTCGTATCTATGGTTCCAGATTTCTTTCCTAGGGTTTCTATCTCCAGTGTTGCCTCATTTTGGGTTTTCTTTATTGTGTCTACTTCCCTTTTTAGGTCTAGTATGGTTTTGTTCATTTCCATCATCTGTTTGGATGTGTTTTCCTGTTTTTCTGTAAGGACTTCTACCTGTTTGATTATGTTATCCTGTTTTTCTTTAAGGATTTGTAACTCTTTAGCAGTGTTCTCCTGCAATTCTTTAAGGGATTTTTGTGCTTCCTCTTTACTGTCTTCTGCCTGTTTAGCAGTGTTCTCCTGTATTTCTTTAAGTGTGTTATTAAAGTCCTTCTTGAAGTCCTCTACCATCATCAGGAGATATGCTTTTAGATCCGTGTCTAGCTTTTCCGGTGTGTTGGGGTGCCCTGGACTGGGCGAAGTGGGGGTGCTGGGTTCTGATGATGGTGAGTGGTCTTGGTTTCTGTTAGTAAGATTACCTTTCGCCATCTGGTAATCTCTGGGGTTAGTTGTTATCGTTGTCACTGTTTAAAGATTGGAGCAGAAGCTGTGTTCCACTCACCAGCAGTCTCTAAATCCTGCGGCGGGGGTCGTGGGTAGCTGGCGGGTGTCAGGCAACCCTGTGCTCCAGCTACCCCGGCGCTGATCGGCCGGATGAGGCCTGTGGCCCTACTCAGGCCGGTTTCTGCTTCCCTAACTAATGCAGTCTCAGGTCCCGCGCGCAATTGGATTGGAGCAGAAGCTGTGCTCCACTCACTAGAAGTCTTAAGATCCTGTGGCGGGTGTTGTGGGTAGCTGGCGAGTGTCAGCCGACCCTGCGCCCCAGCTGCCCCGGTGCTTTTTTGACTGGAAGAGGCTTGTGGCCCTATGTAGGCCGGATTTCTCTCTCCCCAACCAGAGCAGTCTCAGGTCCCGCGTGATTGGACTGGAGCAGAAGCTGTGTTCCACTCACCAGCAGTCCCAAAATCCTGCGGAGGGGGTCGTGGGTAGCTGGCAGGTGTCAGGCAACCCAGCGCTCCAGCTACCCCAGCGCTGATCTGGCCTGATGAGGCCTGTGGCCCTACTCAGGCCGGTTTCTGCTTCCCTAACTAATGCAGTCTCAGGTCCCGCGCGCAATTGGATTGGAGCAGCGCTATTGAAATTTCTAAATGTAGTGAGCAACAAAACATGCCAAGCTAAGCTTTCTCTACATTTTCTGTTTCTATTAATAGTTCACACAGAACACATGGTTTATTTACTGCCATTAAGTGAGGATAGATGTCTACATATAACAAAAAAATATATCTTGGGATGCTGTTGCTGAAGTTATTGGTGTCACAGGTCTCACCAATCCAATCTTAACAATTTGTCTAACTAAAGCATCTCATGTGATAGTAGTTTGGTCTTGATGACCAAGGTGAAGAACTGTCTTTACAGATAGTTTGGCATTTCCATAGTCAATCACAGTCTGTACTTTAGATGAAGTTCTTTGCAGGCTCTCCATATTATCATGCTTTGTCTGCTATCTTTGCTTATTATCTTGAACTCATCTCCTTCATAATGAGACCCATGTTTCCATGGATATACAAATGAAATCTTTCTCCATTTCAAAAGTGGAAATGTTTCAGGACTTGTTACATTCACCTACTGTGTTTTCTCTAGCTTCCAGATTCAGTCTGCACAAAAGTATGTCCTCCAGAGATCCAGAAGGGATTTCTCCCAGGACAACCCCTGTGCTGCTTTGATTGTATCCCATGTGAGGATGGATATGTGTCAGAGAAACCAGGTAGAGATGGCCACTTTTTTCATGAATAGTAATGCAATTAGATTAAACATTTTCTGACAAAGACATCTTTTAAATCATTTTCTATAAAAGATATAAGCAATGTATGACAAAATAATTAACATCTATCAAATTATTAAATGTTCTTTGCAGTGTGAATGAAGGATAATATTGTTTTCCCTATTACAGTTAGAAAAGACCTACAACCATGTGGATAAGGAAACACCAAAGAAAACACATAAAATGTGAAATATGAATTAAGTCATAAAATTTTCTAAGTACTTGTTTTTAAACTAGACTGAACACTAAGTCAGAGAAAATCCTCAAATTGTCCTAAGTTTCTAAGCACTGAAGGCACATGCATTGCACAGTGGCTGAGGCTTGGACTGCTGTGACAGCCTGCTCAGTTACTGCTCAGTGGAGGTGACAAAAATAGGTTTGATTTCTAGAAATATATTAGAGCAGCTTGATTTATATTATTATTTTGTTGTTGTTGTTGTTCTTGTTGAAGAAACTAAAATCCTCTTGTCCTTTGTCCCATAGCCCACAAGAGTAATCATGTAAAATGATAAATAGGTCTGTGATGGAAAGAAGCACCCTGTAAGCAACACAACTCCCTTGCTAAAGGTCCCAAAGTCTCCACAAAGAATCCATCCAGGGCTGTTCAGACCAGGAGTCAGAGCAGTTGAAAGAAAATGTCTGTTTTACCTGCATTTTTAAATTAACACTGAGTCAAAACATTCCATCATCTGCTATAATCTCACCTCAGCTAGATTTTCCTTGTTCACCAATGCTTGCTCTTGGAGCTTCTCTCCAGGCATAGACTTCTTAGTCTCAGGGACCATGATTGGTGGTTTTGTTTTCCTTCCCATCATCATTCTCATCAATGAATGAGCAGCTAGAGTTGGGTACTTTTGAGTAGGCAAATACATGATTCTCCTCCATGAGGGGAGATTACATGATACAATGAAAACAAATGGGTTTAACCAGCTGTGTGCCAGTGGTTTTGACTCTTTCCTATCAGAAGGTATGACTTCCTCATTCCTGGGCTGTTCTGCAATTGATAAAGACACAGTCCAATTTATTCAACAAATAGAGGAGAAAGAAAGGACCTCATCAATAGAAAAAAAAAAAAAGAAAGAGTTGACAAGTGATTATTTCCTGATATTGAAAACAACTCTGAATGTGTCATATCATCTACACCAAGGCCACTTACATAATCTTAATTTTAAGATATCATATAGATTTTATAATAGATTTCTAGTAAACCCCACTCCAGTCTTTAACTGTGCCAGACTGTTCATAGTTAAATTGACAAATTTGTTGAAGTCAATAGTCAATTTTCCAGTTTTTTTTTTTTTTTTTTTTTTTTTACAATAGGTCAAAGACTCTGTAATCCATGCAGTGAAGATGACTGGTCCAATGCAGAGAAAAACAATTGTGTGCCAAAGCATGTGGCACACATGCTTAATAGGAGGCCCTGGGATTCACCCTTTTCATTCTTTCCATATTTGGGGCACTTGTGGTCTTGGCAGTCACTATTGTATCTGTGACCCACAGACATAGTCCATTAGTGAAATGACCAGGAGCTGAGCTTCCTCATTCAGATGTCTCTGGTTATCACAGTGTTGTCAACCATGCTGTTCATAGGCAAGCCATGCAACTGGTCCTGCATGGTCTGCCAGGTCACTCTGGCACTGGGATTTTGCCTTTGTCTATCTTCCATTCTTGGAAAGACTCTTTCACTCTTTTTTGCATACAGAATTTCTATACCCAAAACCCGGCTTATATCCATGCACCCCATTTTTAGTAAACTCATTGTCCTGATCTGTGTTGTTGGCGAGATTGGCATATGTGCATCGTACTTGGTTTTGAAGCCTCCCAGCATGTTCAAGAACATTGAACATCAGAATATAAAGATCATCTTTGAGTGCAATGAAGGTTCTGTAGAGTTTCTGTGCTCCATATTTGGGTTTGATGTTCTTCTGGCTCTGCTGTGTTTTCTTACATTCTTTGTGGCTCACCAGCTTCCAGGTAACTATTATGAGAGGAAATGTATCACTTTTGGAATGCTGGTCTTTTTCATTGTCTGGATCTCTTTTGTCCCTGCTTACTTGAGCATCAAAGGCAAATTCAAAGTGGATGTTGAAATATTTGTCATATTGGCATCTAGCTATGGCTTGTTCGGCTGTGTAGTTCTTTCCAAGTGCTTCATTATCTTGCTGAGGCCAAAGAGGAACACTGATGAAAATGTTGGTGGAAGAGTCCCCACTTTTGACAGGAGCATCCAGCTGGCCTCAGCCTCTGTGAGCAATGAGCTTAATCGCACCACAGTATTGACTGCTCAGGATGAGTAGAAGTTGTGAACTACATATAACATGCAAATCTGGATAAAGTGATAGCTCGGTCTTCTCCTTAACATTGTTTTACAAGCAGCTGCTGATGCTAGGTGATAATATTTGGGATTTGGCCTTTTATAATGTAATCTTAGCATAGCAAATAAAATCCTATTAAAATGCCATTTGGCAATTATTATAATATGACTTCATTGAAATTGGAAACTATTTCATTACAATATTTTATGGTGATTTTAGAGTAGAGGATATGACAGATATTACTTATCTGAAATGATAAGAAAAAGCTCAGGAAGATATTTTTAAAACTTATTTTCTTTCTTAAGATGTAACAGGAATAGAAACTTTTCAAAGGGATGCTGCCTGCCCTGAGATTTTCTAGGAAATCCTATGTGTTCCATTTTTTCCCATTAGTGGAAAATTGTCAGTTTCAAGATATTCTTCTAAGAAACAAAAACAAAGGGAATTAAGATGTCAGCATAGCAATTAAGAATATTCTATCCAAAGGATCTTGAGTTCAAAGGAATCTTACAGTTAGTTACCCAGGACATGTAAAAAGATACTAGTAGAGAAAAATTCAGGGATATTTAACGTGAAATTTTGCAAATTAAAGTAGAATTTAATCGCATTATGGAATGTTATAAAATGTTTTAAATCTCATATTCATCTAGATAACTGGCTTATAGATATAGATATATAATAGATGACAGATAGATACATAGATAGAATGATAGATGATAGATACAAGAGTTTAAAAATACATTTTCTATAAGTACTAACCAACCAAAATTACAGGGGAATATTTGAGTTGAGAATTTCAAGAGTAACAGATTATCAATTGATAATCTGTTTATCTATTATATCACCACAAATAATGGAACTGTTTTCATGTATAACTTTAGAGTCTTAGAGTAAAATTCTTATCTAAAATAGAATCAATCTAACCTTTGTTGATTAAACGTTTATGCATTGCTATAAAACAGTCTTATAACAGATGAAATAAAAATATCTTCCTGAAAATATGATTATAGCTTCTTTTTTCTTGGATATTTTATGTATTTATATTTAACCAGTTTCCCCTTCAGAAGCCTCCTATCCTATTTCCCCTCCCCCTGTTTCTATGAGGATTCTCCCCTCCCACCCACCCACTCCCATTCACCCACTCCCATCTCACCACCCTGGCATTCGCCTACACTGGGGCGAATCAAGGCTTCACTAGACCAAGGGATTCTAGCCTAATTTATAGTCTTATTTTACTATTTGAAATCCATGACTTACAAAACATGTGAATTAAGCATTGATATATATTTTCTTTTTGGGAAAAATTCTAAGTAAGTTTTCTTGTAAAAAGAATCTCAGTAATTGTGGGTGAGCATTTGTGTGGACATTCAGTCAGCACTGGGGAGCAGATTAGAATTAATTTCAACAGACTGGATCAAAATTATGTGGTGGTTGTCTTGAGAAGTAGTAGTATAAAGATTAATCACATGACAAACAAAATTGCAAAACATCTTTCTTAGGGCAGATCAAATATATACAGGATACAGTTTTTGTTTTCTGTTGTACACTGTTCTGTTCTGTTCTGTTCTTTTCTGTTCTGTTCTGTTCTGTTCTGTTCTGTTCTGTTCTGTTCTGTTCTGTTCTGTTCTGTTTGGTACTGTTCTATTCCATTCCTTTCCTTTCCCATTCAGTTTGGATTGTTTGAGCTATTTAAACCCACAGAAGATATATTCCATGTTAATTAGTCTTCTTGGCTCATTCTTTTGTAGTTACTTCTTATATGAAAACCCTTATATGAAACAAATATACCAATGAAAAGGTGAAACATCTTCCATGAGCCTCCTTAAACCAACCCTAGTCTCATCTCTTCTCTGCTTCTCACCTTCCAATGGATCTTCCTCATCAATGAAAACATCAGCTGGCATAAGCAGATGTTAAACACCCTCCTATTGCGTTAAATCTCCTACCCAAATAAATGTGGGCAATGAAAACACAACTTAATATGAATACATGCTGTGCAGCTAGATTGGGCAGATCAACCACTATACTACCATGTTCCCCATATAAGAGACCCCTTTTACCTTGACGTTTCTCAAAGCCAGGTGGTTCTGCTCCACTTTCCTTCTTCCTCCTCCTCTGTTGTACTCTCCCCCCCCTCTTTCTCTCCTAAAACTTCAGCTCCACCTTCCCCTCTTTCTCTAACTAATCACTGGCTCTAGTCTTTATTTATAAATTAAGGTGGGAAGTAGTTTTACAGGAAATCACCTGAGTGTTGACTCATTCCTTATTCCCCTCACATGAGAACAGAATTAACATCAAATACAACTAGCCCCAGGGCTATCTACAACACCCTCCAAACTATTTCCTGTTTTCAATAGTTGCCCTTTTATACTCAAAACCATTTCACACAACCCAACTCTACTTCTACAACTCTCAAACATTCCTATCATTTACTTGTTTGCTAGTTTGTTTCTCTGTTGTGGTTAAAAATAAATGACCAGTGTTGCCTGGTCATCATCTTGAGTGAAGTAACACAATCACAAAAGAACTCACACAATATGTATTCATTGATAAGTGGATATTAGCCCAAAACTTAGGATACCCAAGATATAAGATACAATTTGATAAACGCATGAAACTCAAGAAGAATGAAGACCAAAGTGTGGACACTGTGCACCTTCTTAGAATTGGGAACAAAACACCCAGGGAAGGAGTTACAGAGACAAAGTTCGTAGCTGTGATGAAAGGATGGACCATTTAGAGACTGCTGTATCCAGGGATCCGTCCCATAATCAGCTTCTAAACGCTGACACCATTGCATACACTAGCAAGATTTTGCTGAAAGGACCCAAATATAGCTGTCTCTTGTGAGACGATGCCGGGGCCTAGCAAACACAGGAGTGGATGTTCACAGTCAGCTATTGGATGTATCACAGGGCTCCCAATGGAGAAGCTAGAGAAAGTACCCAAGGAGCTAAAGGGATCTGCAACCCTATTGTTGGAACAACATGATGTACTAACCAGAACCCTGGAGCTCTTGTCTCTAGCTGCATATGTATCGAAAGATGGCCTAGTCGGCCATCAATGGAAAGAGAGGCCCATTGGACTTGCAAACTTTATATGCCCCAATATAGGGGAATGCCAGGGCCAAAAGAATGGGAATGGGTGGGTAGGGAAGTGGGGGGCGCTATGGGGGACTTTTGGGATAGTATTGGAAATGTAATTGAGGAAAATATGTAATAAAAATATTAAAAATAAAATAAAATAAAATAAATGACCAGACACAACTTTGGGCGGACAGGCTTTAACTGTACCTAACAGCTGCCAGGTAACACTCCATCATTGAGGATTTCAAGTCAGGAGTGCACAGGAATCTAGAGTCAGGAAGGGATGCAGAGAACATGAAGGAATTCATTATGGCCCCTCCTGGCACTGAGGATGCTACTGTTTTCTATTTACCTATTCTCTGTCTCCTAATTCTACCCTGTGACCTCA
Organism: Mus caroli; assembly: GCF_978045245.1. NCBI lineage: Eukaryota > Metazoa > Chordata > Mammalia > Rodentia > Muridae > Mus > Mus caroli. The sequence goes on from NW_028227258.1 coordinate 98,223,533, forward strand.
GAGGCTTTAGGACGATTTATGTTCTCAACTTGACAGAATCTAGAACTAACTCTGAGGATAACTTTAAGAGATGACTACACAATGTTTATTTACATATTATTTGTTTATGTAACAAGCTAAGCTTTGGAATTAAAACTGAAAATTTATCCTTCTTAAAAAAAAAAAGAAAATCAATAAGACAGATTAAATCCTTAGCCAGACTAACCAGATGGCACAGAGAGTATCCAAATTAAGAAAATCAGAAATGAAAAGGGAGACATACAACTGAAACTATGAAAATTCAAAAAAATCTTCAGATTCTACTATAAAAGCTTATAATGAACAAAATTGGAATATCTAACAATTTTCTAGACACTACCTGTACCAAAGTTAAAACAGGATCAGATAAACCATCTAAATGGTCACATAACTCCTAAAGAAATAGAAGCAAAGATTAATAGTCTCCCAACCAGAACAAGCTGAGGACCAGAAGAGTTTAGTGCAGAATTCTATTAGACATTCAAAGAAGACCTAATACCAGTACTCTTCAAACTATTCCACAAAATACAAACAGAAAGAACACTACCCAGTTCTATGATGTCACAAGTACACTTATACCTAAAGCACGCAAAGACCCAACAAAGAAAGAGAACTCCAGAACAGTTTCCCTTATGAATATTGATGCAATAATACTCAATAAAAGTCTCACAAATTGAATGCAAGAACAAATGCAAGAATTTTCAACTGAGGAATCTCAAATGGCCAGGAAGCACCTAAAGAAATGTTCAACATCCTTAGTCATCAGGGAAATGCAAATCAAAACAACCCTGAGATTTAACCTTACACAAATGAGAATGGCTAAGATCAAAAACTCAGATGACAGAAGATGCTACTGAAGATGTGGAGAAAGAGGAACACAACACCATTGTTAGTGGAGTTGCAAGATGGTACAACCACTCTGAAAATCAGTTTGACTGTTCTTCAGAAAATTGGACATAATATTCCCTTAGGATCCTGCTTATACCACTCCTTGGCATATACCCAAAAATGTTTCAACATATAAAAAGGACATATGCACCACTATGTTCATAGCAGCCTTATTTATAAAAGCCAGAAGCTGGAGGGAACCCAGATATCCTTCAACATAGGAATGGATACAGAAAATGTGGTACATTTACATGATGGATAACTACAAAACTATTAAGAACGATGAATTCATGTAATTCCTAGGCAAATGGATGGAACTAGAAAATAATCATCCTGAGTGAGTTAACCCAATTACAAAAGAACACACATGGAATGCACTCACTGATAAGTGGATGTTAGCTCAGAATACCCAAGATACAATTCACAGACCACATGAAGCTCAAGAACAAGGAAAACCAAAGTGTGGATGCTTCAGTCATTCTTAGAAAGGGGAACAAAATATTAAAGGGGGCAAATATGGAGACAAAGGGTAGAGCAGTGAATGAAGGAAAGGACATCCAGTGTCTATCCCACCTAGGGCTTCATCGCATATACAATCACCAAACCCAGACACTATTGTGGATGCCAACAACTGCTTGCTGAAAGGTACCTTCTGAGAGGCCCTGCCAGAACCTTACAAAATCAGAGGTGGATGCTCACAGTCAACCATTGAACTGAGAATGGGGACCCCAATGGAGGAGTTAGAAAAAGGACTGAAGGAGCTGAAGGGATTTGCAACCCCATAGGAAGAACAACAATATCAACCAGCCAGAGCCCCCAGAGATCCCATGGACTAAACCACCAACCAAGGAGTACACATGGCTCCAAGTGCATATGTAGCAGAGGATGGCCTAGTCAGACATCACTGGGAACAGAGGTCCGTGGTCCTATGAGCCCAATAGGTGCTCCAGTGTAGGGGAATGGAGGGCTGGGAGGGGGAAGGGGGTGAGTGAGTGGAGGAATAGACTCATAGAAGTAGGGGGAAGAGGCTTCTGGGAGCAGGGAAACCAGGAAAGGGTAAAACATTTGAAATGTAAATAAAGAAAACATTCAAAAAATAAAGAAAATATCCTATAAATAAATAAATAAATAAATAAATAAATAAATAAGTGATGAGAGAGAGAGAGAGAGAGAGAGAGAGAGGGAGAGAGAGAGAGAGAGAGAGAGATTGTTCTCTCTGCATTAATTGAGATAGAAAATTCTGTCCACCATGGAAGATACCTTTCCCTTCTGGGATGTAATGGGAAGAATAGGTATGATTATTTTAAAAAAGGAAAAAGAAAAAAGTAGCATCACTTTATAGATTCTGATATTACTATCTGATATCACATACATTCCTGGTTCCTCTTTGCAAATGCATTAGACCTTGTTGTTAAGAAACTACCAAGGGCCACCCCCACCATCTTCCTTCTGGCCCAGAGGAGGCCAATAGGGGCTCCAGAGCACTCTCCATGCCGCAGGTCCTCGGGATCACCCCCACCATCTTCCTTCTGGCCCAGAGGAGGCCAATAGGGGCTCCAGAGCACTCTCCATGCCGCAGGTCCTCGGGATCACCTCTGGATCACAGGTGAGTGGAACACAACATCAGCTCCAAAGAATTGCGGAGGGCCTTGTGCCAGCAGGAACAGGGACAGGGTAACCCCACCCGACCAGAAGCTAGGATCCCTTCTGTTTGAGGCCATCCCCGCCATCTTCCTTCTGAACCCGGTGGATTCCGATGGGGGCCCTAGAGTACTCTCCACACCGAGGGTCCTCAGGACAGCCTCAGGATTGCAGGTGGGTGGATCGCAACATCAGCTCCAGAGAGTCAAGGAGGGTCTTGTGCCAGTGGGGGCGGGGACAGAGAAGCCCCACCCAACCAGAGGCTGGGATCCGATCAGATCCCGGCAGGTCCAGCCATCTTCTGCGTGAACCTGGCCGACAGCATCTGGGGCTCTCCATGCCACAGGACCCCTAGGACACCCAGGACCTCATGATCACCTGAGAGCACATGGGCGATAGAAGCAACAGAGCTTCTTGGTCAGGGCCCCTTCAGGACTTCATCCTCAGCCAGAAGGCAGAGCTGAGACCCAGATCCCTGGGCACCTTCCTTGCCAGTGAAGAGTTGGCCTACAGGGAGGGCTATGACCCCAGGACTCAGGAGGTAGATCAGAGCTCCAGACTTCTGGACAAGAGGAGAGCTTGCCTGCAGAGAGTGCTCTGACCACTGAACTCAGGTGAGAGTTGGACTCCGAGGAGTGCTGACAGAGGCTAACAGAATCACAGGAGGATCAAGTTCCAGCCAGAGACAGCTTGAACATTAACACCAGAGATTACCAGATGGCAAAAGGCAAATGTAAGAATCTTACTAACAGAAACCAAGAGCACTGGACATCAACATCATCAGAACCCAGTATGCCCACCACAGCGAGTCCTGGATACCCCAACACACCCGAAAAGCAAGATGCAGATTTAAAATCATATCTCATGTGTTTGGAGTCCATATCGTGAGAAAGTAAGCCTTTCGCAGTTTCCCACCCTAACAAGCTAAATGGCCTTCTGTTAAGGAGCCTGTCGCCTCCTCCTCCCTATTCCCTCCCTGGCACCTAAGACCCTAAAAGTTTGAATTATAGTCCCCTCTTCCTTATCTCTTCCTGGCTCCCAAGACTTCTAAGGACATGAGTTATGCGCTGAGCCCAGCCTGACACCCAAGGCTTTTAAGAAGGAATCTACATTCTGGAGATAAGACTCAGGATGCCTCCCCCCTGCAGTCTGAATTCGGCCTTCATGTCCCCAGATGCACACTTCTTTGTTCTTTGTTAATCCCCCCTCAGCCCCTCCCTATTTTCTTTCACTGTGTGCTTATAATCAGGCTCCTAGCCTTCATTAAACAGACCTTGACAACTCTTTGCTTGGTCTTGCTTCATTTTCTCGATCATTTCTCTTGCAGGTTTGCGGCCGCCCTCGTACCAACAAATAACTGTGTCCTGCTGGACGGGACAAGTGGTGCCTCAACGTGGAGCTGAGGTTCAGGCCATTTACCTTAGGTGGAGATTACAGAGTTTGACTCCCCCAGAGAAGTTCGTCGCGACCCCAAGAAAAAATAAGTAGTGAAGGACCACTCACACAGCTCACAGGAGAAAGTAGCCCTCCGTAAGTGATTATCTCCACTGAGAAATGGAAACTAAGCTTTTGAAAGAGGCAGCCTTTATAAAAGGCTTAAAGATGTCTCTCAGGGAAAGAGGAGTTAGAGTTAAAAAGAAAGATTTGATAAACTTTTTTATTTTCATAGATCAGGCATGTCCATCGTTTATTATAGATGGAGCAGAGATACAACACAAGAAATGGAGAAGAGTAGGTAGAGAATTAAATGAAATTTTGGCAAAGCAGATCCCCGATGCTATTCCTGCAAATATATTTACTTATTGGAGTCTAATCCGTGATTTGGTAGAGAGTGCAGTCAATGATCTGGAGAAACAGCAGCTTTTGTCAGTAGCAGAATACTGCCTCCGTCCCCTGTCTCAAAAGGCCTCCAATAGCTGCAGACAGGCCCGAAGTTCCACAGGCTGCTCTCTACCCCCATTTCCTGGTAAGCACATCACCTACTGATCTGCCACTGACCCAGTCTTTAAAAAACCTTTGGCCGAAGGCTCTTTAGTTTCTGGGGACGCAGACACTTTAGAAGAAGAGGTAGTCCAGGCAAGTGACTGCCGAGCGCTTCAGCTCCTCCTTGCAGCGCCCCGCCTTATCTGCCACCTAAGTGCTCCCACTCGGCGGCCCCAGGCATTACCGGTCCCTACTCTCATTGATGCTAAAGACAAGCTCGCTTCTCAGGTAGCAGGATTACAAGAAGTTTTAGAGCTCCAGCAACAATACGCCCATCTTTCTACAGAGCTCGCTTCACTCCAAAATTCTTTAAAAGAGACTATCCTTGCCCCTCCCCCAGTCGCAGCCTTGGGCGGCATAAAAAGGAAAGCTCCCCAGGCTGTGGAAACTAAAACATTGGCTTTCCCCCTTAATCACTCGAGCAGCTAGCTACGACCTGACCACTTCTACAGCAGAGGAACAGCCCCCAGTCACCCATGCCAAATCTGCTTCTGCAGAAATTGGGTCTTTAGAAACGCCCCAGGCCAACTTCTCCTCGGACACTAACAGCGAGGGCGGAGAGGATAGCGAGGGCGGAGAGGATAATGAGAGTGAAAACGAAGTGTAACGTGAGCCAGAGGGACAAATATTTGCTCCTGTCCAGCAGACAGAATTCCGCAGACTCTACGTTTCAAAGACTTAAAAGAGCTTAACTCTGCGGTTCGAGCTTATGGCCCATCTGCCCCCTACACGCTTTCGCTTCTAGAAGCTCTTCCAGGAGGTGGACATATGCTCCCCAGTGAGTGGATTAAAGTAGTCCAAACTGTGTTAACACGCGGGCAATTTCTCTCATGGAAAGCCGATTTCCACAATCGGTGTCAGGCAATTGCAGTGGCTAATCAGAAAACTCCTCGGGAGCCATCTGCTGGCTGGACCTTTGAAAAGCTTTCTGGTCAAGGTATATATACATGGCAGAAGCCAGGCAGAAACACTTCCCTGTGGGTCTTTTGGCTCAGACTGTTAATGTAGCCCTGGGTGCTTGGCGCACTATCCCTATAAAAGGTTCGGTTATTACACCTCTAACCAAAGTTATCCAAGGGGCCCAAGAGGATTATAGTGAATTTGTGAGTCATTTGCTTGAGGCTGCAGAGAGGACCTTGGGGCATGAGGATGCCGATAACAAACTAATTAAACAATTGGCTTATGAGAATGCTAATTCGGCCTGTAAGGCTGTTTTTCGCGGTAAATTTAGAGACAAAGATCTTAATGAAATGGTAAATTTAGAGACAAAGATCTTAATGAAATGATTCATCTCTGCCGTGATGTAGATACTTTTACTCATAAGATGTCTCAAACAGTTAATCTTGCGATGGGTGAAGCCTTCCAGCCTGTCATGGCAATCAGCACAGCTCTTCAGCAGGCAGGCCCACAGAAAAGTTGCTTTAAGTGTGGCCAGCCTGGACACTTCGCATGACAGTGTCCCACTATGCCTTCCCTTAACGGTGCCCCAGCGACGTCTACTGGCCATTCTTCTCAGCCCTACACGGCCCAATTTTCTTTGTCCACGCTGCAAAAAAGGCAGACATTGGGCCAACACATGCCAATCCCCAACAGATGTTTCTGGGAATTTCTTGCCTCCCTTTCAGGGAAACAGTTATGGGGGACAGCCCCGAGTCCTCAAGACCATCCCATTTCTTCCGGCCACGGGGAACAGCCAGCAGACAAACCAGCCACTGGTCTCTCCAGAGCTACTGCACGTAGTGCAGGATTGGACTTGTGTTCCACCGCCGACTCAATTTTAACACCCGAGGATGGCGTTCTTATCCTTCCCACATGGGTCTTTGGGCCTCCTCCACCCAATACTTATTTTCTAATATTAGGGCGTGCTCCCACCACTTTAAAAGGGCTTACTGTCCATCCCTCATTAGTAGATAATGACTACACTGACTACACTGGAAAAATTAAAATTTTAGTTAGTGCCTCCCAAGGTCCAATATCTATGTTCAAAGGGCAACATCTAGCACAAGCCTTGCCTCTACCTTTAGACACTTCCTATCCAGCAATGGGCACTCGTTGTGGCTCTTCACAGCCAGGGTCATCAGACCTTTCCTGGGTCCAAGCAATTACCAAAGATTGCCCTACACTCTGCCTTAAGATAAATGGCAAGAGCTTTGAGGGCCTCTTAGACTCAGGTGCTGATTCCACTGTAATCTCACGAAGTGCCTGGCCCGCTGCCTGGCCGTTAAAGGCCTCTTTAACTCATTTACAGGGGATTGGACAATCAAAAAATACTCTCCAGAGTTCACAGCTATTGATTTGGGAAGATGATGAGGGAAACTCTGGCTCTATTCAGCCTTATGTTGTCCCGGGTCTGCCTGTTAATTTGTGGGGGAGAGATATTCTCTCTCAATTGAGAGTCATTATGTGCAGTCCCAATGAAGTCGTTATTCAACAAATGCTTGCCCAGGGTTATCTCCCTGGACAGGGACTAGGTAAATTTGGACAAGGGAGGCCTGAGCCAATAGAGATCCCTCCCAAGGTCGATCATGCAGGCTTAGGTTACAACTCCCATTTTTCATAAGGACCATTGCTCTCCCTGCACGCCAGGCAGATAAAATTACATGGAAAGACGACACCCCTGTCTGGCTTGACCAACGGTTCCTTCCTGCAGAAAAATTGTCAGCAGCCATAGAGTTAGTGCAGGAACAGTTGGCAGCTGGACACATTGAATCTTCCACTTTGCCTTGGAACACCCCTATCTTTGTTATAAGAAAACGAAATGGTAAATAGAGGCTGTTACAAGATCTTAGAGCAGTTAATAAGACCATGGTCCCCATGGGGGCCCTACAACCTGGAATCCCATCTCCAGTGGCTATTCCTAGGGAATATGTCAAATTAGTAATTGATTTAAAAGACTGTTTCTTTTCCATTCCTCTCCATCCTGAAGATTGTAAATGCTTTGCATTTACCCTCCCAGTAGTTAATTAATTATATAGGGCCTTCTCCTTGCTTCCAATGGAGGGTCCTTCCTCAAGGCATGGCCAACAGTCCCACCCTTTGTCAGAAAAATGTGGCACAAATTATTGATTCATTCAGAATATCTTACCCTGATCTATATGTTGTCCACTACATGGATGACATTTTGATTGCTAGCTCTGATGAGGACCAATTATTTATTGCTGGTCAAAAACTTGTTAATGCCCTTCAGAGTCAAGGACTCCAGGTTTCTCCAGAGAAAATTCAGATCCACCCTCCTCACTTGTTTTTGGGTTTTGAATTATTTCCTAACAAAATTCTCTCTCAAAAGGTTCAGGTAAGTCAAGATTCCTTGCAGACTCTTAATGATTTTCAACGTTTGTTAGGAGATATTAATTGGCTCCGCCCTTATCTGAAACTTACAACAGGAAAGTTAAAGCCTTTGTTTGACATTCTGTGAGGGGACTCAGATCCGTCCTCTCCACGCATGCTAACTCAAGAGGCACGAGTGTTACTAGCTAGAGTAGACCAAGCAATCAATGAACAAAATATTGGATATTTCTCCCCAGAACTCCCCCTCCAGTTCCTTGTCTTCCCTACTCCCTTTTCACCCACAGGTCTGCTGTGGCAACTTAAACCTTTGTTTTGGGTCCACCTGCCAGCCTCTCCCTCTAGAGTGCTGCCCACATATCCTCAGTTGGTTTCTAAAGTTCTGTGCCTGGGCAGAGAAGCTGCTTTTAAGCTTTTTGGCAGAGATCCAAATATTTTGTTCTCCCCTATGATACTTCCCAGGTTCAGTGGTTAATCAAAAATAGTGATGATTGGGCCGTTAATTGTATCTCCTTTCAAGGTGTAATTGACAATTACCCTGCTGATAAACTGGTTCAGTTTCTACATAGGACACCTGTAGTTTTCCCTAAGAGAACAAAGCCAAACCTGATTCCTGGGGCTATGTTAGTTTTTACTGATGGGTCCTCCTCAGGTATGGCTGCTTTTAATATTGGTGGGGAGGTCTCACCTCTTATGACAGACTTTTCCTCAGCACAGCTTGTTGAACTGGCAGCTATTGTTAAAGTGTTTGAACTCCTGCCAAAAACCCTTTCAATTTGTATACAGACAGAGCCTATGTGGCCACCTCTGTTCCTCTTTTAGAAATCGTTCCATATATTCGCCCTTCTACCATGCATCTCCAATGTTTGCTAACTTCAGAACCTTATTCTTGCTCATAATTTTCCATTTTTATTGGCCATATCCGTGCTCATTCTGGCCTGCCTGGACCTTTGTCTGAAGGCAACGATAGAGTTGATCAGGCCACTCAGGTCATAGCTTCGGCTTTGTCTATTACCCCTCTTGCTGCTGCCCAACAGGCCCATGATTTGCATCATCTTAATGCCCATACCCTGAGGCTTAAATTTTCCATCACCTGTGAACAGGCTCGACAAATTGTTCGGCAGTGTAAGGGCTGCCTGACCCTTTTACCTGAGCCACATGTGGGAGTTAACCCCCGAGGAGTAATCCCTGGTGAACTCTCGCAAATGGATGTCACCCACTACACCCACTTTGGAAAGCTAAAATATATTCATGTCTCTGTTGATACCTTTAGTGATTTTATCTGTGCATCTTTACAAATGGGAGAGGCCACCAAACATGTTATCAGCCATGTTCTCTCCAGCTTGGTGGCTGTGCCACAGCCTAAGATCCTCAAGACAGACAATGGCCCAGGATATGCTAGTGCCAGCTTTAAACAGTTTTGTGCTCAAATGGGCATTAAACATATTACTGGCATTCCCTATAATTCCCAAGGCCAAGGTATTGTAGAAAGAACTCATCAAACCCTTAAGAACATGCTTTTCAAATTACAGCCTAGGGGGAAAATTCTATATCCTCAGTCTGGTAACTTCAAGACACTTTTAAATCATACATTATTTGTCTTAAACTTTCTTACATATGACAATGCAGGCAAGTCTGCTGCAGATTGCCTCTGGCATCCTTCTACTGCTAATAACTATGCACAAGCCATGTGGAGAGACCCTTTGTCCAATAAATGGCAGGGTCCAGACCCAGTCCTTATATGGGGCAAAGGACATGCTTGCATCTATGATTCAAGAACACAAAATGCTAGATGGCTCCCTGAGTGCCTAATAAAACCATATAACTGTCCAGGGAAGAAAAACCCTGAGGAAGTTTCTAAATGTGCTTCTTTGCAGAAAAATAAAAGTGCCTCAAAAGAAACCACTCCTGATCATCGAGATTTGGCTGTGTCTTTGCCTGATGAGAAGCATATCGCCAGTGGTAGGCCAAGCTAAGAAAAGTCCTTACCAACTCTATAATTACATCTGGCTGATCATTAACAAGCTTGGTGACATAGTTAATGCCACCTCCATAACTGAAGGTTCTATCCCATGGCCTATCCTGAGGGTCGATCTTTGTAAATTAGCTCTAGGAGGCCATAATGACTGGGGAACCCACTCAGTATTTATGCTGCAAGAACAAGCTGTTGATGATCCAGGACAAGTTACCATTACCGCCCCTGGTGTGCTAGCTTAAGTCGAAGGAGAACACTCACCAGTGTTTTAAAAGGACAGGGCATGTATATTTGTCCTGGCCCCAGTCACAGGAGTCACACTCTTAATTATAAATGTGGTTTCGCCCCAGATTATTTCTGTGCTTCCTGGGGCTGTGAGACCACAGGAGACGCCTATTGGAAATCCACCTCTAACTGGTACCTAATAAAGGTCCAAGGCAGGCCCGATCATGCTGCCCATGATAGTTCCAACCAAACTTCCCCAGGGTGATGTAACACCTTAGAGATCTCCTTTACTGACTCAGGGAAACAATTTAATTGGAAAAAATACACGAGGGGCTGAGTAGGGTTTACGCATCTATAAAGAAGAAAGAGATTTCCAGTGACTTTTAAAATCCAGTTAATTAAGAACACCCCATCCTTAAGGTCGGCCGCTATAGGGCCCAATCCTATTCTACATCCCTCATCACCAAAAAGACCAAGTCCCCCACAGGCTGTTACCCTGGGTTCACCTGGGACTACTATATTCCAGCCTTTACCTGCTGGATCTCCCTCCTCCTCAGAATTGATTTTATCCTTGGTAAATGCATCAATTGCTACTATGCATGTAGCTAATGCTACCCAATATGAAAAATGTTGGGTGTGCTTTTCTCCTCAACCCCCCTTTTACGAAGGAGTGGCAAGATTTGGATCAATTATTGCAATCAATGATTCCAGCAGACTTAAATGGCACCCTGAGAACCATGACGGGCTGACTCTGAGTCAGGTGTCCGGCCTAGGGTTATGCCTTTTGGGGCCTTCCATGCTTCCCCCTCAGGCCTTGTTAGAGGTTTGCAATCAGACTATTATGCAAGCGCCACCTCTTGATACCTTGGGGCACCTAATGGTACTTATTTAGCATGTTCTACTGGACTTACAACCTATGTGCTTACCCAGACCTTTTTAGCTGACAGAGATTATTGTGCTCTGGTTCAGCTTCTCCTAAAACTGACAATACACCATGCAGAGGACCTCCTCCAATTCTGGGAGAGAAGCACAGACCTACCCCATGATAAGAGAGAGCCTATTTCTGCAGTGACTTTAGCAGTAATCCTGAGCTTAGGAGCCAAAGGTCCAGGAACTGGCATTGCCTCTTTGGTCACCTCCCAACAGCAATACACCCAGCTTAGCCTTGCTGTGGACAGATATATACAAGAGCTACAAAAGGGCTTGAAATTTTTAAAAGACTCCCTGGTCTCTCTGTCTGAGGTAGTGTTACAGAACAGACAAGGCCTTGATTTAATGTTCCTACAAGAGGGAGGGCTATGTGCAGCCCTCAAAGAAGAATGTTGTTTTTATTCTGAGAAAACTGGATTAGTTCAAGATAGCATAGACAAAGTTAGAATTAGTTTAGAAGAGAGAAAATGCAACACAGAGAAACAAGAATATTAGCATCAAAATTGGTTTTCTACTTCTCCTTGGCTCACTACCCTACTTCCCAGCCTTTTGGGACCTTTTGTGGGTATTTTGCTACTTTTGTCTTTTGGCCCTTGGGCCTTTAATAGATTAACCAGTTTTGTTAAGTCACAGATTGAAGCTGCTTTAAGCAAGCCGGTTGCAGTTCTCTACCATTGGCTGGATATCCGAGACTCAGACAAAGATCTCCCTTCCACCAATACAGAAAGAGCAGCTGTTGGCCTCCAGTTTTCCACCCTTGCTGCAAATGCAGAGTCCCCTTGGTTCCTCAAGCTGTGGAGACAATAGAGATGGGGAAAGTGACCTCCAGTTCCTAATATAGCCTGAGAGCCACAAATTGTGGTGTTACGATTGGCATAATTCTTGTGGGTACAGTCCACAGAGGCCTTGCTGAATCTGAGGTTGACAATTCTCCTTTACGAGCTGCATAGGACTCAGACCTGTGTATACTGGTTCATGATAATACGAACCCAGTATGGGCACCAGCATGGGGACAAGGCTAAGGACTGCAGGGGAAGGTCCAATTAGAACGTTTCTGAGTTCCCTGAGACACAACCGGTTTTCACGGAGGTTGGTATCTAGTTCTAGTTACAACCAAAGAATCTTTCTAAGGCTCTGCCTCCCCTCCCCAAAAGATAACAAGAGCCATGAGTGTGGGTCGTGACAGCACCCACGGGAAGAATTGGGTCAATGCTCCCCTAGCAATGGTTAATGTCCACTTATCCAATGATGAGGAGATCATTTGATCACCTTAGTTAAGTGTGGCCTTATTAAATTTAATTCAAAGGGGGGAGATGTTGGAGACCATATCGTGAGAAAGTAAGCCTTTCGCAGTTCCCCACCCTAACAAGCTAAATGGCCTTCTGTTAAGGAGCAGGTCGCCTCCTCCTCCCTATTCCCTTCCTGGCGCCTAAGACCCTAAAAGTTTGAATTATAGTCCCCTATCCCTTATCTCTTCCTGACTCCCAAGACTTCTAAGGACATGAGTTATGCGCTGAGCCCAGCCTGACACCCAAGGCTTTTAAGAAGGAATCTACATTCTGGAGATAAGACTCAGGATGCCTCCCACCTACAGTCTGAATTCGGCCTTCATGACCCCAGATGCCCACTTCTTTGTTCTTTGTTAATTCCCCCTCAGCCCCTCCCTATTTTCTCTCACTGTGTGCTTATAATCAGGCTCCTAGCCTTCATTAAACAGAACTTGACAACTCTTTGCTTGGTCTTGCTTCATTTGCTCAATCATTTCTCTTGCAGGTTTGCGGTCCCCCTCATACCCAGAAATAACTGGGTCCTGCTGGATGGGACACTCATGATGGTGGTAGAAGATTTTAAGAAGAGTATTAATAACTCACTTAAAGAAATATAGAAGAACACTGCTAAACAGATAAAAGACCTTAAAGAGGAAACACAAAAATCCATTAAAGAATTACAGGAAAACACAACCAAACAGGGGATGGCATTGGAAAAAAAAAAAAAAAAAAAAAACCATCCAAGATCTAAAAAATGGAAGTAGAAACAATGAAGGAAACCCAAAGGGAAACAACTCTGGAAATAGAAACCCTAGGAAAGAAATCAGGAACCATCAGCAACTCAGCAACAGAATACAAGAGATGGAAGAGAGAATCTCAGGGTCAGAAGATTCCATAGGGAACATGAACACAGCAATCAAAGAAAATGCAAAATGAAAAAACTATCCTAAATCAAAACATCCAGGAAACCTATAGGTGGAACAACATTAGGAACTAACCAGTACCCCGGAGCTCTTGACTCTAGCTGCATATGTATCAAAAGATGGCCTAGTCAGCCATCACTGGAAAGGCCCATTGGACTTGCAAACTTTATATGCCCCAGTACAGGGGAACGCCAGGGCCAAAAAGTGGGAGTGGGTGGGTAGGGGAGTGGGGGGGGGAGGGAAAAAATCCAAGAAATCCAGGACATAATGAGAAGACCAAATCTACAAAGAATAGGAGTAGATGAGAATGAAGATTTTCAACTTAAAGGGCCATCAAATATCTTCAAAAAAAATTATAGAGGAAAATTCCCCATACCTAAAGAAAGGCATACCCATGAACATAAAAAAAAGCCTACAGAACTCCAAATAGACTGGACCAGAAAAGAAATTCCTCCCGACACATAATAATCAGAACAACAAATACACTAAATAAAGACAGAATATTAAAAGCAGTAAGGTAAAAAGGTCAAGTAACATATAAAGACAGGCCTATTAGAATTACTCCAGACTTCTCACCAGAGACTATGAAAGCCAGAAGACCCTGGACAGATATTAAACAGACACTAAGAGAACACAAATGCCAATGCAGGCTACTTTACCCAGCAAAACTCTCAATTACCATAGATGGAGAAACCAATTTATTCCATGATAGAACCAAATTCACACAATATCTTTCCACGAATTTAGCCCTTCAAAAGATAATAAAAGGAAAACACCAACACAGAGATGGAAAATACACCCTAGAAAAAGCAAGAAAATAATCTTTCAACAAACTAAAAGAAGACAGCCACAAGAACAGAATCCCAACTATAACAACAAAAATAACCGGAAGCAACAAATTCTTTTCTTTGATTTCTTTTAACATCATTGGACTCAACTCCCCCCAAAAAAGGCATAGACTAATAGACTGACTACACAAACAGAACCGAACATTTTGCTGCTTACAGGAAACCCATCTCAGGGACAAAGACAGACACTACCTTAGGGTAAGAGTCTGGAAAACAATTTTCCAAGCAAATGGTCTGAAGAAACAAACTGGAGTAGCCATTCTAATGTCGAATTAAATTGACTTCCAACCCAAAGTTATCAAAAAAGAAAAGGAGAGGCACTTCATACTCATCAAAGAAAAAATCTACCAAGAAAAAACTCTCAGTTCCAAATATCTATGCTCCAAATGCAAGGGCAGCCACATTCATTAAAGAAATTTTAGTAAAGCTCAAAGCACATAATGAACCTCACACAATAATAGGGGGAGACTTCAACACCCCACTCTCACCAATGGACAGATCCTGGAAATAGAAACTAAACAGAGACACATGGCCACTAACAGAAGTGATGAAACAAGTAGATTTAACAGATATCTACAGAAGGTTTTATCCTAAAACAAAAGGATATACCTTCTTCCCAGCACCTCATGGTACCTCCTCCAAAATTGACCATATAATTGTTTACAAAACAAGCCTCAACATATACAAAATATTGAAATTATCCCATGCATCCTATCAGATCACCATGGACTAAGGCTGATCGTCAAAACAGCATAAATAATAGAAAGCCAACATTCACATGGAAACTGAACAACATAATACTCAATGATACCTTGGTCAAGGAATAAATAAAGAAATTAAAGACTTTTTAGAGTTTAATAAAAAACCACAACATACCCAAATTATGGGACACAATGAAAGCAGTCCTAAGAGGAAAACTCATAGCCCAGAGTGCCTCCAAAAAGAAACTAGAGGGAGCATTCTCTAGCAGTCTGACAGCACACCTAGAAGCTCTAGAACGAAAGGAAGCAAATTCACCCTAGAGGGGTAGATGGCAGGAAATAATCAAACTTAGGACTGAAATCAACCAAGTGGAAACAAAAAGAACTATACAAAGAATCAACCAAACCAGGAGCTGGTTCTTTGAGAAAATCAACAAGATAGATAAACCGTTAGCCAGATTAACTAGAGGGCACAGGGACAGTATCCTAATTGACAAAATCAGCCATGAAAAGGGAGACATAACAACAGATCCTGAGGAAATACAAAACATCATCAGATCCTACTACAAAAGGCTTTACTCAAAAAAAAAAAAAAACTGGAAAATCTGGATGAAATGAACAATTTCCTAGACAGATACCAGGTACCAAATTTAAATCAGGATAAAGATTAACAATCTTAACATTCCCATTTCCCCTAAAGAAATAGAAGCAGTCATTAATAGTCTCCCAACCAAAAAAAGCCCAGGACCAGAAGGGATTAGTGCAGAGTTCTATCAGCCCTTCAAAGAAGACCTAATTCCAACTATCCTCAAACAATTCCACAAAATAGAAACAGAAGGTACTCTACCCAATTCATTCTATGAAGCCACAGTTACTCTGATACCTAAACCATACACAGATCCAACAAAGAAAGAGAACTTTAGACCAATTTCTCTTATGAATATAGATGCAAAAATACTCAATAAAATCCTCGCAAACCGAATCTAAGAACACATCAAAACGATCATCCATCATGACCAAGGAGGCTTCATCCCAGGGATGCAGGGGTGGTTTAATATATGGAAATCCATCAATGTAATCTACTATATAAACAAACTCAAAGACAAAAACCATATGATCATCTTGTCAGATGCTGAGAAAGCATTTGACAAAATCTAACACCCATCTATGATAAAAGTCATGGAAATATCAGGAATTCAAGACCCACCCCTAAACATGATAAAAAGCAATCTACAGCAAACCAGTAGCCAACATCAAAGTAAATGGATAGAGTTGGAAGAAATCACACTAAAATCAGGGACTTTCTCCCTACCTATCAATATAATACTTGAAGTCCTAGCCAGAGCAATTCGACAACAAAAGGAGAACAAGGGGATACAAATTGGAAAGGAAGAAGTCAAAATATCACTATTTGCAGATGATATGATAGTATATATGTGACCTTAAAAATTCCACCAGAAAACTCCTAAACCTGATACAGCTTCAGTGCAGGAGCTGGATGTAAAATTAACTCAAGCAAGTCAATGGCCTTTCTCTACATAAAGGATAAGCAGGATGAGAGGAAATTAGGGAAACAACACCCTTCTCAATAGTCACAAATAATATAAAACACGTTGTGACTCTAACTAAGGAAGTAAAAGATCTGTATGTTAAGTACTTCAAGTCTCTGAAGAAAAAAAAAAATCAAAGAAGATCTCAGAAGATGGAAAGATCTCCCAGGCTCATGAATTGGCAGGATCAATATAGTCAAAATGGCTATCCTGCCGGAAGCAATCTACAGATTCAATGCGATCCCCATCAAAATTCCAACTCTATTGTTCACAAAGTTAGAAAGGGCAATTTGTAAATTCATCTGGAATAACAAAAATCCTAGGATAGCAAAAACTATTCTCAACAATAAAAGAACCTCTGGTGGAATCATCATACCTGATCTCAAGCTGTACTACAGAGCAATTGTGATAAAAACTGCATGGTGCTGGTAAAGCAACAGACAGGTAGATCAATGGAATAGAATTGAAGACCCAGAAATGAACCCACACACCTATGGTCACTTGATCTTTGACAAGGGACCCAAACCCATCCAGTGGAAAAAAGACAGCATTTTCAACAAATGATGCTGGTGGTTAGCATATAGAAGAATTCGAATTGATCCATTCTTACCTCCTTGTAAAAACATTAAGTCTAAGTGGATCAAAGACCTCCACATAAAAACAGAGACACTGAAATTTATAGAGAAAATGTGGAAAATCCTCGAAGATATGGGCACAGGGGGAAATTTCCTAAACAGAACAGCAATGGCCTGTGCTGTAAGATCAAGAATCGACAAATGGGACCTCATAGAATTGCAAAGCTTCTGTAGGGCAAAAGATACTGTCAATAAGACAAAAAGGCCACCAACAGATTGGGAAAAATTTTTACCAATCCTAAATCTAATAGGGGACTACTATCCAATATATACAAAGAGCTCAAGAAGCTGAACTCCAGAAATTCAAATAACCCCATTAAAAAGTAGAGTACAGAGCTAAACAAAGAATTCTCACGTGAGGAATACCGAAGGGCTGAGAAGCACTTGATAAAATATTCAACATCCTTAATCATTAGGGAAATGCAAATCAAAAAACCCCTGAGATTCCACCTCACACCAGTCAGAATGGGTAGGATCAAAAATTCGGGTGACAGCAGATGCTGGCGAGGATATGCCATACATCTTATAGACAGGACACATTTAGTGGTTTCTCGGGAAAATGGGAATAGTTCTAAACCTCAAGATCCAGCTATACCACTCCTGGGTTTATAACCAAAATATTCTTCATCATCTCACAAACACACTTCCTCAACTATGTTCATTGCAGCTTTATTCATAATAGCTAGAAACTGGAAACAACCAGATGTTCCTCAACTGAAGAATGGATAAAGGATATGTGGTTCATTTACACAATGGAATACTAGTCATTTTTTAAAACAAGGACATCATGAAATTTGCAGGCAAGTGGATAGAACTAGAAAATATCATCCTGAGTGAGTAAACCCAGACCCAAAAGGCCATGCTGATATGTACTCACTGATATGGCTAAGGGGATATTAGCCATAAAGTACAGGATAACTAAGCTACAATCTTCAGAGCCAAAGAAGCCAAATACCAAGGAGGGCCAAAGGGGGGATGGTTGAAACCTTTCTTAAAAAGGAAATAAAATAGTTATTGGAGGTAGTAGAGAGAGGGAACTAACTGGGTAGGAGAGGGGATAAGGAGGGGAGCAGCGAGGTGGGGGAATCAGGTGTAGGGAGAGCAGGAGAAAGAGAATGGAAATTCACAGAAGGGGGATCTCTAGGATGTGCCAGAAACCTGGGATGAGATGGGGGACTCCAAGGGTGTCTATAAGTGTGACCCTAGATGAGACCCTTTTTGATTGTTTTCACAGGGCTCATTCTTTTTCTTTTGGTTGCGTTCTGCTTCCACCAGTGGAACTGCTGACTGGTTTTCAGTTGCGGTCAGGCACAGTTAGATAAAAGAGCAGTATGGGAACTTCCCACTAGGTGGTGACAGCCTTACAGTCGGTCCTGAGGCAGCGTGGCCTGAAGATCGCCACTAAGACTCTAGAGGGCTTTGTTAAAGAGATAGATTACATAGCACCGTGGTATGCATGCTCAGGGTCCTTAACTATCGCCTCCTAGGAGAAACTGAAAGGAGATCTAGTTAGGGAACAGCAGAACGGCAAACTTAAAGCAGGGACCATGTCGTTGTGGAAGCTTGTAAGATCATGCTTAAAAGACAAGGAATGTCAGCAAATGGTTAAGGCGGGGCAGAGGGTATTGGAGGAGGTCCAGGACAGTCTATCAGAGACAGAGCGGGGAGAGAGGTTAGGAGTTCAGAGAAAACGAGGTGCACCTAAGAACAAAAGCCCTTCCACGGACCTTGAGCCTGAGGAAGACAGAAACAAGGGAAAGTATGCCCTGGGAGAGATTAGAAAAAGGGATGGAAAGGGAGAGAGGAAGAGATAGCGAGCTGGGGAGGCCCCTAGGGAGAGGAGCCTCTATCCGCTGTTAGATGAGTTTAAGGCTCTAGGTTTTGATAGCTCAGAATCAGATGAGGAGCTTGGCCCCTCTGAGGAAATAGACTTAGAGGAAGAGGCGGCTCGATATGAGGAAGAAAGATACCATCCAGATGAAAGACGAGTTAATCAGTCACAGAATAAGACAAAAACAGCTAGAGACAAAAGTCAGCTCGCTGCACGGTCTCCGGGCCCTGAACCTCTGGGTCCTAGTGCACCTCCGCCCTATGTGGAGAGGTACCATTCAGACTCATTCATTCCAAAAGAGTAACAGAGAAAAGGGTAGCAAGCATTTCCAGTCTTTGAAGGTGCCGATGGTGGATGCGTTCATGCTCCAATGGAGTATATACAGATTAAAGAGCTTGCTGAGTCAGACTGTAACTAAGGAGTCAAGGCCAAATTTACTATAGTGCAAGTAGAAAGGCTTGCTACTCTGACTATGACTCCCGGGGATTGGATGACTGTTGTGAAAGCTGCAGCCCCTAATATGGGAGTGTATCTAGAATGGAAAGCTTTGTGGCAAGATTACTGCCAAGCACAGGCAAGGGCCAATGCCGCTGTTGAAGGGGACCAAAGAACATGGACTTTTGAGTTGCTTATGGGTCAGGGACAAGACGCTGCTAACCAGACAAATTACCATTGGGGAGCGTATGCCCAGATCTCAGCTGCCGCCGTTAAGGCATGGAAGGCACTCTCTAGGCAGGGAAAGGCAAGCAGACATTTGACAAAGATCATTCAGGGTGCCCAGGAGTCATTCTCAGACTTTGTGGCTAGAATGACAGAAGCAGCAGGGAGAATCTTTGTAGACCCAGAGGCAGCTATGCCTTTAATTGAACAGTTGGTCTATGAACAGGCTACGCAGGAATGCAGGGCAGCTATTACACCCAGAAAGAGCAAAGAATTGCAGGACTGGTTAAAGATTTGCTGTGAGCTTGGAGGGCCGCTCACTAATGCCGGTTTGGCAGCCGCCATTCTACAAGGGCAAAAGCTCCCTGACATGGCTGCGCTCAAGCTCTGCTATAATTGTGGCGAGCCAGGACACTTAAAAAAGAACTGCAGAGCCCTTGTAAAAAGGAAAGCACAAGGACTGTGTACTAAGTGTGGGAAAGGATATCATTGGGCCAGAGATTGTCACTCAGTCAAGGACATTCGAGGCAGGCCCCTGCAGCCAGGACTTCCTCAAGCAGTAGAGAATGAGGGCATTCCAAAAAACGGGTATCAGGGCCCCAGGTCTCAGGGCCCCAAAACATATGGGACCCTGGCAGGCAACAGGTGGACCCCACAGTCGGAAGGGCAACAGAAGGCTCCGCAGGATTAGACCTCCATACCACCACCCGATTCATGATGATGCCCCAAATGGGGGTGCAGCCCGTTCCTACTGACTACAAAGGGTATCTTAGTCAGGGTTTCTATTCCTGCGCAAACATCATGACCAAGAAGCAAGTTGGGGAGGAAAGGATTTATTTGGCTTACACTTCCATACTGCTGTTCATCACCAAAGGAAGTCAGGACTGGAACTCAAGCAGGTCAGAAAGCAGGAGCTGGTGCAGAGGCCATGGAGGGATGTTCTTTACTGGCTTGCTTCCCCTGGCTTGCTCAGCCTACTCTCTTATAGAACCCAAGACTACCAGCCCAGGGATGGTCCCACCCACAAGGGGCCTTTCCCCCTTGATCACTAACTGAGAAAATGCCTTACAGTTGGATCTCATGGAGACATTTCCTCAACTGAAGCTCCTTTCTCTGTGATAACTCCAGCTGTGTCAAGTTGACACAAAAATAGCCAGTACAAAGGGCCTCTGCCACCCAGAAGTGTCGGCCTAATACTGGGCCGGGCCTCCCTTACCTTACAAGGCCTTATTGTTCACCCTGGAGTTGTAAATCAAGATGATGAAGGGGAACTTCAAGTTCTCTGTTCCCGTCCTCAGGGTGTCTTTTCTATTTCACAAGGGGATAGAATAGCTCAGCTAATAATTTTGCCAAGCCTACATGGCTATTTTCCCTCCTCTGGTGTCCCTCGAGCTGCCAGAGGGATTGGCTCTACTGGAAATGATTCTGCTTACTTAATAATGCCTCTTGACTCCAGGCCATCCTTAGAATTAGTTAGAAGGGAAACAATTTAAAGGGATTTTAGATACAGGAGCAGATAAAAGTATCATCTCTTCCCACTGGTGGCCAAAAACCTGGCCAGTCACTCAGTTATCACATTCTTTACAAGGGTTAGGCTATCAGTCCTGCCCCACTATTAGCTCCCGTTCTTTGAGCTGGCAAGCACCTGAAGATCAAATGGGGCGATTCACTCCCTATGTTTTACCACTCCCAGTTAATCTCTGGGGGAGAGACATTTTACAGGCAATGGGAATGACCTTGACTAATGAATACTCAGCACAAGCTGTACAAATGATGAAGAAAATGGGCTATAAAGAAGGAAGGGGATTAGGGAAAGGAGAGCAGGGTAGACTTGAACCTATCCCTCAAGAAGGTAATAATGGGAGACAAGGTTTGGGTTTTTCCTAGGGGCCATTGAGGGCTCCATGCCCATACCATGGCTTACAGAGGAAGCTGTATGGGTTCCTCAATGGCCTCTCTCCTCTGAAAAATTAGAAGCAGCCACAAAACTGATCTCTGAACAGCTACGCATGGGTCATTTAGAGCCCTCTACCTCACCCTGGAATATACCTATTTTTGTAAATAAGAAAAAATCTGGCAAATGGCACTTATTACATGATCTTAGCGCAATTAATGCACAAATGTGCCTGTTTGGGCCAGTTCAGTGAGGGCTACCATTGCTCTCTGCCTTACCCCAAAATTGGGAAATTATAATTATAGATATTAAAGATTGTTTTTTCTCTATACCTTTATGCCCTCAAGATAGGCAAAGATTTGCATTTACCATCCCAGCCATTAATCATTTAGAGCCTGATCAAAGATACCAATGGAAGGTCCTACCTCAGGGGATGGCAAATAGCCCCACCATGTGTCAACTGTATGTGCAATTGGCACTTAAGTCAGTTAGAAATCATTTTCCATCATTACTTTTGATACTTTACATGGATGATATTTTGATTTGCCATAAAATTCACAGTTATTGCAAGATGCATACCCTATATTAATAAAAACGTTAGGGCAATGGAGATTGCAGGTGGCCACCGAAAAGGTACAAGTTGCTCGAATGGGAACCTTCCTAGGGTCACTCATTTATCCTGACAAAATTGTTCCTCAAAAATTAGAGATTCGCAAAGATCAACTACATACCTTGAATGAATTCCAAAAATTGCTGGGAGATATTAATTGGCTGAGACCATTTTTGAAAATTCCATCAGTGGAATTAAAGCCCTTATTTGATATATTAGAGGGAGATACCCACATCTCCTCCCACAGAGCACTTACCCCAGCTGCATGTCAAGCTTTACAAACTGTAGAAAAGGCCTTACAAGATGCTCAATTACAATGTATTGACGAGTCGAAGTCATTTGAATTGTACGTATTAAAAACCGCACAGTTACCAACAGCAGTCTTGTGGCAAAATGGACCCTTATTGTGGGTCCACCCTAATGCTTCCCCTGCAAAAATCATTGAATGGTATCCTAATGCAGTTGCTCAACTTGCACTTCAGGGGATAAAAGCAGCCATTACTCATTTTGGGAAGAACCTCATATGCTAATTGTGCCTTATACCTCTGCTCAAGTTCAAACCCTGGCAGCAACAACTAATGATTGGGCAGTCTTGGTTGCCTCCTATTCAGGACAAATTGATAATCATTATCCAAAACATCCAATCTTACAGTTTGCCTTAAGCCAAGGCATAGTGTTTCTAGTAATGACAGCCAAACACCCACTTGCGGATGGGGTGGTGATATATACAGATGGATCCAAATCTGGCATAGGTGCATATGTAGTAAATGGCCAAGTAACATCCAAACAATATAATGAGGCATCACCCCAGGTTGTAGAGTGTTTGGTGGTACTGGAGGTCCTTAGAACTTTCCCGGGACCGCTCAATATTGTATCTGATTCCTTATATGTGGTTAATGCAGTTAATATGCATGAAGTTGCTGGTTTAATTAGACCCTCTAGCAAGCTTGCTCACATTTTTCAGCAAATTCAGTCTGCCCTGTTACATAGAAGACATCTTGTTTATATTACTCATGTCAGGGCTCATTCTGGCCTTCCTGGACCCATGTCTCATGGAAATGACTTAGCAGACAAAGCCACTAGAATCGTGGCTGCTGCTCTGTCCTCGCAGGCAGAGGCTGCAAGGGACTTTCATAAACGCTTCCACGTGATGGCTGAAACTTTGCACCGCCATTTCACTTTAACCAGGAAAGAAGCTCGTGACATTGTCACCCAATGTCAAAATTGTTGTCAATTTTTGCCTACTCCTCATGTAGGGGTAAACCCCTGAGGCATCAGGCCATTACAGGTCTGGCAAATGGATGTCACTCATGTTTCCTCCTTTAGAAGAAATCAATATTTACATGTTTCCATTGACACCTGTTCTGGTGTTATGTTTGCTACACCTTTAACAGGTGAGAAAGCCTCTCATGTTATACAGCACTGTTTAGAAGCTTGGAGTGCTTGGGGCAAGCCCACAATCCTTAAAACTGATAATGGGCCAGCATATACCTCTACTAAATTTCAGCAATTTTGTCATCAAATGGATGTAACTCACCTGACTGGCCTTCCTTATAATCCTCAAGGACAAGGCATTGTGGAACGTGCCCACCATACACTCAAGTCTTATTTTATAAAACAAAAAGGGGGAGTTGATGAGACTCTGCCCTCAGTGCCAAGAGTAGCTGTCTCCATGGCATTCTTCACACTTAATTTTTTGAATCTTGACAAGCAAGGTCACTCTGCAGCTGATCGACATAGCTCAGACCCTGATAGACCAAAAGAAATGTTGAAATGGAAAGATGTCTTATCTGGTCTGTGGAAAGGCCCGGATCCTATTTTAATAAGATCCAGGGGAGCTGTCTGTGTTTTTCCAGAGTGAAGACAACCGGAACGACTCACCTGCAAGATATTAATCAAGGATGGTGTGGAAGATTTTGACCTCCCAAGGATTGCTCCTGATTCTGACAATGCTAAACTTGTCTCAGGTTCCTAATATGATGGGCGAACAGAGATGGGCCATTTTTCGGCTTTCCCTAAACCAATGCCAGTTCGCCATGATGCTATAGTTTTTCCAAAATTCTTTACTACTAATAAAAAACTGGATTTACCATATTTGCCATTTGACCCTTTACGGGTCCTGTTAGGAGAAAATCGCTCCCTCCAAGAACAGGGTTCGCTATGTTTTCAATTATCGCAAAAGGGGGACTGTATTCAGCTCAGTATCCGTATGTTAGGATCATTTAAGGATAGTGGGACTGTAAATCTCACCCAAACCCGAGGAAAAGGAAATAATAGTATTATTCATGTTACATGGTTTTTGTGGCAATCTACAGTCTGGCTAAACGGTACATTCCCATCCCCCAATTGGAATGAGATGGAGCGTCCTCATCAACCCAGAATTGCTCCCCATTGTGGTGGGGAGGACGAAGGGGAGTTGCCGCCATGGTCAGACAGCCAGTCGTCTGTAGCCAGATGGATTGATGAGCACAAATATTTTACCTTCTCCCCCAATATGTTGTTTGGGACTAAGAAAAGTTTGTAATGAGAACGGGCCTCTTCTTGCAGGACCGCAGAATGAGCCCTTACCACAAATGGCTACTTTGTGGGATTAATGGAAGCTGTACAGATCTTAATCCCCTTGTTTTCTTAAAAGGAGGTGCTGTAGGAAAGGCCATTTACAATGGTGTCTCCAATTATACCAGGATTGGAGTAGATGGACAACCAACAAGATATGTAATTCATACTGAAGAGATCTCTAGTTTAAATAAGACACAGATTAATCAAACCAGCTATATATCAACTCCAGTATGTGTCTATCCTTCCTTTTTGTTTTTAATCTAATGATTCATTTGAGAACTGTGTAAATGATTCCTGTTGGATTTCTCAATGTGTTGGGATGCAACAAAGGACACCTGCGCCATGGTGGCCCGGATCCCACGTTGGATTCCTATTCCAGTGGAAACACCCTCCACCTTATCCCTGTTTCGACAAAAAAAAAAAAAAAAAAAAAAAAAAAAAGATTTCGGCATTACTGCTGCCGTGATAATAGCAATTTCAGCCAGTGCAGTTGCTGCTACAGCTGCAGGGTTCGCTATGGCTGACACGGTCCAAACAGGCACAAAATTAAATCAGCTTTCAGTCGAAGTGACTGATGTCATCAATGTCCAAACTTCTGCTAGTGCCCAGCTGAAGGGAGGGCTGATGATTTTGAATCAGCGCCTTGATCTGGTTGAGGAACAAATAGGTGTTCTATACCAGTTGGCCCAGTTGGGTTGTGAAAGAAAATTGGGCACTCTGTGTATTACCAGTGTTCAATATAAAAATTTTACTCGTGCAGCTAATCTGTCTAGACAGCTTTCCTTGTATCTTGCAGGAAATTGGTCCGAAGGATTCAATGAGACTCTTGAGGCCCTGAGGGTGGGAGTTCTAAGGATCAACTCGACTCGAGTGGACCTGTCATTGACAGAGGGCCTCTCCTCCTGGATTTCATCTGCATTTTCTTATTTTAAGGAATGGGTGGGGTAGTTTTATTTGGTGCTGCCATGTGCTGTGGGCTTGTGTTCATGCTCTGGTTGGTCTGCAAGCTCAGAGCCCAACAAAAACGTGACAAGGTCGTCAGTGCTCAAGCACTTGCGGCCATTGAACAAGGGGCCTCCCCCGAAATCTGGTTATCTATGTTGAAATAATTAATGTTGTGGTGATAAGTTTAGGAACATCATGATCAGCCCTTGCACACCGCTGAGGTCTCCTCATTGCACGCGGTAGGGTGGTCTTGGATCCTTCTTCCTTATTACATTTTGCTTTGGCTAGCCTCTGATATAGAGTTCGCCCTAGGCCAATTCTAACTATAGCATAAGTACTGTGGTATCCAGAGACGGGCAACCTTCCTCGTGTGCAGACCAACCTAAGACATGGGGCCTGGTGGCAATAAGGTTTCCCTATGACGGGTAAGGCCTTAGCATTAGGAGTGACCTAAAACAGGAGCCACAGCCGATATGCATATCAACAACTCAGGCCTAGACTAGCCTTGCTTTAGTAAAACAAACTTTTGCTTTAATAAAACAAAGGGGGAGATGTGGAAAGCCGTGAGCAATCGCCATTACAAGATGGCGCTGGCTTCCACTATGTCTAACTGGTAAACAAGCAATGTGCGCAGGTGCAAGAGTGAATTCGTGCCAAGTCACTGCCCATCCCAGGGTGTAGCAATGAGGCTATGGGCGAGCAACAAATCAGGTGCTGACATGCCACGCTAAGGTGTATATAAGCAGCACCATTTTCTGGGGTTCGGGGTCTTCCTCCTGATGAACCAATAAAGCTTTGCTGTAGAAGAATCCGGTTGTCCAAGTGTGTTCTTGCTGGCGAGACATTAGCTCGGGACAGAGATTAAAGGTGTGCTCATAATAGACTCATAGCCTTCTGGAACCATTAACACAAATAATTCTTGCTTCTCTGTGTTTTCTGGTCATGGTATTTTAGCATATAAACAAAAAATTAGTATGACAAAGAAAAAAACTTGAAAATTTTGTGGAGACTTAAGTGGTTACCTTTGCTTCTGCAAAGGAATGGACCAAAAATAAAGGCAGACAGAAACTTTGAAGTTTTTACTTAAGAGTTACATTTAGCCATTTTTATTTCAATTTTTATTTAAAATACTACTCTGGGCCAGAATGTTGGTGCGTGCCTTAAATTCCAGCACTCAGGAGATAGAGGCAAGCAGATTTCTGTGGGTTTGGGGTCTGTTCTAAGGACAGCAAGGGCCACAGAGAAAAGCCCTGTCTCACAAAACAACTTATTCCAATTACTAAAGAAAGAGGTCATTAATTTGAAAAGAGAGAAGTGTAGGTGTGAGTTTGGGTGAAGAAATGTTACATCACTATAAAGTAACAAGTATGTTATTCTCTACTGGGCTGGAATGTCAGCAGTTTGCCCCTTTAGCTGGTTGTTCACTGTGTTACTTTGAGCATTCTGCTCTTAGACAGTTTGGTCCCCAGCACACTCCTGGTGGCTCATAGTTCTCTCTAGCTTCAGCTTGCAGGTCTGAAATCCTCCACCTCTCTCAACCTGCACTCACATGTACATGTTCACATACAGCCACACACATACACTGTTCTGAAAACAAAATTTTAAAAAAATAAAATAACCATCACAAAAAAATTCTCTCATAAAAGGATAATTCATTCTAAAATCAGCTGTCATAGAATATCACCAGTGAATAGTGATTCACCACCTAGCCTTTTTTTCTTATATTGCACTGTCCTAAGTTTTGTATTTAAGAATTTCCAAAATTTTAGAGAGGCTTGTGGAGTGAACAATCCTTCATTAATAGTATGTCTGCTCTGGGTATATGGACTGTTTGGTACTTTCCCAATAAAATGCTATAAAAATTATTTCGGTTTATTTTGTCTTCACCACTTCATCAAATATAAACTGCATTAGAAAGAACAAGGAAAAAAAAAAAAAAAAGAAAATCCCGGGTAGTGGTGGCACATGCCTTTAATGCCAGCACTTGGGAGGCAGAAGCAGGTGGATTTCTGAGTTCGAGGCCAGCCTGGTCTACCAAGTGAGTTCCAGGAAAGCTAGGGCTATACAGAGCAACCATGTCTCAAAAACAAACAAACAAACAAAACAACAAAAAATCAAAACCACAAGATGGAAATTTCTTGCACTTAGCTACTTTTTTATTCCACAAAGTGGAGTAAATGAGTCATTGCAATGTAGACAAATACACCTTGACAAAGGGCTCTGTGTGCTCTATTATTTTACAGAGCCACATAAGTGGGAATTTTTTAATGGTTTTCACTAACGGTTTAAAAGAAAACTTAGTATTTTGGGCAGTGACATGTTGTCTAAAATAGTAATGAAGGCACAGTACTCTTAACTAAAGACAAATTTAGTAAGGATTTAACTTAATATCAAGGCTAGATAAGGATTTCTAAATTCGTTTCTTAGGATCTAATCTACTTAAACTCGTGTAATATAAACCACAAATAACTTTAAAAATGAAAAACACTTCCCCCATGTTAAACATGGTATTTTTTAATACTGTGAAGAATGAGTTTTGATTTATATAAACTCTGCAGATTTAAACTCAGAAACGTTTTTTTAAGCTGCGTTAAGATAGTAAAAAACTTCTCAAAAATAAAAGTTGAATTTGTTATCTGGGTTAGCAGAAGGCCATACCAGGTCACAGATTGGAAGCATTAACAAGGCAGAGCACCATGGCTGTCAGACTGGGTCTCTGCACATAGTTTCCTCTAGGCTTCTTTCACAAGAGATAGCTTTGCTCCATTCATAATATAGCTATAAGCAAATAAGAACCCAAAGCTTGTGATGTAGCTGAAGACAAATGATTGCACATCAGTTACTGGGTTTGACCTACAGCACTATAAAATACACTGAATTAGTAAATTCTGCTTTTTTGAGCTGAATAACGATTTACATAAAATGAATATTCAGAATATGATTTTAAAAGCATGCATGCATACACAAACCTTTAGTTGTTCGTTTAAGTGAAGACCAACCCCAAGATTTGTGTCCACTGTTAAGACTGGACAAGAAGTTGACAGATTCCCACACACCTAAGGAAGGTGATTAAGCTTACTGTCCAGAACCCTTGATAACATATGCAGTGTTTTGATAATCTGAACATGTCAGGTCCTTCTAGTTCTTGCTTCCCTTTTTGATTAACACCAAAACTTAATGACAAATTATAAAATCATCACTTAGGCCTTTATGAAATTTACTGAAGACAAAAGGGATTTTAGTCATTTCACATTAATTCAGCAAGGCGATTTTATAGTCAATATTATTGCAACATAAAATACATGGCAGTCACTTGCAATTACACAGCAATTCACAAAAACTACACTATTGATTTCAATTAACAAGTAGCGCTTCATAAAAAATATTTTCAAAGGATGTCTACATTCACTTTATGTAAATATCCAGGTGGTAATCGTTACAGTCATGTAAAGACAGTACAAGTGTATTCTTCAAAGGTATGTGACTCCACTAGATTCCACTCAGTTCAGGTTCTTCAACAACTCATACTTTGGTGTTTCTGAATTTAACACATGAAAGAAATAACAAACCTCTTTTGAGTCTTTACTAACTCTAAATAAGGTCAAAGCTGCCCCAAGGTTCACAGAAAACAAAGATCTTAGTAGGAAAATGACAATGCTGCTATTAAATGACTAGTTGAAGTATCTCTAGTTCTAATAGCTAATAACCAAATGGCGCAGTTCCTAAAGTTTTTTTTCAGCTATGTAAGAACAGTTTAGCCTCTGACCTGAGCAATCACAGAACTGCAGGTGGCTATAACACAGGGAAAGATTTCTTCTAAGAGGAAATAAAAAGGAATAGGAAGAAAGAGGGTAAATAAGTCCATGGGGATATACAGATCTCAACATGGGTAACAATGTCAGTTACCTTTCAGATTCCCTACACAGGCTGTTACCTTCTGTGGAACGTAGATGCAATGAGATCCAAAAGTCTGTACCCAGGGTCTGAACTTAGTTAATGAGGATCCCAGCAAGACTCTCCAGTTCACATTCCTCACCTATTTGAATCTACCAATAGACCAGTTATATCCCTTAATAGTAATTTTTCCTTCTGAGAAACTTAAAAACTCTGCACACGTGCCCCACATACACCCCAATTTAGTCAGATTTGAGTTTTTTTGTTTTTTAAATTCCTCAGAAAGCAGCAACCAAAGTTGGCAAACATGAGCATTTCCATGGGCTGTGACTCTTCTACATACACCGTGCCTACTGTTGAAAGGTGGCATCTTGATATTCTGGGGACTCATTTGGCTGTTAAAAACTCACAAACATACTACAACTGGACCTAGATCCAATTACCACAAATGGTCCCCAATCTTAACAAAAACACAGATGCAGATGTAGCAAAAGCCATTACTGCAGTGAAAGAAAAGCCTCATGTGGTAAAAGATAGTATCCCTCTGCCATCTGGTACAGCTACTTCAATCAAGAAGAATTCTCAAGTCAAAATGTCTAACCGGTACTTAAAGCTAGACTTAGGCTAATTAAAGGAATATCCTTCACTGAGGTAATAATAATGAGGGCTTGCCTTCTAACATCACTCTGCAGAGTCTAGAAGAGTGGGGATTGGGGAGGATCACACAGGAGAGCAGTGGGAAAGCAAGGTCAGAACACTGGGAGGGAGGATGCTGGTACTTCTGAAAAGCAATGTGGCCCCCAGAACTCCTGTTAAGAGACAATACTGTGACAGTATATTCTTGATGAGTTGTACACAGAACCTCAACAGAGAATCAGAAAACCTGAATCCAGCTCCTGCTCTGCCAATAGTTAATAGTTATTAATACTTATGTTATCAAAACAGAAACATATTCTAATAGCTCTTCCAAAAATGCAAAGTAAAGTGAAAGTCTGCAAACACTGCAAATGAGCTTTTTTTTTTTTTTTTTAAGAATCTGAGACGACCAAATCTTGATGGTATGTTCTTCAGCTGGTGGCCACAGATGAATGTTTGTGTTTATTGTTTTTCGTTGTTTATTTGTTTGGGGGGGGTTGTTTGTTCGTTTTTTAAGTACTATCCAGCTTTCCCACTGTCTTTGCTATGCCTTTTCTTGCTTAAAACCAGGAATGCACCTAGGCACGAGGCTCAATTGGTAGTGTTTGCCAGGCATACACATGTGGTTCTGGGTTCAATTACCAGTAGCATAACACTGAAGACAGTACTGAGGTGGTGTAGAAGATGTAAGGTCATCCTCAAATACATGATGAACTTGAGGATGAGCCACATCAATCCTATTTCAAGGAGACAGAGGACCTATTCAGAGTTTGGTTGATGTTGGGACTTCATAAGACGAGGCAATGAGATTAAACATCTTTCCAGGATAACACATCCTTAATAGCAAGGAAAACCAGGGAGATGGGCAGTGTTGTCTATTTTACCCAAATACCTTCAGTCTCTATACAGAGTAGAATTTAGTTATTCTCTAAAATTGGCCATGAGAAGTTCCAACACAGCAAGGAAATCAATTTTATGATTTATGGTTGCATGCAGCTACTACAAGATGGGGGGGGGGGGGGAGAAATGGTATAATCCCATCACTGAGATACATCTAAAAACTTGTCCTCAAAACAAACTGGATAGATGACTCAGAGGTTAAGAGCACTGACTGGTCTTCCAGAGGTCCTGAGTTCAATTCCCAGCAACCATATGGTGGCTCACAACCATCAGTAATGGGATCTGATGCCCTCTTCTGTGTGTCTGAAGACAGCTACAGTGTACTCATATATGTGTGTGTGTGTCTTAAAAATAAAAAATAAAAGTAAAAAAAAATATGAGGTTGTTATATCCCATAGACAGACCATCACTGATAGGCTCCGATAGGTCTAGGATTTATTTATTTGGCTTTTAAATGTTTTCTGGTCTGCCAATTTTGGAATAAATCACATTTTCACAGATCTCGCTTACTCTAATAGTTACAAAGAAATAAAACACAATTATGTAAGTATCCCAAATAACTAATAGTATAAGCCAAAACTGCCCAGGATATCGAGTGATAAATGTTACTATCCAAGCAAAAAGTAAATAGCCTGTAAGGCCATATGAGCTTTTTTAGGGCTGGAATACACTTAACAGAAGAATAGCTCCCTCCAATAAAACCTGGCAGTTGGTTCTTAATATCACTGGTAACAATTTCCAAGTTAAGCTCGTTTGTCTTCTTGACTGTAACTATTTTCAATGGCCCACATGAACTATTGGGACAGGCAAAATGACCACATAGAAAAATAGATAGTAAACATGAAAATTAGCTCTCAGTCTCACAAAGTTTCTATATGATGTGCAGATATGTTCGGGAGAAATTTTCTTTTCAGCATTAAGGATTACATAAAGGCATCTAAGAGAACATATGAGAAAAACACTACGTACATTTTAACTCCAATCTTTCTGAGTATTCTATATACCACCAATGTCCAGAATGCTAAAGTCAGAAATAAGCAGCACTTCCCAGAAAATATGATCACCTGACCAGCAGTGATCAGTATGCCACAAAAAACGTCAGGGTAAGAACATCTATTCTTCCTGACTCTTGCTGTGTACAGCAGATACGTTTGCTAGAAGAACAAGGTTTTCTATGTAATCAAACATGTACTGATACTTTGGTAAACATTCTGTACTTGGCAGTTCCCACTCAGAAATTACACAACCCTCAATCTGCCTAAATCTATCAACCACATCTTCCTTTCAGAAAGCCATCAGAACTTTCTCGCTGGGACAATGTACACTTCAGCTTTTGTAGAAGACAATTAGTGTTTCCAGTGTGGATGTCTGCTGTTAGAGATCTTTCCCTCTTGGTTCAGCAGCAGTTTCTGGCTATCCTCTAGACTAGTCAAAAAGATGACTTCCACTTTTGTTTTCATTAAATACTGAATCCTAAGTAGAAACTAGTACTTAAGTAATAGAAAAGACCTTCTAAACCAGACAACAGACTGCAACCTGGGGTAACAGCAAGTGAGAAAAACATGGTACTATTTCTTAGAACTTGACTTTGTACTGCCTACTTTCTCAGGCTTCTATGGCTGTCATAAAGAACCTGTGAGAACTATTGGCAATGGAATCAAGTCCTGCCCTGGTCTTGAACCCTCTCCAGAAGTTAGTAGAAAAGATGTTGGCAAATACCCTGCATCAGTCAAGACTTCTTAGCAAGGAATAATAAACCTGTCTATAGACCAGACCTTGGGTGTCCTTTTACACAGCTCTTTCCTAAGTAATAGAAACATTCCCTCTCCCAAAGAAAAAGAACAAGTTCTCATCTTTTAACATTTTGTGAGACAGCCTCTTTTGGGAAGTGTATCTGAGACAGCCTTGAGGAGAGATTAAATACTCTTTCTACATAGATGCAGGAACTAGTGACACAGGGCTGGAAGGATAAAGCTCTTGCTTATATTAACAAAATGACAGTGAAAAGCATGGCATCTGTAGGAAACGTGGTCAGTTCCTTTTTACCCAGGGCTGGGATATCATTAAACTCCTTCCATAATAAACCCCTGGTATGCTACATCTTTGAAGAATCTTACATTTTACTTTCCTCGTGTCATGACAAAAAAAAAATATCAAAATACCTTTATTATACCTTTCTATGGCATGAATAGGGTTTCCTCATCCACTGAAAAATAAAAACTAAAAAAAAATCGGATTCTCCAAAAGGCACACACAGAAAGTCACACTGGTAATTAAAGGGTGTTTTGTTTCTAACAGTTCCTAGCAAGCAGACAGAAGCTGGTCATCCATCGTTATATACAGATATCAATGATCCATACATAAGTGAGGCAAAAGCAAAACAATCTGTCTGCACTTGGGCAATGGTGCCCTGATTATTTACCCAGACACATTAACTCTTCCTTCCCTTTTAATCATCCTCAGCTCCACACTAAGCCATGGATCACTGCTATGAGAACTCGGATATGAAGTAGCTGTTTCAGGAACGTTTTTCACAGTACTGCATACCATTAACAAGTGGTTTCTAATGAGCCTCAGTTACACACAGTTCCTCAACAAAGTATTTATTACTCCCACTCAGTGGTTCCCGGGGGCTTTGAAGTTAGGTCATACATAATTCTAGAAATTCCAGGAATCTTCTTTATCTCAGTGACCATCTTTAGCACCACCTGTTTACCAAGACAGAGATTACAAGAAAAACAATGAGAATACATGCTTGGACCTTCAAACTAAAACATGATCTGTTTTGGCTATTACTCTTCACACATGAAAGATGGTTCTGATTGTTTGCTCTACAAATATACTGACTCAGAACCAATACTCCTCAAAGTGTTTGACAGTGCTATAGCATCCAAGCATATCACTTTATGTGTTAATAAATATTTTGTAAATTGTCTATAGCTTTAACATAAAATTCCAACACTACCAAAATATCACAGGAAGCACTCTTAATAATAATGTTTGTCAAAAACAGTTTGAGCACCTGATTGTCTTGAAGATCTGACAAAGTTGGTCATAAGAAACAGATGTTAAACACACCCCACCAAGCCATCCAGCAGTCCCTGACAGAGCCTCACAATAGTGCTGTAAAGAAGAGCTCCACTAATCAAATTCTCAGTTCCGCGCTTCACTGGCTGCTGTATAAATAACTCCTCTGGAACTTCACTTGGTGAAAGACAAGGAGAGTGGTGAAGAAAAACAATGGAACCATAGGGCTCCAACCCCACTGGGTGGCACATGCCTAGGATCCTAGCACTTGGGAGAAGCAGGATGATGGGAAGTTCAAGCTCACCCTTAGCCAGAGGTTCACAGAGAGTGTAAGATTCAAGACTTCATCTTAAAAAATAATTGTAATTGTAAATACCATCAAATCTCAATCTCATTCTTAAAAATCCCAACTCTCCTCCACTCCTAGGATTGTGTCCTTTATGAGAAAAGTATGTAAAGTAAGTAAAAATCAGCAGTTAGGTTATGCTCTATGTAAAATCAGAATAAGCAGGTATCTCAAAGTTGTATTATATTTAAAGTCCCTTCCTGCTACACTGTATTAAATAAGTGAAAACAAAGAAAAATAACCTATCTTATAAAGAACCAATCCTAGAAATATAAATTGTCACAACGTATATCTATCACTGTACCTGATAATATATAAGGGACTGACACACATGTGTATTAGAAAAAGTGACATAAATTACCTCTACAGGAATCTCATTGCCAGGTGTTGCAGGTACACCAGTCATGAAGTCACTAGTAATAAAGGTTCGAATAACCACAGACCTCTGACATGAAGGCTGCTTCTGAAGTGGATCTCTATCGAAATGTAAAGGGGTCAAAATCACTGGCATCTGGCTGATTTTCCCAGCATACCCTGAAGAAAGAACCATGTAGTGTTTAGTATCATCCCACAATGGAAAAATACTAACATAACTCAAGGAAATCCTGGCAAAGAAGAGTAGTTCTCTCTCCCTCTTCCCCTTCCGTGCACACATAAAACACTGGTCACACAGTGAATTCAAATACTTGTACAGTATTGAGAGTGGATGCAGCAGTATCATATGCAGATGTGATAGCTCATCTGTACTCTCACCACGTGAGAGGCTGACAGGAAAGCCTCAAAAGTGAGAGCTACCCAGACTATAAAATGAGAGTTCATCACAAAAGAAAACAAACATAAGCAAAAGAATGCTTTGTCCACAGCAATGCTGCAGCAATGAGAAACATAAAAGAAAGTCAGTTTTTGTTATTCAGTGTAGTCCCACACCAACTTAGTGATCAACAGCCCACTTTTCCCAGGGCAAATGGAAATAGGGATAGGTTCCCATAAACCTATGGTCAAATGTGCTCCATGCAAAATCAAGCCTAGAGTGTATTTCTGTTTTAAGACATCTAACTTAACATTTATTCTAGATCCATCAAAATTAAACTGACATTAAGGGAACTACAACTCCTGCCTTGACTTATCTAACACCTGGATCTTCAAATGAGGTATATCCCAGCTTTCCTGTGCTCTGGGGTCTAGCTAGCTCTTCACTGTTACACATCAGGGTGATTTTTCAATAGCGAAATCATCAACAACAAAAAAACCCTGAAAATGTTGAAAATACAATAGCAAATAGACCATGACAAGAACACTTGAGCACAAGAGTGGTGCTCGGGTCCACATCAGCTGTTGTGAAGACAAGCATGGCTATGCACATTTTTTGCTAATCTACTTATCTGTGAATAGCTGAAAATTAATTATATTTTAAAACTGCAGTATTATGGAAACTCCCATAACAAACAGCAAAAGTTACATCCCACTGTTTGAAATTATTAAGGCCAAACTTCTAAAAACAAAAATTCTGTTATATATTCAGTGTGCTGTGATAAACAGAATGCACACTTACCAGACTCCCTTAGAATGTTATGGGCCTCAAAATCAGCTTGGCGTAAAGTACTGAGCACTCCTGTTGTCAAAAAAGTTGGAGTAACATCTGTAGGAGGTTCTTTAACTGGTGGACCAAAGATATAGACAACTCTAGACAGAAACAGATCAGAAGAAACATGCTACTATGAGAAACTGTATGTGGGGCTTTCAATCATCTTAGGACAGTTCAGGCTGGCATGATCCCATGAACTTGGAATTCTGGCTTTCCCAGCTTTCTCTTTTTAACACAACAACTTTTCCAGGTTAACCCTAACAGATGCATTTCAAGCTTTTGTACAAACTAAAGACAAAAAAAAAAAAAAAAAAAAAAAAAACAACCACAACAACAAAAAAAAAGAAGTCTCAAGCAACTCTTGTCAGTTAAGCAACCAATATTTATGAAAAAAACTGGAAGGAAACAACTATGAAATAACATTTAATTAGCAATTCAGACACTAAACAACTTGAGTTTTTTGGTAAGAAATGTTAAATAGTATCCTTTATTTGATAATATGTACCACACTAAGTATAATATTTAGTAATTCTTTGATAATATAAACCACACTAAACTGCCTTTCTGTAAGCAAAAGGAAACACTTTGAATTCAGGGAATGCTAATTAAATTGGCATAAACAATAAAGACAGATGCTACCTCATCTTAACTACTGCCTGTGACAGGCTGGTGATCATAAACACACAGCAGAGTCAGGCTCGGTTCTCAGACAGTTAAGAATTCCTCAGTGGTTACTAAGAGTATTATTTTAACTATTGACATAATTTAAGTATTAATCCAATCTTTCAGGTCACATCCTCCATATTTCCGATGTCATGAGCATTAAGAGCTAAGTCCAGCTTTATCTTACAACCAGAAGCAGTGATAGTATTTATGGAAGTAGGATTACTACTTTGAAAAATTGTACTCACTTTACTGAAAGCCAATTTTACTTCAATCTGGACTGTCCAAAAGAAATTTTCTCTAAGCTTTTCATGATCTGAATTGAAGGCTGATATACAAATAACATCATGGTAAAGACTAAAAGACATGTGATTAGTTTTGTTTTGTAATAAATAGACAGATTATTATTCACTAAAGGCCTTATTTATTTATTTATTTATTTTCTGTATATGCGTACACTGTGACTATCTTCAGACACACCAGAAGAGGGCATCAGATCCCATTACAGATGGTTCTGAGCCACCATGTGGTTGCTGGGAATTGAATTAAAGACCTCTGGAAAAGCAGTCACTGCTCTTAACCTCTGAGACATCTCTCTAGCCCCATTGGTGTCCTTTTTAAAGATAAGCTATTAAATCTGCATTTTCTCCCTCAATTCCAGCAGAGACCAATGCTGGTCCAAGGATCCACTGCTGGGATTCTCAATATTCTCTATCAGTGTTTCCTTCCTCTACCCTGTGTTCTTCTTGGCATCTGTGTAAGAGAATCCAGTGGCCTGACATGCTTTCCTAAGCAAACAGACTATGGTGGTTCAATCTAGTCCTCCTTCTTCAACACTGCTTTCCAATAACCACCACCACCACCACCACCACCACCACCACCACCGCCGCCACAAACATTACTGATCCAAAGCAGTACACCAGTTCTATAGGCCAAAAACCATACCAATTTACTGTTTTCTTAGTTATGGCTTCGATTGGGGTAATAAAACACCAGAGCTAACAGCAACTAGTGGAGGGGAGGATTTATTTCCTATACTTCCAAGCAACAGTTCATCATCAAAGGAAGGCAAGGCAGGAATGCAAACAGAGACAAAACTTGGAGTCAGTAAGTGATACAGTGGCCATTAAGGAATGCAATGTACTGGCTTGCTCAGTCTGCTTTCTTTTAGCACCAGGATTTCCAGCCCAGGAGTGGCACTGCATTCAATAGGCTGGGCATTCCTACATCAACCACTAATAAGAAAATGCACTATAGGTTTGCTTATGGCCAATCCTATGAAGTCATCTTCTCAGTTGAAAATCCCTCCTCCCAAATAACTCTAGCTGATGTCAAGTTGATATAAAAGTAGCCGGCAAAGCTGTCTTTTGTTTTTTTGGATGCATATATGGCATATCAAATGTGTGGAGGTAAGAAAACAACTTGTCAAAATTCCTTCTCTCCTGTTGCCATGAGGATCCTAGGGATCTAACTTAGGTCTTCTAGCTTAGTGGCAAGAACATTTTCCTGCTGAGCCATCTAGCTAGCCCCCTAAATTATTCTTTTTTTCAATATTTTTCTTAGATAAGCAAAATAATTATACTGTGATGAGGGATAAAAATATAGGATAATATTAAGAATTCCCCTAACTGTAGCCAAAGCACAAAAAAAAAGCCAAGTTAATCAAAGCATATTATAAAGAGTAAAGACTACACCACTCTCATCTCCTATCTTAAGTACAAGTATATTTAAGTCATCTAATCTTTCATTAAGAAAAGACCTTAAAGGACATATTTTCCCACCACACTTCATTCACACCATCATCCCCTCTGCCACCTGTGGAATACCTGTTAATGTTATGACACATTCGAGGTATAAGTCTGGCAAGGAAAATAAGAGATTCCCAGTCAGGTTCATCTTTACTTGAGATTCCACACACATAACTGTAAGAACGACAGTCACCCTATAAAAATAAATATTATCAACTTTTAATAGTTAAGTCAATAGATGCATTAGAAAATATTTTTTAAAGTGACATTATGCTTTTTGCTTTTTAAAGTATATCTGAAAAGTATATTCTACATATTTATCTAGTAATACAAGTTAGGTCCTAAATTAAAATACCGCTCATTAAATCCCACCTGGATCAATTCAGGAATAAAGAAACCATCATGGACCTTTCAACAATTTATATGAAACATGCAG
This sequence comes from Mus caroli, assembly GCF_978045245.1. Taxonomy (NCBI): domain Eukaryota; kingdom Metazoa; phylum Chordata; class Mammalia; order Rodentia; family Muridae; genus Mus; species Mus caroli. The sequence continues at coordinate 98,262,137 of NW_028227258.1, forward strand.
GAGTCCACTTGGCATTAATTCCAAATGGCTACTCAACTATGGCAAACCAGTGTATTTAGTTTGACAGGAAAGCTCTAACACCCGTATTTATCGATTGAGTAAACAAGTCTTTTGTTTAAAAATACACTTAAAATACTAACTTATAAACAAATGGATAGAAACAACTTACGTATTCATCAATATAACTCAAAATTACTATATATACTTAATGAAATGCTATTCAGCCACGTGAAAAATAAAGTCCTTTATAACAATAAGAGTACAACTTGAGATCTTTACATGAAGTAAGATGTGCATCAAAAGACAAGTAGCACACAATCACACTCACAGGTAGAACTTAAATAGTTTATCGTACATTAAGTTGCGAGTACAATAGTGGTTACCAGAGGCGGGAGAAAGTTAGGGTTGAGGGACGTGAAGATGGATGAGGAAGGTTTGATCAAAGATATAAAGTTACAAAGTTAAAGTTGAACAATGTAAATACATGGCAATAGTAAATGTTTATGAGCAGACGTAAGCATACTACAATTCATATGTGCATCAAAGCATCCTATTAGCTGGGAATGGTAGCAGAAAGGCAGTACTCATCCACAGCTCAACTCTGCACTGAAGAGATAACCCCCAAAAGGGCAAATAACACCCCAAGGCATACAATCGGGCATCTAAGAGGGGTGAGAGGCCCTCCAAGATCAGACTCCAAGGTCTAACTGGTACTACAGGAGGAAGCTCCTGAAGGTTAGCAGCTCTAGCTGACAGTGCACATTCGCCTACCACACCTACAGGAGAACAAGACACATAGGACACATGCGTTACCAGTGCTCCACCTGCCATGTGCAACTCCCCTTCTCCAAGCTACAGGACTCAGAAAAAAGGATAGGTCCAATATGTCATCTTTCTAAAATCATTTACATTGGTGGGGGAAGCGTGAGGTAGTGGTGGTATCCAGAACCCACCAGATGCCCTGGAACTAGAGTTATGGGGTGATTTTGAACAGCCTGACTGAGGATCTGCTCAGGTCCTCTGGAAGAACAGCAAATGCGCTTAGTCACTGAGCTATACTCCCAAACCCTAATAGTTTTCTTTTCCTTTTTCCTTTAACAACATTTCAGTAGACTGGGGTTGGGGGCGAGTTGCGTCTCAAGGTATAATTTTATTTTTTTATTCTTCTTAAAGATTTGTTTCTGACTGGACTAAGACTTAGTAGCAGATGCTCTTAGTGACAACAGCCTATGTCTCTTACAATTAGTTCTGATGTTTTTCTTTGGCTTCCTTCATTCTCTTGGCCAAAAGTATAACATTATCGTGCACCGTCATCCTTGCTTCTTCAGAGTAATAAGTCACCATTTGTGTTACAGGACATGTGGAGTAACGAGATGCTGGATCTTGGGTGCTTTAGTCGTGGGCTTACCTCCTTTGTTTGAGGGCTTTCTAACAATATATTGGCAGACATCATTGTTTAGAAAGACTGAAAGCTTTCGGATTCTGCTAGTTGTTTTAGTTCCCAACTAATGAGGCACAGTACTATCTGTCAGTCCTGGTATCCTTCTCTGTTTTTTTTTACAAAAACCAAGTTTAGAACATTTAGATTGCAATCTACAATGCATCCACAAACAGACTTGTGCTTCTGCTCTCCAGTTCTCCTTGATCTGTAACAAAAATACCCCTTACTCTACAGCAGGCACACTCTGCCATGGGTCAAAATGTCTTGCTTCATGGAAAACCTATTTCCACCACTGATTCTGACCACAGAACCCTTCTACTGTTCACCCAGAGCATCAGAAACTGCTTCTGTGACTATAAGCTTCTCATAAAACATACAAAGCCCGTGTTCAACATCCACGTCAAAGACTTTCTAACACCTGGGGCCAGGCAAAAAGATAGCTTCATTCTGGCACAGCCAACCACCTAGGAACCACCATAAAAAAAGAGCAATTCTTCTATTTTGCCTGGTATTTATAGTAGCTATTCTCATTTTGTTACATTGGGGTTTGGGACTTGTTTTGTCTTTGCTTTACACTTGTTTTTTGTTTTTCAATCCTACATCTAGTTATATAAAACTGGTCGTGTATGTTTTCTTCACTATTAGAAAATCTCATAGAGGTTTCTCTTTGCTAATTTTTAAAACAATCACTTGTTCTTTTCACCTTTGCAATATTCTTCTCTATTTCTTAATCTTTTCTTTTATTTAACCTTATTTCTTATGATTTTCCCTCTTTCTTGCCTCCTTTTCTCATTCACCATTTTCCCTTTACCTTAAATGATTTAATTCCATAGCATACTCTACAATACTTTGTCATTTTTCTCTATTTTATCATCATTGGTGATATATTAACAGGTTTATTCAGTTAAGTGTCTTTCTGTACTCTGTGCCATTTGATATTGATGCTACTTTCTTCTGTAATGGTACTAAGAATAGAGCTCTGAAGAACAGGTTGCTCGGTCAGGTGTGCTGTCACTTATCTATACCCCAACATTTGCAAAGCAGAGGACGGAGATGGTAAATTCAAGTACAGCCTCTATTACATATAGACTGAGGACAGCCTGAACCTGAGGCCAGCAGTCCCTGCATGCATACACACATACACATGCACATACACATACACATACAGACAGATAAAAGAACTCTTAGAAAAACAGTAACTAGGAAGAGAAGAAATATACTTCAACTAAATAAAGTTTACAAATGAGATGATGGTCTGAATGAGGATCCCACAGAATGACAGAATTCAATGTTCTGTTCCTAACTGAAGGGGTTTGGGGAGGATTCACTCACCCTGTTAGTGTCACCAAAAGGGTGCTTGTTTTCATTTAAAAATAATAACAAAGGCTAGAGATGACTCAGTGGTTAAGAGCACTGGCTGCTGCTACAGAGGACCTGAGTTCAGTTTTCATACCCACATGTGGCTAACATCACATGTAACTTTACTTCCAAGGAATCTAACTCCCTCTCCTATCCTTCAAGAATACTGCATTCCTCACAGTCATCTATAAGATGGAACACAGGGCCCCTAATGAAGAAGCTAGAGAAAGTACCCAAGGAGCTGAAGGGGTCTGCAACCCTATAGGTGGAACAACAATATGAACTAACCAGTAGCCCCAGAGCTCATATCTCTAGCTGCATATAGAAGATGGCCTAGTTGGCCATCACTGGGAAGAGAGGGCCCTTGGTATTGCAAACATTATATGCCCCAGTACAGGGGAATGCCAGGGCCAGTGGGTAGGGAAGCAGGGCGGAGGGAGGGTATAGGGAACTTCCAGGATAGCATTTGAAATGTATATAAAGAAAATATCTAATAAGAAAGAAAGAAAGAAAGAAAGAAAGAAAGAAAGAAAGAAAGAAAGAAAGAAAGAAAGAAAGAGAAAGAAAGAAAGAAAAAAGAAAACTGCATCCACATGGTGCAGACATACATGCAGGCAATACATCCAATACACACTAAATAAAAAAAAAATTTGAAAAGAAATTAGTCATTAAACAAATACCTCAAATGAATATCGATTTTAACAAAAACTCCTTTGAAAATAAAACATAGTGGGAAACTATTTCAACTCCGTATCTCACAGGAGCTGCAAATAGACAAGTTTCTTTAGTAAACTTTCTTAAGAGTTTAATTTTTAACTGGGAATGGTGGCACACATCTTTAATCCCAGAACTTGGAAGGCAGAGGCTGGCAGATCTCTGAGTTCAAGACCAGCCTTGTCTACAGAATCAGTTTCAGGACAGCCAGGGTAAAAGAAAGACCAATGGGGTCTTGAAAATAAATTTTTAATTTTTTATTGCTGTTGTTGTAACTGTGTTGAGACTGAACCCCATGTATCACGTAAGAACTGAGAAATGTTTAAAGAAAACAGATCTGCACTTTAACTTTTATATTTACAACTATCTGCATGTAAATATCAGAGCAAAGCTCAAAATTCCTTGAAGGGTAATGAAGTAGAACTTAATGTGGTCATTTATAGAACTTAATGTGGTCATTTATCAACAGCATTCCCAAACTCAACTATCATTATCCTCACATAATTTTATACCTAGAAAAGCGGAATAATCATTATTTAAAAAGCAGTGTATCATAGCTAAAAGATATGACACATTCATTAAAGAGGAGATAATATTGGGCCTAGATAATCTTCAATGAAAATCTTGGAACACTGAGGCATATCCAACATTTTGACCTGACAGCACAATAGTGGCCATCTACAAAGTTCACACTCAATTTCATGAAATTAAAGTACTAGGAAAAACCCCCAGGCAGGTGAGATGTTCATCAGGTAAATCTGGTCATGTCATCCTAAGCACTTCATTTCAATCCCTGGGGTCCAGTCATATAAGCATATATGTGAGTGTGGTGGCACACGTATAATCTAAGCACTCTTACAGGATATAGGAGAGAAAGGAGAATCACTCAGTTCATAGTCCAGCTATCCTGCAGTAAGAAATGTGGCAGAAACAAGAGACCCTGCCTCAACACAAAGGAGAGAACAGATGGATAAAAGTTGCCCTCTGATCTACAACACACAGTCGCGCACACAGACATTGTTGTATATGAGTGTATACATGCTGTGGTATATGAGTATGTATGCACACACACAAAACTAGAAAAATAGAGCTGGAGAGATGGCCCAGTGGTTAAGAGCACTGACTGCTCTTCCAGAGGTCCCGAGTTCAATTCCCAGCAATCACATGGTGGCTCACAGCCATCTACAATGTGATCTGATGCACTCGTACACATTAAATAAACAAATAAATAAATAAATAAATAAATAGTTAATTAAAAAAAAACTAGAAAAATAATTTTTACAAACCATACTAAAATGTCAATGTTTTAATAAGCTTATGATTTTGTGTTAAGTGATATTCAATCCTTAGTCACATATGCTTGCAGGCCAGAAGCTAAATATGTACATACTTATCTGACGCCTTCTTGCAGCTAAAGAAAGGCTTCTCAAGTCACAGTATATATTCTAAGTGCACAAACAAATAAGGACCTGACCTTTTATCAGCAAACTGTGAAGTAAATGCTTCTCTGGAAGTTTTCCTGTGACTAGAGGTACAACAAACAAAACAAAACAAAAAACTATAAAACCTTTGCCTTCTTATAAGTTCATTCACTCCATAACCATCTATAAAATTATTTTACCTTTCTAAACTTAGAAAATAATTTCACATTTAATTTTCCAAAGTAATTTCAAATTCAAACTTAGTAAACAAACAAACAAACAAACCAAAAGTTCTATCCGAGTAAGTGAACTCACATAACTCACCTGTACACCTACAGTCTTAATTGGCAGCAAGAAAGCGTTCAGTGAATGCAGACTTGTAATTTGCATGAGCTTCTCCTGGTCCTCTTCTGTCGTGCAGGCTTTGACTCTTTGTAACAGTGTATGAGGCTGAGAAAACCAGACAGAAATTTTGGTTCATGTTGTAAAATATCACAATCTTATGTACCAGTTCCTTATAGTAGATCATGTAGAATATGCTATGTGCTATACACTACAGCAGAATTTTATTTGTGGAGTAAAAAAATATAAATTAAATTTATATACATTGAGATGTTTACTTTCCCGTCACCTTTTGTGTATTTTTGTATCACCTTCGTAGTTTGTATTTTGCCCCCTTTGCTCTATTTTGAACTGGTGATTCTCCCAACTTCTCTCATTTCCCTTTCCTTTATTGGTTTGAAGTTAAATCTTTGATTTCTACATGATACTTAATGTTAATAATTAAACTGAATCAACCTTTCTGTCCTTTGGCAAAACAATCATTATTAATGCTTTACAGTTTGTTAGTTCTCAAATAGTAATATTGTTGTCATTATTTTATGCTGTCTATGTTTATGTCAGTCTTCCATTTATAACTTTATTTGCTTACCAAGCATTCCTCTTGCATGTACACCTAAGACTCTCTACCTCACTGCTTTTCCTAAAGCTAGTGCCCTACTCCAGACCACCACAGTCAGAAACTCTAGAAGTGCAAATATCAAAGAGTCCTTTACAGGCAGACATAGCCTACACCCAAGGTACTAGCACTAAGGAAAATGAGGTGGGGGTCCAGAACTGCCTCAAAAAAAAATTACTACTTATATTTAGCCCTTTTTGGTCTTTTTGCTATTTATTTAGGAGATGAGGAAGGACTGAATGTAGGTAATAGACATAAATAATGAAAAAAGACATAGTTAATTGTTTTCCTAGTTATCTTAGACTTCATTTTTGGTCTTAGATAGCTGGATTAAAATACATTTAATAGTAAGAGTGTAAAATCCAACGTCAAACTTTACAACCTTAGAATGGTTATTCTAATTACACAGTTAACTGAGGGGAGGAGGGGGCTTATAAGTTTTTTTAATGGAGTTTATTTTTAAAAAAAATAATAGAACAAAAAAAAACCCCACCCTCATAGTTTACTTCTAACCATTATGAAAAACTACTGCCTTAAATTCCTCAAGTCAATGGCTGTTGGTAATATATGCTCTTATCTAGAAACGACTTTACTTGAATACTTGCTTTAGTTTTTAAAACAACTTGGCATGCACCAGTCAACTCTCTTGAACCCCTTGGGGTTTTTTTTTTTGTTGTTGTTCTGTTTTGTTAATTTGATTTTTTAATTCTTCTCAAACAATACATCCTGATAACAGTTTCCTTGGCCTCCACTCCTCATACCTGTGACCCCCATGTTCCCCAGATCCACTTCCCTTCAGAAAAGAGCAGTCCTCCAAGGGATATCAACTGAAAGGGGCATTACAGGTTACAATAAGACTAGGCACAAGCCCCCATATCATGGCTGGACAAGGGTCCCAAAAGCAGGTCAAAGAGAGACAACCCCATTCCCACTATTAGGAGTCTCACAAAATCACCAAGCTATCTAATCACAACATATTTGCAGAGCACTTTAGTTTTGCTACTGCTTTTAATGTAACAAGTCTTAGTTTTGCAGGTATGTGTTTGTTCCTGTATGGCTGCTGCTGTCGATAGCAGTCTTGGTCTCATGAACAATTCCCTACCAGGGGTCAAGTTATTTCACTTACCCAGTGTGATGTGTCATTTGCTCAATCAAAGCCATTATATTTCACCAATCTGGAAAAACTTCTCTTGTCCACTATGACCCTCTGGAGATACTTAAAGCTGAACTTCTCAATTTTATCTGATCTTTTTGTATCCTTAATTTTTTTCTGATCATTTGTTCTATTTCTAGAAATTTCATAGTATCTATGCTTGAATTCTCTCTTTATATGTTAATTTCAGTTACAAACATTTCTAGAATTTAACTATCTCAGTTTTTTAAGTATCATAAGAACAATATTAGCTCGGCACTTGGGAGGCAGAGGCAGGTGGATTTCTGAGTTTGAGGCGAGCCTGGTCTACAGACTGAGTTCCAGGACAGTCAGGGCTACATAGAGAAACCCTGTCTGGAGAAACAAACAAACAAACAAACAATACTATTAATAGCTTCACCTTCACTTTCTCTCTTCTGTTTGCAAACTCTAGTATCCAGGGTCGCTGAGGATATTCTGCTGGTTACTTATATCTTCCTGGGCCTTATGGCTGCCTTTTGTTCTTTGTAACCTCTCTTACTCTTTTGAAACTCTGGGCATTCTTTGGGAAGCAGGGTGAAGATTACTCCACAGAGAACCTGTTGCTACTTGCCTGACTTCTTAGAAGCAGTACAAATCCAGGTTCACCTCAAATGAAAGTTACTAATTTGCTACTTTCAAACACAGCTTTGAAGGTTATAAGTTAGCAATCCACATCTGAGGGACTGGGAGACTGCTACTCATTATCAATTTGTAGCTAAAGTACTGCTAAGAAAACTTGTGAGAAACCTGCCTGAGTAGGACCACAGGCCTCATCCGGCTGGATCAGCGCCGGGGTAGCAGGAGCGCAGGGTTGCCTGACACCCGCCAGCTACCCAGGAACCCCGCCGCAGGATTTTGGGACTGCTGGTGAGTGGAACACAGCTTCTGCTCCAATCCAATTGCGCGGGACCTGAGACTGCATTAGTTAGGGAAGCAGAAACCGGCCTGAGTAGGGCCACAGGCCTCACCCGGCCAGATCAGCACCAGGGTAGCGGGAGCGCAGGGTTGCCTAACACCCGCCAGCTACCCAGGAACCCCGCCGCAGGATTTTGGGACTGCTGGTGAGTGGAACACAGCTTCTGCTCCAATCCAATTGCTCGGGACCTGAGACTGCATTAGTTAGGGAAGCAGAAACAGGTCTGAGTAGGACCACAGGCCTCATCCGGCTGGATCAGCGCCAGGGTAGCGGGAGCGCAGGGTTGCCTGACACCCGCCAGCTACCCACGACCCCCGCCACAGGATTTTGGGACTGCTGGTGAGTGGAACACAGCTTCTGCTCCAATCCAATTGCGCGAGACCTGAGACTGCATTAGTTAGGGAAGCAGAAACCGGCCTGAGTAGGACCACAGGCCTCATCCAGCTGGATCAGCGCCGGGGTAGCGGGAGCGCAGGGTTGCCTGACACCCGCCAGCTACCCAGGACCCCCGCCGCAGGATTTTGGGACTGCTGGTGAGTGGAACACAGCTTCTGCTCCAGTCCAATCACGCGGGACCTGAGACTGCTCTGGTTGGGGAGAGAGAAATCCGGCCTACATAGGGCCACAACCCTCTTCCGGTCAGAAAAGCACCTGGGCAGCTGGGGCGCAGGGTCTGCTGACACTCGCCAGCTACCCACAACACCCGCCACAGGATCTTAAGACTTCTGGTGAGTGGAGCACAGCTTCTGCTCCAATCCAATTGCGCGGGACCTGAGACTGCATTAGTTAGGGAAGCAGAAACCGGCCTGAGTAGGGCCACAGGCCTCACCCGGCCAGATCAGCACCAGGGTAGCGGGAGCGCAGGGTTGCCTAACACCCGCCAGCTACCCAGGAACCCCGCCGCAGGATTTTGGGACTGCTGGTGAGTGGAACACAGCTTCTGCCCCAATCCAATTGCGCGGGACCTGAGACTGCATTAGTTAGGGAAGCAGAAACAGGTCTGAGTAGGACCACAGGCCTCATCCGGCTGGATCAGCGCCAGGGTAGCGGGAGCGCAGGGTTGCCTGACACCCGCCAGCTACCCACGACCCCCGCCACAGGATTTTGGGACTGCTGGTGAGTGGAACACAGCTTCTGCTCCAATCCAATTGCGCGAGACCTGAGACTGCATTAGTTAGGGAAGCAGAAACCGGCCTGAGTAGGACCACAGGCCTCATCCAGCTGGATCAGCGCCGGGGTAGCGGGAGCGCAGGGTTGCCTGACACCCGCCAGCTACCCAGGACCCCCGCCGCAGGATTTTGGGACTGCTGGTGAGTGGAACACAGCTTCTGCTCCAGTCCAATCACGCGGGACCTGAGACTGCTCTGGTTGGGGAGAGAGAAATCCGGCCTACATAGGGCCACAACCCTCTTCCGGTCAGAAAAGCACCTGGGCAGCTGGGGCGCAGGGTCTGCTGACACTCGCCAGCTACCCACAACACCCGCCACAGGATCTTAAGACTTCTGGTGAGTGGAGCACAGCTTCTGCTCCAATCCAATTGCGCGGGACCTGAGACTGCATTAGTTAGGGAAGCAGTAACCGGCCTGAGTAGGGCTACAGGCCTCACCTGGCCGGATCAGCGCCAGGGTAGCGGGAGCGCAGGGTTGCCTGACACCCGCCAGCTACCCAAGACCCCCGCCGCAGGATTTTGGGACTGCTGGTGAGTGGAACACAGCTTCTGCTCCAGTCCAATCACGCGGGACCTGAGACTGCTCTGGTTGGGGAGCGAGAAATCCGGCCTACATAGGGCCACAACCCTCTTCCGGTCAGAAAAGCACCTGGGCAGCTGGGGCGCAGGGTCAGCTGACACTCGCCAGCTACCCACAACACCCACCACAGGATCTTAAGACTTCTGGAGAGTGGAACACAGCTTCTGCTCCAATCCAATTGCACGCGGGACCAGAGACTGCATTAGTTAGGGAAGCAGAAAAACGGCCTGAGTAGGACCACAGGCCTCTTCCGGCTGGACCAGCACCGGGGTACCGTCAGCTACCCACGACCCCCGCTGCAGGATTTAGAGACTGCTGGTGAGTGGAACACAGCTTCTGCTCCAATCTTTAAATAGTGACAACGATAACAACTAACCCCAGAGATTACCAGATGGCGAAAGGTAAACGTAATAATCTTACTAACAGGAACCAAGACCATTCACCATCATTAGAACCCAGCACCCCCACTTCGCCCAGTCCAGGGCACCCCAACACACCGGAAAAGCTAGACACGGATTTAAAAGCATATCTCCTGATGATGATAGAGGACTTCAAGAAGGACTTTAATAACACACTTAAAGAAATGCAGGAGAACACTGATAAAAAGGCAGAAGACAATAAAGAGGAAGCACAAAAATCCCTTAAAGAATTGCAGGAGAACACTGCTAAAGAGTTACAAATCCTTAAAGAAAAACATGATAACATAATCAAACAGGTAGAAGTCCTTACAGAAAAACAGGAAAACACATCCAAACAGATGATGGAAATGAACAAAACCATACTAGACCTAAAAAGGGAAGTAGACACAATAAAGAAAACCCAAAATGAGGCAACACTGGAGATAGAAACCCTAAGAAAGAAATCTGGAACCATAGATACGAGCATCAGCAACAGAATACAAGAGATGGAAGAGAGAATCTCAGGTGCAGAAGATTCCATAGAGAACATCGGCACAACAATCAAGGAAAATGTAAAATGCAAAAAGATCCTAACTCAAAACATCCAAGAAATACAGGACACAATGAGAAGACCAAACCTACGGATAATAGGAGTGGATGAGAATGAAGATTTTCAACTCAAAGGACCAGCAAACATCTTCAACAAAATTATAGAAGAAAACTTCCCAAATCTAAAGAAAGAGATGCCCATGAAAATACAAGAAGCCTACAGAACTCCAAATAGACTGGACCAGAAAAGAAATACCTCCCGACACATAATAATCAGAGCAACAAATGCTCTAAATAAAGATAGAATACTAAAAGCAGTAAGAGAAAAAGGCCAAGTAACATATAAAGGCAAGCCTATCAGAATTACACCAGACTTTTCACCAGAGACTATGAAAGCCAGAAGATCCTGGACGGATGTTATACAGACACTAAAAGAACACAAATTCCAGCCCAGGCTACTATACCCAGCCAAACTCTCAATTAACATAGATGGAGAAACCAAAGTATTCCACGACAAAACCAAATTCACACATTATCTCTCCACGAATCCAGCCCTTCAAAGGATAATAACAGAAAAAAACCAATACAAGGACAGGAACCACGCCCTAGAAACAACAAGAAGGTAATCCCTCAACAAACCTAAAAGAAGACAGCCACAAGAACAAAATGCCAACTTTAACATCAAAAATAACAGGAAACAACAATTACTTTTCCTTAATATCTCTTAATATCAATGGACTCAACTCCCCGATAAAAAGACATAGACTAACAAACTGGCTACACAAACAAGACCCAACATTTTGCTGCTTACAGGAAACTCATCTCAGAGAAAAGGATAGACACTACCTCAGAATGAAAGGCTGGAAAACAATTTTCCAAGCAAATGGCATGAAGAAACAAGCTGGAGTAGCCATTCTAATATCTGATAAGATTGACTTCCAACCCAAAGTCATTAAAAAAGACAGGGAGGGACACTTCATACTCATCAAAGGTAAAATCCTCCAAGAGGAACTATCAATCCTGAATATCTATGCTCCAAATACAAAGGCAGCCACATTCATTAAAGAAACTTTAGTAAAGCTCAAAGCACACATTGCACCTCATACAATAATAGTGGGAGACTTCAACACACCACTTTCACCAATGGACAGATCATGGAAACAGAAACTAAACAGGGACACAGTGAAACTAACAGAAATTATGAATCAAATGGATCTGGCAGATATCTACAGAACATTCTATCCTAAAACAAAAGGATATACCTTCTTCTCAGCACCTCATGGTACCTTCTCCAAAATTGACCACATAATTGGTCACAAAACAGGCCTCAACAGATATAAAAATATTGAAATTGTCCCATGCATCCTATCAGATCACCATGGACTAAGGCTGATCTTCAATAACAAAATAAATAATAGAAAGCCAACCTTCACGTGGAAACTGAACAACACTCTTCTCAATGATACCTTGGTCAAGGAAGGAATAAAGAAAGAAATTAAGGACTTTTTAGAGTTCAATGAAAATGAAGCCACAACGTACCCAAACTTATGGGACGCAATGAAGGCATTTTTAAGAGGAAAACTCATAGCTCTGAGTGCCTCCAAAAGGAAACTAGAGAGAGCACACATTAGCAGCTTGACAACACACCTAAAAGCACTAGAACAAAAGGAAGCAAATTCACCCAAGAGGAGTAGACGGCAGGAAATAATCAAACTCAGGGGTGAAATCAACCAAGTGGAAACAAGAAAAACTATTCAAAGAATCAACCAATCAAGGAGCTGGTTCTTTGAGAAAATCAACAAGATAGATAAACCCTTAGCCAGACTCACTAGAGGGCACAGGGAAAGCATCCTAATTAACAAAATCAGAAATGAAAAAGGAGACATAACAACAGATCCTGAAGACATCCAAAACACCATCAGATCCTTCTACCAAAGGCTATACTCAACAAAACTGGAGAACCTGGATGAAATGGAGAAGTTCCTAGACAGATACCAGGTACCAAAGCTGAATCAAGATCAGGTTAATGATCTAAACAGCCCTATATCCCCCAAAGAAATAGAAGCAGTCATTAATAGTCTCCCAACTAAAAAAAGCCCAGGACCAGATGGGTTTAGTGCAGAGTTCTATCAGACCTTCAAAGAAGATCTAATCCCAGTTCTTCACAAACTATTCCACAAAATAGAAACAGAAGGTACTCTACCCAACTCATTCTATGAAGCCACAATTACTCTGATACCTAAACCACAAAAAGACCCAACAAAGATAGAAAACTTCAGACCAATATCCCTTATGAATATTGATGCAAAAATCCTCAATAAAGTTCTTGCTAACCGAATCCAAGAACACATCAAAACAATCATCCATCCTGACCAAGTAGGTTTCATCCCAGGGATGCAGGGATGGTTCAATATACGGAAATCCATCAACGTAATCCAGTATATAAACAAACTCAAAGACAAAAACCACATGGTCATCTCGTTAGATGCGGAAAAAGCATTTGACAAGATCCAACACCCATTCATGATAAAAGTCTTGGAAAGATCAGGAATTCAAGGCCCATACCTAAACATGATAAAAGCAATCTACAGCAAACCAGTAGCCAACATCAAAGTAAATGGTCAGAAGCTTGAAGCAATCCCTCTAAAATCAGGGACTAGACAAGGCTGTCCACTTTCTCCATACCTATTCAACATTGTACTTGAAGTCCTAGCCAGAGCAATTCGACAACAAAAGGAGATCAAAGGGATACAAATTGGAAAAGATGAAGTCAAAATATCACTCTTTGCAGATGATATGATAGTATATATAAGTGACCCTAAAAATTCCACCAGAGAACTCCTAAGCCTGATAAACAGCTTCGGTGAAGTAGCTGGATATAAAATTAACTCAAACAAATCAATGGCCTTTCTCTACACAAAGAATAAACAGGCTGAGAAAGAAATTAGGGAAACAACACCCTTCTCAATAGTCACAAATAATATAAAATATCTTGGCATGACTCTAACTAAGGAAGTGAAAGATCTGTATAATAAAAACTTCAAGTCTCTGAAGAAAGAAATTATAGAAGATCTCAGAAGATGGAAAGATCTCCCATGCTCATGGATTGGCAGGATCAACATTGTAAAAATGGCTATCTTGCCAAAAGCAATCTACAGATTCAATGCAATCCCCATCAAAATTCCAAATCAATTCTTCAACGAATTAGAAAGTGCAATCTGCAAATTCATCTGGAATAACAAAAAACCTAGGATAGCAAAAACTCTCCTCAAGGATAAAAGAACCTCTGGTGGAATCACCATGCCGGACCTAAAGCTCTACTACAGAGCAATTGTGATAAAAACTGCATGGTACTGGTATAGTGACAGACAAATAGACCAATGGAATAGAATTGAAGACCCAGAAATGAATCCACACACCTATGGTCACTTGATCTTCGACAAGGGAGCTAAAAACATCCAGTGGAAGAAAGACAGCATTTTCAACAAATGGTGCTGGCACAACTGGTTGTTAACATGTAGAAGAATGCGAATCGATCCATTGCTATCTCCTTGTACTAAGGTCAAGTCTAAGTGGATCAAGGAACTTCACATAAAACCAGAGACACTGAAACTTATAGAGGAGAAAGTGGGGAAAAGCCTTGAAGATATGGGCACAGGGGAAAAATTCCTGAATCGAACAGTAATGGCTTGTGCTGTAAGATCGAGAATTGACAAGTGGGACCTCATGAAACTACAAAGCTTCTGCAAGGCTAAAGACACCATCAATAAGACAAAAAAACCACCAACAGATTGGGAAAGGATCTTCACCTATCCTAAATCAGATAAGGGACTAATATCCAATATATATAAAGAACTCAAGAAGGTGGACTCCAGAAAGTCAAATAACCCCATTAAAAAATGGGGCTCAGAACTGAACAAAGAATTCTCACCTGAGGAATACCGAATGGCAGAGAAGCACCTGAAAAAATGTTCAACATCCTTAATCATCAGGGAAATGCAAATCAAAACAACCCTGAGATTCCACCTCACACCAGTCAGAATGGCTAAGATCAAAAATTCAGGTGACAGCAGATGCTGGCGAGGATGTGGAGATAGTGGAACACTCCTCCATTGTTGGTGGGATTGCAAGCTTGTACAACCACTCTGGAAATCAGTCTGGCGGTTCCTCAGAAAATTGGACATAGTACTACCGGAGGATCCAGCAATACCTCTCCTGGGCATATATCCAGAAGATGTCCCAACCGGTAAAAAGGACACATGCTCCACTATGTTCATAGCAGCCCTATTTATAATAGCCAGAAGCTGGAAAGAACCCAGATGTCCCTCAACAGAGGAATGGATACAGAAATTATGGTACATTTACACAATGGAGTACTACTCAGCTATTAAAAAGAATGAATTTATGAAATTCCTAGCCAAATGGATGGACCTGGAGGGCATCATCTTGAGTGAAGTAACACAATCACAAAAGATCTCACACAATATGTATTCATTGATAAGTGGATATTAGCCCAAAACTTAGGATACCCAAGATATAAGATACAATTTGATAAACGCACGAAACTCAAGAAGAATGAAGACCAAAGTGTGGACATTGTGCACCTTCTTAGAATTGGGAACAAAACACCCAGGGAAGGAGTTACAGAGACAAAGTTCGTAGCTGTGATGAAAGGATGGACCATTTAGAGACTGCTGTATCCAGGGATCCGTCCCATAATCAGCTTCTAAACGCTGACACCATTGCATACACTAGTAAGATCTTGCTGAAAGGACCCAAATATAGCTGTCTCTTGTGAGACGATGCCGGGGCCTAGCAAACACAGGAGTGGATGTTCACAGTCAGCTATTGGATGTATCACAGGGCTCCCAATGGAGAAGCTAGAGAAAGTACCCAAGGAGCTAAAGGGATCTGCAACCCTATTGTTGGAACAACATGATGTACTAACCAGAACCCTGGAGCTCTTGTCTCTAGCTGCATATGTATCGAAAGATGGCCTAGTCAGCCATCAATGGAAAGAAAGGCCCATTGGACTTGCAAACTTTATATGCCCCAATATAGGGGAATGCCAGGGCCAAAAGAATGGGAATGGGTGGGTAGGGAAGTGGGGGGCGCTATGGGGGACTTTTGGGATAGTATTGGAAATGTAATTGAGGAAAATATGTAATAAAAATAATAATAAAAAAAAAAAAAAAAAAAAAAGAAAAAAAAAAAAAGAAAACTTGTGATCTAATCACAGACCCTTCATGGCCCAGGGTCTCCTTTCAGATACTTCTGGCTCAAGTGAGCAAATGGAATGCTGCCTTCAGAGGAGCACAAAGTCTTCCTGAATTGACCCTTCTACTTCATTTATGACTTGCTTTCTTGTTTTTTTTTTTTTGTTTTTTTGTTTTTTTTTGTTTTTCGAGACAGGGTTTCTCTGTATAGCCCTGGCTGTCCTGGAGCTCACTTTGTAGACCAGGCTGGCCTCGAACTCAGAAATCCGCCTGCCTCTGCCTCCCGAGTGCTGGGATTAAAGGCGTGCGCCACCACGCCCGGCTCTGACTTGCTTTCTTACCATGCCTATGAAAGACCATCTTATGCAGCTTATCTGGAACTTTTACAGACAGGAGATATGCAGTCTTGTTTACTTATACAGACAAATCTACCTAGTAGTTTCTGCGTCAGGATTTCTACACAGTCATTGCAAATGGATTGTTCTGAATTTTCAAACACAAAATAAATAAATTTTAAAACATTAATACAACAGCAATCTATTTTGTATAATGTATTGACTAGATATGTCAAATCATTTATTACCTTCTTAACACTTGCAGAAAAATCAGCTACTATTTTCAAAATATTGTTGGTTTCAGGGAAGTCTTTACAAATATAAGGTTCTTCAGCACATATTACTCTGATTGCCAGGCCAGGACCTAAATAACAAAAATAATTTTGAACATAAAATCTATAGTTACAATGTTAGTAGAAAACTGATACTATCTCTAAAACATAAAACCCTTATAAAATTAGGATCTAACTGCCATCACATAATGTTCTGTTTTCTTCTTTTTATTTTAGTGTTAGAACTCAAACCCAGGGCATCATGCATGCTAGCAAATAGTCTACCACTGATTCTTAGCAGTCTAAATTTCAAAGCTGAAAATATAGCTCTTTGGTAGTCAATGGTATGTAAAAGGACATGAGGCTCAATCTAAAACTAAACCAAACAAGTGAATACTAGGTATTTAATTTTAAATATATGTATTAATTTCCCATCCAAATTGACTAATATATGTATTCTCACAAAACTGTTCCAAGAAATATTTTAATTCATACTATATGTGGTAATTTATTGATAATCTCTTGAGGGAATTCTCTATCATACACAAATGTAAAAAATATAACGAACCATCTTATCTCATAGGCTATTTAAAATTAAAATATAAAAGTGAAAATAGTTTAATGCAAACCTGTGAGCTAGCACTTTTATTTACCAAATACGTAATAGTCATAAAGTAAGTAAGTAAGCAAGCAAGTAAATAAACAAACAGCAGGATACAGAGACCGCTCAGTAGTTAAGAATACTGTTTCAGTTGCCAGCACTATGCATCTCAGGGGCTCTGATGCACTCTTCCGACTTCTTTAGGCACCTGGCATGCCCATGGAGAACACACACACATGCAGGCAAAAACACATGCAAACAAAATAAACCTCACAGAAAACTAAAAAGAAAAAAAGGCATGCACAAGATCTGCTGCTTTACTATAATATGAAAAAAAGAAATCCCTTGAGGTGTCTAGAAGCAAAATGAAAATCATATTCCAATTAGTTGTCCTCAGTCTCATTACTAGTTTTAGAATAAACATCCAGGGTTTTTTCTTTCGCCCCCCCCCCCCCCAGTGTAGCTCTGGCTGTCCTGGAATCACTCTGTAGACCAGGCTGGCCTCGAATGCATGAACTCAGAACATCCAAAGCAACCTGGAGGTGGGAGTGAGAGGAATCTTATTATTTTTTAAGAGAACCATTTTTCAAGAGACCCTATCTTTAAAAAAACAGAAGAGGAGAAATGAAGACTTAATTCTCTTTTTTCCATGGAATACATGATAAATACACACAGTACTCATGGTATAAAAATCCTAGATCTATAATTAAGAATTATGTGCAAATGTAATTAAAATATCTTTATGCTCCACCTCCTCATCTGGAAGCAATGCTATATGCTAGACTCCCAGGAATCATATAGTATCTAAATACAACCAAAAAAGAGAATGAGTCACAAATAGAGTAGGCACTCCAAAGAATGTGTTCCCTGTCACCCTCTCCCTTTGTCATGTCACATATTCCCTAAGAAGAGAAACGATTCAGAATGGTCTAAACCGAATCCACATGACCGTCTACCAACAAACAAAACCCAGATATGTTTTTACCTGGAAAAGGATGCCTGGAAACCAATTCTTCTGGCAGGTCAAGCTCTCTGCCTAAAATCCTGACTTCATCTTTATGAAAATCTTTCAGAGGTTCTATTACTTTTCCCTATAAGAAAATAAGGGACCAATGAAAAAAGTAGACTATCACTTAAGATATTTTCTCCTATGAGGCTTAGAAGGAATTAGATTACTATTCAGTGGCATTCATAATCTTTGTTGAAACACATTTTAAGTACAATCCTTACAAGTCTTATAAAGAAAAACAAACTCTGGTGCTGGAGAGATGTCTCACTGTTTAAGAGCCCTGGCTCCTTTCTTCCAGAGGATGCAGCATCAATTCTCAGCATGCATACAATCATCTATGAGGTCAGTTCTACGGGATCCAATACCCTCTTTCTAACCTCCACTGGCAACAGGCACACACATGATGCACAAACATACACAAAGACACAAACACATACACACACACACACACAAAAATGAAGAAAAAAAAAGAAAATGGAGAGACCCATCAGCTCTCAACTATTTCTCACTGGACACAAAGAAGGCAATTAGAAAAAATAATGGTCATGCTAATGAGTCCAAATGAACTGGGTGTGGTGGTAAACACCTTTAACCCTAGTGGTGGGAATGCAGAGGCAGCCAGAACTCTATGAGTTCTAGGTCTACACTAGTCTATGCAGAGTGCATGTCTAAAAAAAGACAACAAAACAAAACTTTCTAAACAGTATCAAAAAAATAAAATGATAAGTCATGGTAAGAAATAAATAAATGTATATATTTCATGTGCATAAGTACTTTATCTGCATATATATATATATATATATATATATATATATATATATATATATATATATACACACACACACACACACCCCATTTGCATGCCCATCAGAACCCTGGAACTGGAATTATAGTGGATTGTGAGCTGCCTTGCAGGTGTTGGGAATTCAACTCCAGTCCTAGGAAAGCAGCCAAGTGTTCTTAACTGCAGAAACATTTTTCCAGCCCCAACAAAAAATATCAAATTAAAACTCAGTATATGAGCAAAGGGTATGAACAGTCATTTCTCTATAATAAACAAATCACCAATAAGCATCTGAAAAGATTCTAGACATTACTATAGGGAAACAAAAATCAAAACCACACTGATCTTAGCATAGCAGTGCTTGCACACCTGCTAGAACAGTGCTGGGAAGGTAAAAGGACAATAACTTCAAGAAACATATGGAGATCCTGTCTCAAAGGACAAAGAATAACAGAGATACTACTTTTCAAGGGGACAATGGCATAGCTATTAGGATAGCTACTAAACACAAATACAAAACAGTGAACACACAAAAGCCAGAACTCCTGTGGTACTTTGGTTAAAAAGTAGAATGCTGCAACTGCTATGCGAGATAGCATGTACTTTCCACAAAAGAAAATTAAAAACAGACTAGAAAAAAAACAGAACAGTAATCTTACTTCTAAGTATGTATACTGAAGAACTGAAAGGATTCTTGAAGCATAAATATATACCTACATTCATAGCAAAACTCACAATGTTCAAAGCATAGATGTATCACAAATGTCCAGTGATGAATAATTAGATAAACAAAATGTAGTATCCAGAATGCACCGTTCTATTACTTAGCATTTGAAAAGAAGGGAATCAGATCACATAATATAACCTTAAAACTTCAAGGACATCATGCTAAGTATGAAATAAGCTAGAAAGAACAAGACACTACTGAAAACAGAATAAAGGGAAGTCATGTTTGTATGATACCACTTGTATCAAGCAAGTATATAAGGGAGTCAAATAGAATTAAAAATTGAAGGGCAGTTGGAATGTGTTTAATGGGTAAGTTTCAATTCTGCAAGCAGAGAAAGTTACAGATTCTACTATTCTATTCCAGATGGGAGAATTTATTTTATGTTTTATACAGTGATTTTTTAAAAGGCAGGTAAGTCTGGATAAGATATGGGAAATGGAAACCAAGTGAGAATGTATGAATTGAACATTTTGGACAACAGTCTTTCAAAAAATCAAAATGTTAAAGAGGCATGAAATTTAGGAATTATGTTTTGTTTTTGAAAAAGGTTCATCTATCATCTTGGATTTTCACTTGGTATGTAGCTGAAAGACCATGATAGTCTAACTTCCTAAGTGATAGGTTTACAGCAATGCAGCACCACTGTGTGCTATTCTAGCAATACTATACCTAGGTATCCACTAGAGGAAAAGGCAACTTTACAAGAATTTGTAACCAATATTTATAATGTCATTTCTAACAGCCCACACAGGAAATGTCCAACTGAAAATTGCAAAAATATGTATACAATGGAATACTATTTAGCTATAAAAAGGAGTAAGTTCTAATATACATTACACCATAGATGAGCCTTGAAAATATGTAAGAACTTAAGATGAGCATAGTAGACCTTGTCTGTAATCACAGCACTCAGAGTAGGTAGAAGCTAGAGGATCACCAAGGTCAGCCTTGGCTGTGTAACAAGTCAAAGACACACATTACTTGAGATCATCTTTTTAAAAACAAAGCAAAAAAGTCAATTACAAAAGCCCAGGTACTGGTGATAAAGTTAAACAAGGTGTCCAGGAAAACTACAAAAGCAGAAATTAGTAGTCTGAAGGGAATGATGGCCTTTAATCCCAGCATGTGGGAGGCAGAGGCAGGCAGATCTGTGAGTTTGAGGCCAGCCTATCTACAAAGCAAGTTCCAGGTCAGCCAGCCAGGAATACAAACAGATATCATGTCTCCAAAAGTAAATTGAAAAAAAGAGAAAAACAGTGGCTAGTTTGTCTAGGGTTGACAGGAGATGTGGGAAGCAGTTAGAATGAAGAGCTGCTAATGAGTACAAGATGCACTGCATTCCTTTTGAGGGTAATATAAATGTTCTACAATTAGTTTGTGGTAATGGTTACTCAACCTTCAAAGTACTGAGAAGAAAGAAAAAAGGATGGAAGAATAGTAAATGTTGCATGGACATACTTTACGGAAAAGTTCTCACAAGCCTTTACCTCTTCCCTTAACTTCCTGATAAGTTCTGTGTCGTTGTGGTGGGTTTTGATGAGTTCAGCTTTGCCACTGGCAACAAGGGATGCACTTTCGATTAGATCAGGCCGTAAAGTGCCTTGGGCAAGAAAAACCTCCTCAGGCTTCAGACTCATTTCTCCAATTACTTCATTGGCAATCTGTTACCACAAGAGCAGAACAGTTTTCTGAGAAATCAATCTTTCAACAAAGTTTCAATTAAATTTGATTCTTTCTAAAGTACCAACCAGGAAAATAGATCCATCAAACTCACAAAAATAAATTTCTGAAAACATTGTACATTGCATGAGATTAAAACATGTATGTGAGCATTCCCTTCGACATTACCTAAAATATGGTCACTAGTAAACCCAACAGAAGTGCAGTGCCAGCAGAAAGGACCATCCCAAAGGCTAGAACAGCAGCTTAGCAACATGCATACCTATTAAACCAAAACAGTGTCTACCTGTCCACAGGACACACACACACACACAGTGCATATTCAAAAGTAAAACAGAATTAGCAAAGTTTGTTATGTGATATGATAATAATAAAAACACACTAAAACAGACATAAGACAGTATACATTATCCATATTAAAAGAAAGGTACCTTAACGAAAGTATCACCAATAATTTTTCTTTTCTCCTCAGGACTTGTTGTCATATTTAATGTTTTGCTAATTCTTTTCCGTGGGGTCCTGTCTTCATCTGAGATTGGTAGAGTAGTTGTTCCATTGTAGAAGGAATGAGCAGCATTTATTACTGGAAAAGATCAGAGAAGTATTTTAAACTATTATATTTCTTTAAATCGTAAGTAAGTCAAAGTATAGAAAGAAAACCAAGGCAAACCCACCATTTGATGTCCCTTACATTTTTATTTTCCCATGTGTTCAAACAACCCAGCAATAAACCAGCAGTAACAAGTCAGGTCGAGAGATGGAGATCTCTGAGTTTATTCAGAACCTCTGTGACATTTAGATATGAGGCCGCAAACCTGCCTGCCAACAGTGCTAGTTGCTTTCTCTCTGGTCAGTGTTGCACTAGAAGAATCCAATATATTTATATTTATTGGATATCCTATATCGCCCAAGACAGTCAAAAGCAGTAGTTCCTCTACAGAAAACCCCGCAGACCAGCACAGTGATTCTTCCAAACTTGTATCTATGCATTTAAAATTACGTAGGTATCCTTTTATTTATTATTATAAGAACAAATAACCATGGTACTTCACTTGCAAAGTGTATGCCTAGAAGGCTGTGGGTTTGATTCCTAGCACTATCAAAAATGAGAAGCATCTAAAGACAAAACACTAACACCACTATTTGGTAATAAAGCATTAATACTAGTAAACTTCACCATGAGATGATGAAGTAGCTGGATGTTTCAATCAGGGTCCATCAAATACCTGTTGTTCCTTCTCCTAACCTGATCAGTTACCCACAAGCTCCTACCCATCAATATTTGTACAGTTAAACTGGGCAAGGGATAGAAAGAAGGAATCACTGTTTAATGTCACTTAGTTCTGTTCCTACTGTACAGTCTGTAACCTCAACTATGCCTGGTGCAGTGTTGTTAGTCCAAGGTCTCTTAGTAAAAAAATGCTTCCTCAGCGTGAGGACAGAAGTAGCTCCCTCTGCATTAAGGAAAAGAATCTGCTTCTCATGTTTTCAAATATTCCCTGCTTTAGGCAAACCCAGTGACCTATTTCTCCCAAAATCCAATGTTCCCACTTCCTGAGCCTCCCCTAGAAGTCTGCCGGCCAAATAGCGTATTTCCTACTAGCTTCCTTCCCACTTTAGGCCCAAGACTTTGATATCCTCCATTCTATTGGTCCAAGTTTTTGTCCCATTGAAGTTTCTCTACTCTGAAAGTTACCTTAGAAAAAAATGTAACTACACAAAAAATGCAAAAATGGTTATTACAAACACTAGTAAACTAAAACTAAAGGCATCTCTAGGCCAACTTTTTCTTATCCTGACCTCAAAACGTTCACAGTAAACCCCATAAACAGAGACAGTCACAACAAATATGTGTGTGTGTACATATATTTGAAAATTTGTAAACTTACTTATATAAGATATTCACTTATGCAAGTTAGTATCTAAGCCTTTCTACAAATACAGATTGTTTTGCAATCAAGCTCATACAGAGAAAGAAGATTAAATTTTGTAATTTGTAAATTCCAAATAGTCAGACAAGTGAAGACACTGCTAGGTCCCTGTAAGCACTAAGGACCCTTCAAAGTTAATTAGCTTATCAGAGAATCCTCCTCAGAAACCCGAATTTTACTCTCTAGTGTTCTTTGAACTGTTTCCTTATTCCTTCCACCTTCATCACTGTAACTGTTTATGCCTTTGCTTTTAGTCTTGCTTCAAAAAGGAAAGTGCTTATGTAGGAGTCATCATTATACTCAGCCTTTCAGCACCAATTAAACTGTGTCCAACTGTACTTTTAATCTATTATATCATTTCATCATTGTAGTCATCAGTTAAAGTAAGTATATTAGTGATTATCACTGCCCTTTAAATCAATAGTAACTGAGGATGTCTTTTTTTTTTAAATTTTGTGTGTCTGCAAGCACTGACCTACACAACAGACATCATGTGTCTTCCTCAGCATAGCTCTTACTAAACATGGAGCTAACTAGTTGAGCCAGATGGGCTGGCCAGCAGACCCCAAGGATTCATCAGTCTACATCTTCCTAGTTTGGGTGATGATAGGCATACGGACACATTTGGATTTTTACATGTGTTCTAAATAGAAATTCAGATGCTCATGCTTCTGTGGGAAGCACTTTATCAATTGAGCTGCCTACATGGCTTGCCTTTAGTCTGGACAATGTTGCCTAAGCTAATTCCAAACTCCTGGTAGCAAACAATTCTCTTTCCTTGGTCTTCTAAGAGCTAGGATTACAGGTGCATACAACAAACAAGTCTTAATAATTCTAGACTTTTAATCTACTCTCTTTGTATGAGCTTGATTAAATACAACCTGTATTTATAGTAGATGCTCACTTGCATAAAGAATATTGTGAGAGGACAGATTTGGGGGAGATTTTTGAGGACAGAATAGTAAATGTAAAATGGCAACTTACAAGTTCAGTATATTATTAGTATAATAGTCAATGAACAAAAAATTTATGAATATGAACTAAAAGGCATATTTAGCCTTTAGGTTTTAGAGAAAACTACATTTATAATACTGAACTGAACTAAATCACACAGCTTGAAGAAATAACCCCAGGTAAGAATCAACTTCTCCATGATAAATTAATACCTTTGACTTGAATTCCAAGCTTTTTGAGGGCCTCTTCAACAGATTGGCTTTCTCGTTTTCTCATAAAGCCATTATCAATGTGTACAGCAATGACTTGATCTTGGTTCAAAGCACGATTTAGCAAAGCTGTACAAACAGTTGAATCTACACCACCACTGAGTAAAACCTGTAAATAAAATGAAGAGAAAAAGAAAATCAAGCAGAATAAACAAACAAGAGACTCTGAGGGGATGCAACACACAAACTATATATGCAGTCTGTCAGTTGTCAGGGCTAATCAATATTTCTGACCTAAGTCTGTAGACTTAGATCAAACACTTACCAACACTTTTGATGTTCCTACTTTCTCTTTAATCTCTCGAATGCATTCAAGTTCTCGGTTCTGCACAGTAAAGTTCCCACTGCATCCAGCTATATCATACAGGAAATTCTTCAGTATTACCTTCCCATTTTCTGTAAGGCCAACTTCAGGGTGGAACTGTACACCATATAGCTTTTTAGATTCATTGGCTATACCTTCATGGGAAAAACAATCACAAAGCAACTTTATGGTGAAGATACAACTAATATTCACAATCCATTCTCCATTCCTCAAAATCTTTCTCTATAAATGTTAAATGTATATGCCCTATTCAACTTTTAATTACAGAGAAAGAAAATACATAAAAAGCTATGTTACTATAATCTTTATACAGTATACAGCAAAAAAAAAAAAAAAAAAGAGGTTTAGGACAGAGCAGAGACTATTTCACTAGATTCTTATTTCTCTATCATTACTTTGATTTTTCATCTATTTAATATAGGAAAAAAAAAAAAACCTCAATTTTGGTTCTCAGTCCTACATGACTTCCACATATACTTAGCATTCTCTAATGCCCAACATTAAAAAACCTTCATACCACAAACGTTTTCACTATTTTCTAATATTTTCTTTCCAGTTCCAGTAAGGACAAATGCAGGTTGAATAGCCCTACTCAGAAGTGTTTTAAGTTGTCAATAGTGTAACAGTTTTCAAGATTGAAACATTGCATACTAGGAAGCTCCTTAAGCAGAAAGGTAAACGAACAATTCAAATAGCTTCTGGAAGTTCCTGAAATTGACCAGATTCACTAGAGTCCCTCTAGGATGGGAGAAGCTGCACTACAAAGAAGACCAAGAGCAGCCCAGCTGCCTGGAAGAAACAGAAAGCAGCTGGGCTGCCTGGAAGAGGTTTAGACCTATTTTGGCACCTAGAATAGATAGATACTCTCCAACCTGTTAAGATGCCAACAAGTAGCGCCAAGTGTTCCAGGTTCCCAGCTCTGTGAACTGTCACCCATGTTGTGGTAGGCTTTGGTAATAAGGTTGTCTGAGTCATTTCTGTTCCTACAAGTAACCTCTCACTCATATTCCTGTAGTAACCCCAGGGAAATTCATTGGTTCACCTAACTGGACTTGGTAATAGCCATGCTTTGTCATTTGGAGACACTTAAAGAATTTGCAATTGTGATATTTGTTAGTAATCAAGTAGTTTTGGATTGTGAACAATTTCAGGTATTCAGATTGGGGATATTTACTACATGATTGCACATACTTGACCAAAGAGTTTAACAAATTCTTATGTTTAATAAGTGTGCTTAAATAGTTAAGCAATGGGTGCTGAGCTAGCGGATTTACATGGGCACCATTATCCTTATTTTTTGGTTCATGGATCAAGAAATTTGTCTCAACTCTTATAGCTCATGCCTGGGAGGCTCAAGATCTGAGGCACTTTATACTTTATGTGTCTTCCAGGATACCACTCTCAGTTTACTTATTCACTATTTGCTGCTTCTCACTCATCATTGCTAGTCCCTCTTCACCTGGCCTATCTCTACATATAGAATCTGCCAGAACTCAGGCCTTAAATCTCACATTCTCACAAACCTAATATTCCATACGTCAACCCATCAGTATACCTCCAGCCTAGTTTTCTCTGCTGAAATCAAGATGTATAACTGCTTACCTGGATACCTTTATTTTGATGTTATTTAATAAAAACACCCTGAATTTCATATGAAACCCGAAACCCCTGAAGTTTTTACCATTAGGTAAATAGAAATTCCACCCATATGTTACTCAGACAAAAAAATAAAAAAAAATTAAAAATCCAGTATTTAAAACTTGGTTGTTTTACCTTTGCTATTCCACACTCAATCCATTGGCAAATCTCTGTCTCTCCGCTAGGAGCATTATTACAATCCAAAGATAAGACTAGCACTTCTACCACCCTGCTCTAAACTTTACTTTTTCTCCCCTGATTACCAGAATATACATCAGACAGCTCAAAACTGCCTGCAGCTCAGCTTCCGAGAACCCATAACATTCTCACCTCCTTGAGCACATATTTAGATACACATACATTCATATGTATTAATTTAATCGTGTGAATTTTATTTTTTAAGTTAAGTATTTTAAAGCCTTACGTAAACTCTGAATAATTTCCTTGGTTAGTAATGTTACTACATTAAGTTACCACATTTACAACAGCTATGAAAAAAAAAACCATACCCACAACACAATTCAATGGGTAAAGGCACTTGGTACCAAACCTGAACCTAATGCGATCCACATAGGAAGGAAAGAACCCTGTAGCAGTCCTCTGACCCACAGGCACAATACATGTTTTAAAAAACAAAGCAGCCGGGCGTGGTGGCGCACGCCTTTAATCCCAGCACTCGGGAGGCAGAGGCAGGCGGATTTCTGAGTTCGAGCCAGCCTGGTCTACAAAGTGAGTTCCAGGACAGCCAAGGCTACACAGAGAAACCCTTTCTCGAAAAACCAAAAAAAAAAAAAAAAAACCAAAGCAAAGTAAAAATTTTAAGTGAAAATTTAAGAATATCTCATATAGAATCATAATCACTATGAAAAGTTTTAATGAAATCTGAATTTTTACCTGCCACAATGTTCCCAGAACGTGCTACAACTTTGAATCCATCAGCAACTTTGTCTACACTGTCTCCATGTGTAAGTAAAACAATTTCTTCCTTCTGCAGGCCCCTAAACATAAAAAAAGTAAAATTTACACACTAATATCTCAAGGAAAACCATGATTGATAGGTCAATGAACTGTCTAGTTTTATAACAGCTTGATACAAGCTACAATAATCAGAGATGGGAGCCTCAACTGAGAAAATGCCTCCCTAAGATTTAGGCTGTAGGGAAATTTGTAGGACACTTTCTTAATTTGATTAACTGGAGATGACCCATTATGAGCGGTGTCTCCCTGGGCTGGTGGCCCTGAGGTGTATAAGGAAACAGGCTGAGTAAGCCATGAAGAGTCAGCCAGTAGGCAGCACCCCTCCATGGCCTGTACATTAGCTCCTGCCTATAGGTCCCAGCCCTGCTTGAGTTCATGTCCTGACTAAGAATAAATAAGCTAAATAAATCCTTTCCTCCCTAAGTTTCTTTGATCATGGTGTTTCATCACAGAAATAGAAATCCTAACTATAACAATTATTTTGTTTAGAAATACAAATTTGCTGTATAGTAGATTAGGAAGATTCAGGAGGTAAAAGCTGTATAGTAATGGAACACTTTAAGAATTTACATAGAATTTATATATGAACTTATATATAACTTATATATATAACATAGAATTTATATATAACTATAAAGAGTGCTAATAAAAGATATTAAATCTGAAAGGAGGACAACTAATAAAAATTGAGAACGAGGGGATTGTTCAGAAATTTCAGTGGTTTAAAATACTTGCTTAACACAAGCATAAAAGTTCAAATCCCCAGTATCCACATAAAAAGCCAGTTGTAGCCACATGTGGACCTGTAACCCCAAACTTGTGGTCTAACACAAGAGAAGTCGCAAGTATTTCCTGTCTGCCAGTCTAGCTTCAGGTTCAGTCAGAGAACTTGGCTCAAGAGGATAAGACAGAGAGTAGTAGAATAGTGTCTAACATTCTCCTGTCACTTCTATGTGTATGCACATGTGTGCATAAAACGCACATAAACACACACACAACATATACCCATCATACAGCACACACACACACACACTCACGCACACACACACAGAATAATTTTAAAACTTGAAAATTGAACTGATGAATATATGAAACTGGTACTCTAATTACACTAAAAAGCTTATAGATAATAAAACTGTATTTTCAACATTTCATTTCTGAGATTTTATCTTTAAAACAGATATTTCAATGACTTAATAATTCACTGTCACATTAGTAATGATGATGCTGACATTGTTATTGTACAGCCATCTGTTCAGTATAAGTAAGATGCAGGTTACTATATAATCAGGCTGGCTGGAGTGATGCCTCCATGGTTTAGAGCGCTTATCTCTCTTCTAGAGTCATTCTGTTCCCAGGACCCATATCAGAGAACTCACAACCACTTACAACCCCAGCTCCAGGAGATCCAACACCCTCTTCTGATCTCAGATGGTATGCACACACATGGAAAACATACACATACACATATACACACACACACACATGCACACATACACATACACACACAGAGGAAGGCAGGCAAGCAGGTTAAGAGTAAGAGATATTAAAATCAGAATACTTAAATAAAAATCCTATAAACTTTTACATTAATATAAAAATAATTATATAAACTGATTTTATCTTTCAAAAGACAGAAAATACATATCGCCTAACTGTTCACAAAAAACACCTAGAAATAAGCACAACACAATAGGCAAGGTGGAACTCTAGTGCAAAAACAAAAAGGAAAGCAATGGTATTTAACTATGAAAAGGAAGTAGTTGATCCCTGTGATCTACCCACATGGTAGAAGTAGAGATCTAATTTCCAGTTATTCTCTGACCTCAACATATGCTCCAATGGCATGTATATAGACACAAAAAATAAATACAACAAAAAACTCAAT
Source organism: Mus caroli (assembly GCF_978045245.1). Lineage (NCBI taxonomy): Eukaryota > Metazoa > Chordata > Mammalia > Rodentia > Muridae > Mus > Mus caroli. Next base: position 98,291,425 of record NW_028227258.1, read on the forward strand.
ACACATATAAATTAAATGCATGGGACTAGCAAGATAGCTGGGCTGATGAAGGCATCTGTCACCAAGCCTGAAAAAGGAGAGAACCAACTCCCACAAACTTTCCTGATTTACACACACACACACACACACACACACACACACACACACAGTGGCATACACATATGGATGGACCCAAAATTAAATAAATGTAATTAAAAAATAATACCTGAATAATGAACACGTATTATCCATACTAATGTTGAAAACTCCATCCTCTCTAACACTTTTTTTATGCACAGTGCCTCCAAAAACTTTATTCATCATCTGTTCAAAGAAAAAAAAATTAATGTTACTATGAATCAAAAAAAAGTTCGTATGCTAATAATAATTATTTATATCCTTTGCTTTCAAAATGTTGTTTGTACCATAAATATGAGTAAAGAGGTGTTTAATGTGTGTAGGTAACTACTATTACTGTATATAAAATTGTTAATAGGCATCAATTCATAACAAAATTTCACTAGGAATTTGACCTGAGGTTAATCTCTGACAAACACTGAGAGGCTTTCCATTTGTTGTACTTTAATTAACATTAAAAACAAACAACTGGTCAGGTGTCCTGGAGCATATGCTCTTAATGCCAGAGCTCAGGAAGCACAGGCAGGTGAAGGTAGGTGAACTCAGGCCATGTTTGGTCTACATAGGTGAGTTCCAAGACAGCCAGAGCTACATAGTGAGACTCTTATCTCAAAAAGAAAACAGAAAGAGAAATTTTTCTTTTTTTTTTTTCTTTTTTTCTTTTTTTTTTTGAGACAGGGTTTCTCTGTATAGCCCTGGCTGTCCTGGAACTCACTTTGTAGACCAGGCTGGCCTCAAACTCAGAAATCCGCCTGCCTCTGCCTCCCGAGTGCTGGGATTAAAGGCGTGCGCCACCACCGCCCGGCCGAGAAATTTTTCTTTAATACTTAAGTCAGACCAGCTACAAAGGTACTTTGAGATTTAAAAGCCGTTGCAGGTAAAAAAAAAAAACAAAAACAAAAAAACAAAATACAAAAACAGTAGCAACAACATAGGAGTTAGGGCATGGTGGAATAAAATATGAAACATTGATACTTATACATATTTGAATGGGTGAATTAGAGAAGGACAAGAAAGATGAAAGGCAAAATATTAGAAGAACGCAGTGCAATCAAATGTCTTGTGTTTAATAAAAAGGGCATGCAGACATGGTGGAGCACATCTTTAATACCAGCACTTAGGAGGCAGAAGCAGAAGCAGAGACAGGTGGGTCTCCATAAGTTCAAGGCCACTTTAGTCTACAAAACAAATTCCAGGACAGCCAGGGCTCTTATACTGAGAATCTATGTCTTGTGAGGGGAAGGGGGGATAATAATAATAATAACAATAATAAAAAGGGGATGGACTAGCAGGGCAGTGGTGGCGAATTCCTTTAATCCCAGCACCCAGGAGGCAGAATTCAAGGCCAGCCTGGTCTACAGAATGAGTTCCATGATAGCCAGGGTTACATGGAGAAACTCTGTATCAAAAATATCAAGAAAAGAAAAGGGAAAAGGGAAAAAAAGGGAAAAGGGAAAAAAGGGAAAAGAAGGGAAAAAAAGGGAAAAGGAGAAAAAAAAGGGAAAAAAAGGGAAAAAAGGGAAAAAGGGGAAAAAGGGGGAAAAAGGGAAAAAAGGGAAAAAGGGAAAAGGGGAAAAAAGGGAAAATAAGGGAAAAGGGAAAGGGGAAAAGGGGAAAAGGAGGAAAGGGGAAGGGGAAGGAAAGAGGGAAGGGGAAGGAAAGAGGGAAGGAGGGAAGGAGGGGAGGAGGGGAGGAGGGGAGAGGAGGGGAGGGGAGGGGAGGGGAGGGGAGGGGAGGGGAGGGGAGGGGAGGGGAGGGGAGGGGAGGGGAGGGGAGGGGAGGGGAGGGGAGGGGAGGGGAGGGGAGGGGAGGGGAGGGGAGGGGAGGGGAGGGGAGGGGAGGGGAGGGGAGGGGAGAGGAGAGGAGAGGAGAGGAGAGGAGAGGAGAGGAGAGGAGAGGAGAGGAGAGGAGAGGAGAGGAGAGGAGAGGAGAGAAAAACGGGAATGGAACTTTATCTGTAAACCACAAAAGTGGCCAACTATAGTATGTTATTCAATCTGTTTTACCCATCATGTGAGTGTGGGGATTCAAACCCTGGTGTTTGCTCTTAACTAATGAATCATCTCTATAGCCTCTTGGCTATTAACATAGGAAAAAGAACCCTTAAGAGTAAATAATTATATTTATATATATATATACATACATATATGCAAATATATATTAGTACAGTTATTAATATAGTAAATATATATATATATTCATATTCTTGAGTTTAAAAGCAAATGAAGGTATGATGGCTATTCTTGACCAATACTAAAATTAACTGAAGACCAAGTTGCTGAGCACATCTGTGAGGAATTTTTAGTTAACTGGCTCATTTGACATAGGAAGACACGCCCTTAAATTCAGATTGAGGGTAAAGAAACCTTGTCCCCATCCAAAATCTAGGCTACACTTTCTCCAGGCAGCCAACATGAAGGACAAGAAACACAAACTTTGGTCTTTGCCTGTTTACCTCTGCTTACCTCACTGGCATTAGGGACTACTTCTTTGGGATCCTGATGTATACTCAAGTCCAACTGAGATGTCCAGCCTCAGACTAATGGATTCTTAGACTTTCCATTAGGAGACAGCCAATGTTGGACTAGCTGGACCATTGCTTGTAAGCCACTGTAATAAAGTCCCTTTCAATAGATAGATAGACAGACAGACAGATTCATTTGATCAATTCCGTCCCTCTAGAGAACCCTGACAAATATGGTGAGAGAAGGTTAGGTTTTTGTTTTGTTTAAATGAAAACGTTAGCTTCAGCGGGAAGAGTAATCATTTGTGGGTTGTTTGGACTATGCAACAAAAAGTTGTTTACCTAAGCAAAATGAGAAACGGAAGAAAGATGGAGAAGGAAAACAGGAGAGGGGATGGGGGGGACAGAGAAAATGTGCTAATATGCAATAATACATTATACAAGGATGATTTCTAGCTCTCCTTCCAGATGATCCAATCAAGTAAGCCAATGTTTAAACGTTGTAACGTAATAATCCTAGGCTTACAAGCATAAGGGAGAACTTACATATCTGGTTTATGTTTTTATTCCCTTAGATCTAGTTTAATAAAATTGTTTCTTTGATAAGTCAGATGTTAGCACGTTTTTGTTTAATGTTATCTAACATCATGTTCAATATTGTTCTTGTCTAATAAATAGTTAAAATGATCATGATTGAGAATACAACAAATGAAAGTGGCTAGGAGAAAAAACAGGAATTCTCACTGTTTAAAAGTGTACAGTCCTGGCACATAAAGGAGCACACCTTTAATCCCACCACTTAGGGAGGCAGTGGCAGGATGATCTCTGAGTTCAAGTCTAGCCTAACTTACATTACATGTTCTAGGCTAGCCAGTGGTGAGTCCCTGTCTCAAATAAGTAAATGGATGGATGGGTAAATGGATGCATGGATGGATGGACCAACAGAAAGACAAACAAACAAATAAATAGTAATTTGCTAAGTGATCTAGTTACTTATGAACAGGTTTCCTTACAAGGTCAGTTCCATGACGGAATAGCAATATACAGTAGTATATTGCCCAAATTATCTTAGAGACAAATGGTATTTAAATCACAAGAAGACAACATTAAGTCAACTCTCAAACTCAATTCACAGACATACCTGCATGCCATAGCAAATTCCTAGAATAGGCTTGCCAATGGTAAATATTGCTGGATCAAACCAGGGAGCATCCTCTGCATACACAGAATTAGGTCCTCCAGATATGATAATAGCCCTGGGGATTGATCGGAAGAAGAGTCAGTAAACAACCAGACTACGGATTTTTAATTATTTAATACTATATATATATATATATATATATATGTGTAAAGATTGAAGGAAAAAAAAGGTCCTCTGTCTTTACAGATCTGAATACTGTAGTTGTTCCTGACACTCAACACACTTGGAAGACAGTTCTATATCAGCTACCCCTGGGAATATGATGAAGAATGTGAGAAGGGTGAGAAGAATTGCCTAGAGCACGCATTGAAAAGCTGAGTGTGCAGCAGAGGTATACAGAGAAGGAAAACCTGTGTGAAGGAGAGAGGAGCAGTAAGAGGAGGAGCACTTGAGGGAGGCAGGAAAATCATGAGCTCAACCTTATCCTCAAGTTACATACCAAGTTCAAAGCCAGCCTGGACTACATAAAGACCCTGACTCAAAGAAAGAAAGAAAGAAAGAAAGAAAGAAAGAAAGAAAGAAAGAAAGAAAGAAAGAAAGAAAGAAAGAAAGAAAGAAAGAGAGAGAGAGAGAAAACAACGACAAACCACATTGCTAAGCTTTATAGTACATGCCTCTAATCCTAGTATTTGGGAGGGAGGTCACAAGAAAATCACCACAAATTTCTATAATATTGAATTCAATAACCACCAGAGAGGGCTACAAGGCAAGAGACTGTTTGTTTTCTTTTTATAAAGACAGAAAAACTGAAATATACTCAGCGTCCTGTGATACGACTCATCAGGCAAAGGCACTTACTACGAATCCCAATGACCTGAGTTTGACCTTCAGATTCATATGGTGAAGGAGAAAACCAACTCCCACGAACTGTCTTCTGACTGCCTCAAGCTCACACGTAGATGTACACGTATACACGCACGCACACACAGTTTCATTTTTAAAAATAAGACATTTGAAGAGAAAGACAGCACACCTAGTATTAAGTCTCAAACCCTAGACAACTGGCTGAGGTGCCCATTAACAGGTCAAAGGGTGCACTGACCACCAGGTTTGCAGGCTCCCTATATCCCTCAGGGTATGTCACTGACCATGAACTTCTCCAGCCCAGCCATTCCCCACAGCCATTTTTGTTAGCTACCCTTTTGGTGTAACTTTTACTCTCTTGGCCAAGGCTGTCCCTCTTGGTAGGCAACTCCTCCCAGCTCCCCACTCTCCTTACGGCCGGCTCAAGATCATGTTCACTCTGGATTCTCTCAGACATCACTCCCTCTGACTGTGTTCTCCTCTTTACCTTCAATAAACTTTCTCCTCCACCACACCTGAAAGCAGTCATTTTCTTCCTTTTTTATTTCTTTATTTTCATTCACCTAGTGTAAAAGTCTAAGTCAATTAAGGATGGCCATTGTAGTCACTTCTGGGGAAAAACTGTGAGGCACCAATCCATATGAAAGGAAAGAACATTACAAGCCTCACATGCATTGGCTGTCTTGCCTGTTAGGGACAGGGGCCACTAGAACTAGCCTTATATGGCTTAGGTTTTTCTCCTTTAGCAACATTTTCATGGTTGGAAACAAAAGGAACTTCTATATAAATACTTCTTCCCTTTCAGCTACTCTATCCAACCATTTGTACATTTTTCCTTTGATTAATTAAATACTCTAAGAGCAATGATCAAATGATCATATAACTGCATCTAACTGTGACCCACAAATCATATAAAATATAAACTATTCAACAAGGTAGTCAGCTGTATAATGAAAATCAAGGTAAACTCCCCAGCATCATCAAAACAAACAAAAATTGAAAACATCAAGGTAATTTTTTGGACTAAAAGTATAAATTATTCCTTTTTAATTCCAAATCAGAGCTATAGCTAATTTCTTACAAAATTACGCTGGATTTTATGCCCAAGAAAACTAATTATAAAATATTCCAAAATCTATACTCAATCTCATTGATGACATTATCAATCAGAGGCTACCGAAATCCTTGTTCCTTTATGGCAAAGGCTGGTGTTTCCAATGGGAAGATTTCAGACTGCACAAACAGCTCCCGCACTCTTCGGTCAATGACTTTCCCATACTGGGCTCCAGCATCCAGAATGACAACAGCTCCTTCGTAATGGTGAGAACCATCCTTAAGATCTCCTCCAGCATTCTCCGGCTACAAGTAAAACAAACAGAAATTCTTGCTTACAAAAATTATATGACTAGGGGCTAGTAAAATGGCTCAGCAGGAAAAGAAAGACTTGTAGCCAAGCCTAAGGACCTGAATTTGATGCCTGAGGCAAAGCACATGGAGAAGCAATTCCTGTAAGCTGTCCTCTGACCTCCACATGCACACTGTGTCTCCATATGTACAAAATAAAATGTTTAATTACACTGTTTTAAAAAATGGGGGTCACTGTCAGCTCCACCAGACAGAAATGTAAACTGTTAACTTATGTTGTTTTTCTAAGGTATGGATTCAGAAGTTCTTTTAAATGTAAGATGTTAGTATTCACCCTTTCGTGGGCACATGAACCTATGAGTCCAAGGTGCCATTTCTGACTGATGTGGTCACTCCTACTATGTATGCCTTCACGAAGGAAAACAGTCCTGCTCTCTTAGCAGGTCTGATTGCTGCCTGTTATGCCTCCTCTGGACAGAAAGTGATCTGAGCATCCCATTAGGCACAGCATTCCTAAAAAACATATCAATGAGGTAATTAAAGCCTGCTGCTAGAATGTAAGTATGGCCACTTTCACTTTAAAATCTCTTACTTTAAAATTTTCTTACAGTTTACTTGAGAAAAAACAGAATACACACATCTAACCTAGAACACTAACTTTTATTCTTAATTTTAAACTTTCAAACTTGTCTGCTAAGTATAAATTTTTAACACCTCTAGAAAGTAATTTAGCAAAACCTAGAGGTGTTATTTATTTTTTTACAGCCAATTTAACATAACCTAGAGTCATGGGGGGAGAAGGGGTTAAGAGGGTCTGGGGAAGAAAACCTCAACTACCTATATCTGTTTGGGCTTGGGGGGGGGTGCATTTTCTGAGGGCTAAATTCTACAGAATGGCCTGGCCCACAGAAAGGCTACCATAACTAGGCAAAGAGTCCTGGGATATTAAAGAAAGCTAGCCAATTGTAAGTTTGGAAAGAAGCAAGAAAGCCAGCCTGCAAAGCATCATTTCGCACATGTTAAGTCTTGACTTTCCTCAATAATAAACTGTGTCCAAGTGTGTAAACCAAACCAACCCCTTTCCTTACCAAGTTGCCTGTGGTCAAATGCCTTATTATAGTAAATAAGGGAACTAGGACAAAAGGGCTAAGAGATATGTATTGGACAATAATGCAAAAGTAGAAGAGTAGGAATGAATGCAACAAAATTTCCCATGTCCCAAAAGCAACTGAAGTTGGATGATAAATCCAGTGCACTATTTTAGCCTGGGCTCTTATCATGGATTCTGCAAGACCTAGGACTGGGGAGAGGATCCAGAGAAGGGACTAGAAGGGAGAAGAGAAATGGAAGAAACACAGAAGATGATGTAGGTCAGTTAGAGTGCCTGCCTGCAAAGTGAAAAGCCCTTTAGTGGTCTTGCTTCAACTTTGCCACCATTATGAGAAAATCAAGAGCTTACTAGCATCAGAAGAGACAAGATAAAATGGGGCTAGACAATGACAGGTGGCACACAAATTTCTGAACCAAGAAAAATAATACAGTTTTAAGTTCTTTACTTCTGTACCTTTTAATTATCATTCTCATGGCTATAGCTAACTGTTAGGTCATAGTAACATGGTCACTATATAGTGTAGTGGTATATTACTTTACAACCCAGGTCCGTCTGCCCAGGGCTGGCACCTCCTACAAGGTAATCCATCCTATCCACATTTAAAAAAGGAAAAAAAAAAAAAAAAAAAAAAAAAAAAAACCTACAGACTTGCCTACAGGCCACCTGGGAGGCATTTTCTTAACTGCTTTCTATTTATCTTTCCAAATAACAAAAAGCCAAACAGAACACTCATTTATATAAAATATTGGTACAGAATTTTTTTAAAGTTTTAAAAACAAGGGCTTGGTTAATGGCTCTGGGGCTATGAGCACTGCACTGCCTGCTCTTCCAGAGGATCCAGGTTCAATTCTTTGAACCCACATGGCAGCTTACAACTGTCTGTAATTCCAGTCCCAAGGGATCTTATGTCATTTTCTGGCCTACATGAACACACAGGCACGAACATGTGGTACACAGACACACTTGCAAGAATAACACTATAAATGTGTGTGTGTGTGTGTGTGTGTGTGTGTGTGTAGGAGGCTAGTCTTACACTGATGTATGTCTCCTCACTGACGGTGCTGGAATAGCATCTGTGATGGTTAATTCTAATAGGCCAGCTTAAGAATTAATTACTTTTATTAAGTTTTTTGCTTTTTTTTTTTTTTTGGTTTTTTCGAGACAGGGTTTCTCTGTGTAGCCCTGGCTGTCCTGGCACTCACTTTGTAGACCAGGCTGGCCTCGAACTCAGAAATCCGCCTGCCTCTGCCTCCCGAGTGCTGGGATTAAAGGCGTGCACCACCACGCCCGGCGCATTTTATTTTTAAATTCCTTATAACAGTGTTTTGCCTATATGTTTGTCTGCACCATTTGCATGCAGTGTCCACAGGGACCAAGTGAGGGTGTTGGATCATCTGGGCTGGAGTTACAGACAGGTGTGAGTTGGTCACTCTACCACATGACCTTGACATAAAATTTAGCTATTCACCTTAAACTCAAATATATCACAATGATCAAAAATATCATCTTAAGAAAATGTTGAGCCGTGCAGTGGTGGCACACGCCTTTAATCCCAGCACTTGGGAGACAGTGGCAGGCGGTTTTCTGAGTTCGAGGTCAGCCTGGTCTACAGAGTGAGTTCCAGGACAGCCAGGGCTATACAAAGAAACCCTGTATCCAAAACAAAACAAAAATAAAAAAATGTTGAAAAAAAATACAGAAATAATTTTGTGAAAATACTCTTCTAGATCGCAGTATGTTCTATAATACCGCAGCGAACTCATCCATCATAAAGATGAGTTCCAGTGAGTTGTAAGATTAAAAATTAAAGACCAATGTACTAAACTGTAAGGTGAGACTTATTCTTCAGACCATGACAGGTGCCTAGGTTTGAAAATATAGGAGCTAACTAATAATGTTTACTCATTTGTTCAACACAGGTTTTTGATTGATTCCTACATATTAAGCAGCCGTTCGCGAGTTTGTGACACTTAAGCTCCATGTTCGCAAGGGTAGAAATTATTCCTGGCTCTAGAACAGCTATCCAAAAGTTTGGAGTTTCATACACACGAAGAGAAATTTAACCAGATTGCTAAAGCTAGGTCACAATCATGCACAAGAATGATGTACACCTTGCTAAAGTAAATTATATTCCAACACCGCAGTTTCTCGATGACAAAACTGACTTTGTGAAGGTCAGAAAGCTCTCCAGGTCAAAGACGATTAGGTCGGAAGGGAAAGAGGACCAATTCAGAGACCAGGCAATTAAGAACGACGTCTAAGGCTGGGAGTTGGAAGCCACAAACGGGCATCAACGGCCCAACGCTCTCGCGTCTTGGCTAATGCAGTTAACTTTTTCCAGCACCCGTGGAGAACCTGGCTCCCAAAAAAAGGCCCCAAAGGCGGGAAAACGTCCCCGAAACCTAGCACGTAATACACGAGACAGAGTGCACAGGAGCAGAACCTTTAACTCTTCCCCCTCCGAGGATGGCGGGAGAAGAGGGTGACGGAGCACACCTGGGACCAGGAACAGAAGCTGCGGTCAATAGAGACAGAAAGGCCTGCATTAGACTGGAAAGAATACAGGCCCGCCTGGCCGGACCGCCGCAGGCGAGGCTCCGACCCTGCCCTGCGGTTGAAGGGCCCCGAACTCCCCAAGAATCGCTGCCCACGGCCAGGTCGCCTCTGCGCTGGAACTCGATGCTTTCGGCCGTGGGGGCCGCTCCAGCCGCTCGGATCCACTCACTAGCAAAGCCAACAAAGCGCCTCCGATGCCGTAAAGCCGCGCCGCAGGCCGGGCTGACACATGTAGAGCGCCACTGACCGGGCCGAGGAAGGCGGACGGACCCCCAGGCCTCGCTCACACTGCCGGAGGGCCGCAGAGACGCCAATCACAGACTGACCTTGGAATCTCCGTTGCACAGGGCCATCGGGGACCAACGCCACGGGTGCAGACTGCTGGCAAGGCCTGGACGCCAGAAGCTCAACACCGGGACCGGCAGAAGCGTGAAACACAAGAGCAGCCCGGAACCTAACAGCGGCCTCAGAACACAGAAGCGCGCGCAGACCCTGCCTCCAGCTTCCGCCCGACCGCCTCTAACCGGCCCCGCCTCTTAGAGGCGGGGCTATGCAAGCCCCGCCCTCGTCGTCACCCCGGGAAGATAACACCAAGCCTATCAGAAAGGAAAGCATCAGACATGCCCCCTGACAGGGCAATAGAATTGGATGTGATAGCTGACAATAATTAAGTAGTGGCAACATACCACCTCAAACTTCAATTCTTTGTAAACTGCAAGATACATTTAAGTAATGGATTCACTGTGTCACAAATAGTAGTGGCTCAATTTTTCTGGTTTTTTGTTTTATTTTGGTTTTGGTTTTGGTTTTGTTGTTTTTCTAAATAAGGTCACTCAGCAAACCAGGCTAGCCTCAAAGTTACATCCAGCTGCCCCTGACTCCTAAGTGCTAAAATTAAAGGTGTGTGCCACCACCTCAGTTTTTTAACAATAAGTTGTAGATTCCTCAGAAAGCCTACCTTGTTGAAGAAATTACTTTATATTTATTTGATTGCCTGTTTGGTTTTTGTTTGTCTGTTTCTTTTTTCTTTTGTAAGAATGTATGGTAGCCAGTCACCACCTTTGATCCCAGCAATCTGGAGGCTGAGGCAGGCACATCTTAGTTCCAGACCAGATTTTTAAAAATAAGGAAAGAAAGTAATTAAAAGAAAAATGTTCAGAGGCTCTTGATCTCTCTCTCTCTCTCACTCTGGTCTACAGAGTGAGCGCCAGGACAGCCAGGGCTATACACAGAAACCCTGTCTCAAAAAAAAAAAACAAAACAAAAAAAACCCAACATCCTCCCATGGCCTCTGTGCCTATAAACACATGTACACATAGACACACACACCCCCAACATACACACACACAAACACAATGAAATAAGAACTTTTGCAAGCAACAGCAAAAAAGAATGGCTGATGTGAAGGAAGAAGCCAGGTGTCATTGGTGTCCTAACACTTGCTCGTGCATCCCTGTGAGTTGGAGGCCAGCCTAGGACACATAGATTCCAATTCTAAGATCGCCTGGGGTACAAAAATAGATAGATAGGTAGGTAGGTAGGTAGATAGATAGATAGATAGATAGATAGATAGATAGATAGATACATAGATAAGGAACCGATATAAATCAAAGAAAAATGTTCAGAGGCTCTCTCTTTCTGCTCTAAATTCCTGTCATGGGGTGATGGTTAATCTCGGCTCTCAGTTTGACTGAGTCTGGAATCAACTAAGAGATAAGCCACTGGGCACAAGTGGAATAGATTCTCTTGAGTAGGTTATCTGTTGTCATCATGTTCCCATGATATGCAGATACAAGAAGATCCAAGGGAAAAAGTTTGCTTTTCTGATTATGGGACTTAGGTTTTGCTGTGAGTTCATTTATGTGGTCACTGCTGCTAACATTGTTCTTCACTGATGAAGTCTTTTCAGCCTTGCAATGTGGACTTCAGACCACGGCTCTCCAGGAATCCTCAAGGTCCTCAGTATAAGACTAGGACAACTGGGGTTATCTCAACAGCTGAGGTCTGAACAGCTAGCAGGTGCTTGGCTGTCCAGGGTGTAGTCAGCCACTGTTTAGCAACCCAGACTATTTCAGATAAGCCACCCTAAGAAATTTCCCTTTACTAGTCTCAGTTCTAGTAAGCCCTAAAAAGCCCTGAGTAATACACTCCGTAGTACCTGGGATTGGACCTAGGGCAGCACACATGCTAAGACAGCTCTTTGCCACTGACCCTCTTTTATTTTCTATTTTTACTTGGATCTCACTAAGTTACCCAGACAGGCATGAATTTACTTCATAGCCTAGCCTGGCCTTGGCCTTGGGACCCTCTTGTCTTATCATTCTAAATAGCTACAGTCCTAGTCTTTCACCGCCAGTTGCAACTGAATACCAAACTGCTAAGTTGTTCATTACTCAAAGATCTGGCTGCCACTAGCCTATCTGCACTGCAGCCTGTACCTTATACAGTATATATTGAGACACTATCTGAAAAAACAGAAAAAAAAAAGACAGGAAAGGAGAACTGCTGTGGATGATAGAGGACACAGATAGGATTTATGATAAACTATCAAGTAATAAAAGCTGGAAATGTTAAAGACTCATTTTCAGCCATCATAACAATAGTAAATTAGGACATGAAATATTAGTAGATGCTAAAATTAAAGAGTGAAAGATAAGAAGCAAGTTTTATTTATACTGTCACAGAGTATCTTCCCATATAACAGTTATTACTTATGCAATGTAAAATAGCAAATTTTTCTGTCTTTGCTTGTTTTTGAGTAGAGTTTCACTGTTAACCCTTGCTAGCTATGAACTAGACATGATCCAATTGCATTAGCCTCCCAAGTGTATATGCTACCACATCTGACAAAATTTAGCAACTTTAGAAGTGCCTCAAGTCACGCCTTTCTTGAGTTATCAACATGAATATCACAAATAATACAATACGTCAGTATCATGTCTCACTTGATGGTCTAAGTAAACTGAGAAGAATGTAACTGTAGTTCTGCCTAAAATTCATAAAAGAAAGGAAAATCAACTAAAGACGCGTTCCACAAAATAACTGGCCTACGATTATATCCAGTTATTTATTTCTTTAAGAAAACAATACCTCTAAACCTGATCATTAAAGGGAAGTTTTTTTCTGCAATTAGGGCAGAGTTTATCCATCAAGAACATCTTTTCTCTGTGATAGTGTATTAGCTGAAACAGTCTAAAGGCTGCCTCTACCAGGCCGAAGATAGAATAGCCCAAAGGCTGGAACTTAGAATAATCTGTTCTAAAACCTTTCTCATTCATACTTCTGACATGGCTTTGAGAATATCTTCTGAGGGCTGGAACACTTTGACCCTCAGAGCATCTTCAGCTCACTGCAGCCTCTCCCTTACCTCTGCATCAGGTCAGAATTCCCAGGGAGAGTATTCTAGGTTGAAGCTTATAGCCTCTTCTAATTTTCTTTCCTGTTAACATACTAAGGATGGAATCTGGGGCTTTCATTCCCAGCCTCTACAGCCTTTTCTAATCTTGCTTTAGCTTGCAAACAAAATTGTTTCTCTGCCTTTTATTCATTGGATGAATTACAATCCAAGCATAGATCCATTTCTCATTGCTTTAAAAAACTTCATGGTTTATAGAACCATGTAAGAGTCCAGACAGCCAAACTAATTCTGAGCAAAAATAGCAATGATGGAGGAATTGCTATCCAAGACCTCAAGAAATATTATAGAGTCATGGTAATAAAAAAAAAACTATATGGTGCTGGGCATGGTTATGTAGAGGCAGGTGGATCTCTGTGAGTTTGAGGCCAACCTGATCTACAAATTGAGTCCAGAACCGCCATGGATACACAGAGAAATGCTATCTATAAAAAAGAATTAAAAAATCAAAAAAATCAAAACAATGAGTACAAACAAGCACACATAGCTACAACCATCTGATATTTAATACACTAGCTAAAAAGTGGGATCTTTCACACATGGTGCTGAGAAAACAAGATGTTCATTTTTGTGTGTGTGTGTGGTGAATGTTTTCAAGACTTTTATTTTTTTTAATTAGGTATTTTCTTCATTTACATTTCAAATTCTATCCCAAAAGTCCCCAAGACCCAAAGATGGCCTAGTCGGCCATCATCGGGGAGAGAGGCCCCTTGGTCTTGCATAAAAAATGGGTGTGGGAGCTAAACGAGAGTTCTAAAATAAAGGAGGGGAGAGAAAATATGGCTAAGAAATATTGTTGTTGTTGTTTTAAAATCTCAATCATTTGATTTTATTAGTGAACAGATGAGACAAAATTCACAAACATCAAATTACAGGAAGGAGCCACAAGAGGGTGGAATTAATTTTTGAAATGGAGCCCAGGATAAAAGAAACTTGAGGTCACAAGCCTGAGTGTAAATCACTCCTTGTGCTTTTGAAAAATATTCTGTAAACCCCAGCTGTAACTTCTTAGTATCAGAATTTCACTGAGCTTGGTTACTGTGTTTTCTCTTGGCCAAATGCTGTGGCCTTTCAGGAACCACAAGAAGCCATAGTATCTTTCTGGTAAAATTCTCCAGTAAACTAAATATAAGCTTATTGGGATTTCTAGTACTTAATAAAAAGGGGAAGACAAATATATTCTTTTAACATTTCCCCCCAGATTCAAGAAAGATTCGGAACTTTCTAAACTTAAACATAATAATTCTGACTACAAAAAAAAGTTAATAGATGTTGTTTAAAATACTCCAAAATAACCCAATTACCTTTGACTATTTATAGGATGGCCTAGGTAGTTCATACCATATTGAACATGTCAGTGATTTAAAAACAAACAAACAAACAAAAACCCAAAATGGAGTAATAGTATTTTGGTACAAGCCACTTGGTTAATTAAATTGACCAAACTGATTCTTGAGGTTTATTCTAGCTAGGCGAAGGATGATTAGAAACCTAAATATAGGATCATGTCCAGTGTTTGAGCATGCTGACTCAAACCTAGATTCCTAGCACTCAGGAGACTGAGGCAAGGTTGCCCCTGAGTTCCAGACCAGCCTAGGCAACCCTGTGAGGTCTCAAAACAAACAGCAATTAAAAAAAAAAGTCAACCAGCTGATGACTGAACCATCAAACCAGTAGCCCACAATGATACATGACCAGAGTGCAGGGTATACTGGGCTACTTTAGAAACCTATAATTCTGGTATTTAGAAAGCAGAGGCAGGATGGATCAATGACAGTTTGCAAACATCCTGGTCAATATAGTGATTTTCAAGGCAGCTGGGGTTGCATAGTGAGACTGAATCTCAATGCCCATGTCTTCATTAGGGTTTTACTGCTGACCCTATGACCAAGGCAAGTCTTATAAAGGAAAACATTTAATTGGGGCTGACTTACAGGTTCAGAGGTTCAGTCCATTATCATCAAGGTGGGAGCATGGCAGCATCTAGGCAGGCATGGTGCAGGAGGAGCTGAGAATTCTACATCTTTATCTGAAAGGTGTTAGTGGAATACTGGCTTCCAGGCAGCTAGGATGAGGATCTTAAAGCCCAAGTCCACAGTGACACACCTACTCCAACAAGGCTACACCTCTCCAACAGGACCACACCTTCTAATAGTGCCACTCCCTGGGCCAAGCATATACAAACCATAACAGTCTTCTTCTCAAACAGACTTCTGTTAAGATAGACTAGAAGCTGCCTCCATGTTAGTTGGTGAGAGAATCAGAATAAGAAAAAAAAAAAAAAAAGATTTATCCCAGAGAGAAAAAGTATAGAAATCCATGAAAGAAGTGAAAAAATCTGAGAAAGAAAAAAAAAAAAAAAAAAAAAAACAGAGAAGCAAGCCAAACACAGCCAAAACAGCTCCCTGGCCAGAGAGGAGACTGGGAAGCTGCTTCCCAAAGCAGTCCAGAAGCTAGCCATATGAAAGCCCTGCAGCCCTCCCTTTAGGTTAAGCCACACATGACCCTCATATACTTGGTGAGACTGACCTCTCCTATAGATAGGTCAGCAGCAGAGAGAAATGTCATCTTGTCATGCTAGTTCACCTAAGAGAATGTATTATTTAAAAGCTAAGCTATCTGACTGATGTCCTGAGACCATAGAACATTCATGAGTCTGGGAGCCTTAATTTGGCCTCTGAGGGAGGGAAGGCCTAGTGAGATACTTGTTCAAAGCAAAAAGGCCAGACACAAGAATAGTACAGATATCAGATGGCTGCCTGGGTCTTAGAAGTACACGGAGAGATACCATCACCCTCAGTGGAAACAAATCCCATCTGGCAAGAATTCCCTAGACATTGACAGCTATGAGCCAGAGGCCAGTGGGTAAACCAAATTCTGCAAGACAGCCCTTTATCTGCCACTCACAAATAGACGGGAGAGATGGCTGAGCATAAGAGCATATGCTGCTCTTACAGAAGACCTCCTTTCATTACATCGCTTGTCATTACAGTTTCAGAGACTCTGTTGCCACCTTCTGGCCGATGAGAGCACCTGCACACATTGAATGCACACCCAGACAAGCAAACACACATAAATAAAAACTACTTTTAAAAAGAAAATAAGAGGGAACTACAGTCTTCCCACAGAATCCTTAAGTAATACTGAAGAAAATGCTGGTGTAAAAATAAACAGTAAAGGCTATTCTGAGGAAGTCTCAGATGAAAATGAAAACATTACTTACCAGAAGAGGCAAATCTTGTAAAATAAATTGTGGCAGAGAGCATTCAGGTGCCGTGCTCTGCAGAGGGTAGAATTTGTGATACCCATCACTACCTACATTGGGTGTGGTGGTTCATGCCTGTAGTTTTAGCCCTTGGGAGATAAGACAGGAAGCTAAGTTCAAGGATATCCTCAGCTATATAGAAAGTTTTATGTTGCTGGCCAGCCTTGACTACTACTACAAACTGCCTCTATACAATGCTGCAGGGGCTGAGTTGCCTGGCACAGTACTGGAGAAAAGTCTCCACTAGGTAGGTCTGCAAGGGCAGGATCTCTACCACAGATAATCAAAAGGCCAAAAGAATTATGGTGGTTGAAAAATGATGGGTCCCATGACTCACAAATTTGAATACTTGGTTACCAGGGAATAGCACTATTTAAAAGGATTAGATGTGACCTGGTTGTAGAAAGTGTGTCACTGGGGTTAGGTTTGAGGTTTCAAAAATCCCATTATCAGCCCAGAGTCTGTTTCTCTCTCTCTCTCTCTCTCTCTCTGTCTCTCTCTCTCTCTCTCTCTCTCTCTCTCTCTCTCTCTCTCTCTCTCTCTCTCTCTCTCCCTCCCTCCCTCCCTCCCTCCCTCCCTGCTGCCTGTGGATCTTGATGTAGAACTCTCAGTTACTTCTCCAGCACCATGTCTGCCTGCATGCTATCATGCTTCATGCTATAATGATAATGGACTAAATCTCTGGGGGTTATTTTGTTTTTTGTTTTGTTTTTGTTTCTGTTTCTGTTTTTTGTTTTTTCAAGACAGGGTTTCTCTGTGTAGCCCAGGCTGCCCTGGAACTCACTCTGTAGACCAAGCTGACCTCAAACTCAGAAATACGCCTGCCTCTGCCTCTGTCTCCCAAGTGCTGGGATTAAAGGCATTCGCCAACACTCCTTAGCTGGACTAAATCGCTGGATCTGTAAGCCACCTCAATAAAATGCTCTCTTTCATAAGAGTTCCCATGGTCACGACATCTTTTCGAAGCAATAGAGTGACTAAGGCAATGATTAGTCTCAAGCCCTGAGATTTCATATAATTTACCTTGTAATTTGGACTTATTTAAGACTTGCCGTTTCTTTCTTTCTTATTTCTATAGATACGAGATATTTGTTCTATGCCTGTCCTATAACTGTATGTACTGTCTTGAGACTGGGTCTCACTTATTAGCCAAGCCTGATCTGCAACTCACATTATGGGATGACAGGAATGATTCAGCATCCTGGGCTCATAACTGAATTTTGAAAGTCTAGAGCATGTATCTCATGGGTTCAAAACTTGGGAGCAATTTCCCTCAAAATTAATGCTATATCAACTCATTCATATATAGGAGACTACCCTTTATCACCTGTTGCTATGATAAAAAACACCCTGCAAAAGCAACTTAAAGAAGAGGAGGACTTAGTTTGGCTACAGTTCAAGGTTAGTCAATCATAACAGAAGTCCCGGTGATGGGATCTTGGTGGCATTGAATCTACAGTTAGGAAGCAGAGAAAGATGAATGCCAGGCTCCCTAACTTCCTCCCTTTTACTTGAGCCTGGGAATGTTTCCCCAGTTCAAATAACCTAACCAAGACAATCAGATACAGGCATGCTCAGAAGCTACTAACTTAATTAGATAATTATTTACAGGCTTGCCTCTTTAATGATTCTAGATTTGGTCAAGTTGACAATTGATATTAACCACATTACCCATATCTGATTTAGACAATATGTAGATGAGGCTTTGGATTGAGAGTTGATGCAAGTAAAAGCATTTGGGGAACTGGAATGTAATGAGTCTATTTTGTAGGAGGGGAACTGATATAACATAAGTGGAATGATTATGTCTCCTCATATTATTCTCCTTAGTCTTAACCCCTAATCTTTGAATGTGGAGCCTTTGAGAAGTGATTAGGTCATGTAATGGAGCTGTCATGAGAGGAATTAATGCCTTTATAAAAGAGACTCTGAGCTGGGTCATCTCAAAATGCACAATATAGCTCAGGCTGCTCTGTAACTGTGAATCTCTTGCCTTGGTCTCTTCAGTACTGTAATTATAATATACATGTCACTACATCTGGCTGTAGGCTTTCTTTTAGTTAAAAGGTTGTTCTGGTTTGTTTGGTTTGTATTATCACTATTCATTTAGAAACAAAACTATACACATACAAAAAACCTGAGTTGGATAAAAACTAAAATTTTCCCTAAAATTTTGCACTAGTAGATTTCTCTTGTTGTTTGTATTTTTGTTTAGTTGGATACAGAAATTTAGCATTCAGTTGATTGCTAAATTAACTGGAGTAAAATAAAAACAATTATTAGCTTTGCTGGCATTGCTCATTTCCCAACACAACTTCATGTTGCTACGTGGAACAAACCAATCTAGCTAAAGCACAATAGGTCCTTCCATTTAACAACCTGACCACAAAAGCTTACATTGGTCAGCTATACTATATGTCTTTAAGAAACAAAAAGCTGCTCCACTATGTTCATAGCAGCCTTATTTATAATAGCCAGAAGCTGGAAAGAACCCAGATGCCCCTCAACAGAGGAATGGATACAGAAAATGTGGTACATTTACACAATGGAGTACTACTCAGCTATTAAAAGGAATGAATTTATGAAATTCCTAGGCAAATGGATGGATCTGGAGGGCATCATTCTAAGTGAGGTAACATATTCACAAAGGAACTCACACAATATGTACACACTGATAAGTGTATATTAGCCCAAAAACTTAGGATACCCAACATATAAGATACAATTTGTTAAACGCATGAAACTCAAGAAGAACGAAGACCAAAGTGTGGACACTGTGCCCCTTCTTGGAATTGGGAACAAAACACCCATGGAAAGAGTTACAGAGATAAAGTTTGGAGCTATGAAGAAAGGATGGACCATCTAAAGACTGCCATATCCAGGGATCCATCCCATAATCAGCTTCCAAACGCTGACACCATTGCATACACTAGCAAGATTTTGCTGAAAGGACCCAGATATAGCTGTCTCTTGTGAGACAATGCTGGGGCCTAGCAAACACAGAGGTGGATGCTCACAGTCAGCTATTGGATGGATCACAGGGCCCCCAATGGAGGAGCTAGAGAAAGTACCCAAGGAGCTAAAGGGAACTGCAACCCCATAGGTGGATCATTATTATGAACTAACCTGTACCCCAGAGCTCTTGACTCTAGCTGCATTTGTATCAAAAGATGGCCTGGTGGGCCATCACTGGAAAGAGAGGCCCATTGGACTTGCAAACTTTATATGCCCCAGTACAGCGGAATGCCAGGGCCAAGGGGTGGGGGTGGGTGGGTGGGGGAATGGGGGGGGGAGTGTATTGGGGACTTTTTGGATAGCATTGGAAATGTAATTGAGGAAATTACCTAATTAAAAAAAATAAAAATAAAAATAAAAATAAAAAAGAAACAAAAAGCTGACTGCCAAGCAGGCTTCTGCAAAATCTCAATTGCTTGCTCACCTCACCTTGTGGTTTTAGAATATAAAATGAGGATTCTAACTGGGTCCTATACTGAGGGCTTTCAGGAACTATCCTGGCTTTGGTGGCAACTTTACTTCATTCTCAATAGTGTTGGAGTGCTTATTCCAGAAAGATCCCCCACAACCACTAAAGAAAAAACAGTACTATAGCTGAGGAGTAATATTTGGAAGAAATTATTTAAAATACTGATAAAAGCCAGCTTGTAGTGAGATTGAGGCTATCCTGGGCTATATGAAGCCCTTTCTAAAAATAAATAAATAATGTCTAGTCAAAATACATGGTTTTTTAATTTAAAAATGGAATAAATAAATAGGCTAGTAAAACTACTTACTGATTAGATTTGTGTCTGCTTCGTATGAGGGAATTCATGCTATTATAAGCCTTTAAAAAGCCCACCCCAGAAGATCAGAGGTCGTGGGAGGGGAAACTGACCACTGCTCTTCTGTGAAACATCAAATTGCTCTCTAAATATTTATGATTATACCCATACATCAGTGCTGCTTTCAACTGTTGTCAAAGTACCTTCTGTCTGCAGTGGAGAGAACTCCACACAAAGACTCAACTGACCAAAATGCTGAAAATAAGTGATGGTTAAATAAATGCTCAGCCCTACCTGATAATCATTTCCTGCCACCCCAACAAGCCTCATGGTACAATGTGACAGATGGAGGATGAGGGAAAGTGCTGTGTAGTACTCTTCTAAGCATTACATGGCCATTGCACTCATGAACTCACAGGGCCTATCATTACCTGAACAAGATCAATCCAGTCAACATTAGAACATTGATGGGAGAGGGGCTCAGAAGGCTCCATCCCTAACTCAGGAGCTGTTGATAATTGTTGGCTGCTGGGAGAAGAGTCATTTTTCATTGAATGTGTGGCTGCTGGTAGGTTGCCCATGCTCCAGTGATTAGCCTCCAAAGACACATACATGCAGGGAACCACTAATTGAACTCAGTAGGCTCTAAAAAAAAAAAAGAAGAAGAAGAAGAAGAAGAAGATAGAAGATATAAAAGTGAGAAGGGGTTGTAGTGGGGAAATCAAGAGGAAGAATTTGAATTTGATATGATCAAAATACACTGTATACATGTAAAGTATTTTTGAAGAATTAGAAAAAAGTTAGAATAAATGTGTTTGTTTGTTCGACCCTAGCACTTGGGAGGTCAGTCTGGACTATATAGTTAGAACATGTCTCAAAACAAAACTCTACTGATGTTGTATCCATAAAAATCAATGGCTTTACACAATAAAAAGAACAAATATAATATCTACTCAGATTGATCTATAAACATATTATTTGTATTTCAAGGATACTAATTCTGGGAATACAGTTATACCTAATACCAAAGGTCACATATTATATGAGTCTACTCATACACTTCTTCAAACGATATACATATAATCAGGGAAAATCTTAGGAGCTGCAGAGGATGAGGAGGAGAGAAGTTGGTACCAATGTAAAGGTATGATACCAAACAGCAATAGCACTTAAAAGTTTAACACAGAACACACACCTGCACTCAAGAGCTCACACACACACACACACACACACACACACACACACACACGTGTGTGTGTGTGTGTGCATGCTGAGAGTTCTGCATCCAAATCCATAGATAGCAGGAAGAGAGAGAGAGTTATTTGGACTTGCCTTGGAAGTTTCTGGAACCTCAAAACCCATCCCCAGTGACATACTTCCTCCAACAAGGTGACACCTACCCCAACAAGGCCACACTTCCTAATCCTAAAGGGAGCCACTTCTTGATGACTAAGTATTCATATATTTGAGCACATGGGGGCCATTTTTATTCCAACCAACACAGCCTTGTAGGTTACTTCCTAAAAGCCTTGCAAAGCTAAACTGGATGTGATAAACTTTATTCTGTATTCATTGACATTGAGACTTTTTCAGAAATGACAACCCATGCCTGCAATGGTAGGATTTGGGAAGTGGAAGCAGGAACACTGGGAGCTCAAAACCACCATCACAAGTACATGTCAAACTCAAGGCTGCCATAGGCTACATGAGATCCCCTCATAAAAAAAAAAAAATCAGAAACAAAAGGAGAGATAGTCCATCCCTTAATCCCAGCGTTCAGGAGTCAGAGGCAGGTGGATCTCTGTGAGATCAAGTCCAGCCCGGTCTACAGAGTGAGTTTCATGCCAGTTAGGACCATACAGTAAGATCCTGTTGAAAGAAATAGAGACTTTTAGTCTCACATAGATAACACTATAAACTGTTTTCCACTCCAATTTTTGAGACAGGGTCTTGCTATATATCCATGGATGGCCAGGAACTAGTTTTATAGACTAGTCTGGATTACAAGCATGCACCACCACAACCAACTCTGTTCCTCTCTTTAACAAAGATTAGAAGACTTCATGGTCACTGTTTTCTTCCATTGAAGTATATCAGACTAGGTGTGGTGGCTCATGTATACAATCCTAGGACTCTAGAAGTTAAGGCAGGAGTATGGCCATAAGTTTGAGACCAGACTGGGTACATATGCTAGCTTATGTAACCCAGGACTCAGTATCAATACAATGAAAATGAAAGACTAATAATAATAATAAGCAAAGTCTCAAATTTCTATGGCCATACAAGAGCTGGAGAGAAGGGGGAGGAGAGAGGGAAAGGAAGGACCCAGGGAGAAATGAGAAGAGAACATGGGAAATTAGCTAAGTGGTTAGTAAGCTGTAGAAATCAGAAAAGTGGGAAGGCAGCAAATCCACAAGGGAATTTATGGTTTTTGTTTTTTAATGAAGAAAGCATGTAGTATTACACTTGAAATGGCATTTGAAAAACTGGCCAATTATGAATTCAATAAAATTTTTGGAAAACTTATTTCTTTGTTATCACTGAAATACTAAATCTAGTATCTCAACATTTCAAGCTCTAAGAGCTTCCAACGATTCACCAAAACTCGAAGAAGTGTGTCGTTATGCACTTAAAATGCATAACCATGGATGACAAGAAAGGAGAAAGGTGGTTTCGAGAAGTTTCCATTGGCATAAAAATAAGATGCAGCAGATTGAAATTTACCTCCTTCACTCTGTGTATCTAGCATTCCCCTACATTTCTTCCTTGACATTGGGGGAAATGGACAGCCTTATTCGTTCTGTGTATTAGGTATGAGTGTTTCCATTTAGTCGGACATAAAGGACCCACAACCTGACACCAAAGCTTAGTAACCACAGGTTCACAAAGCAGCATTATTACCCAACTACAAGTCTGGAAGTTGTGACTGAATTAAATAAGTACAAACTCGCCTACAGACCTTGCGCAACGTTATCACCAAGGCCTAGGCCAATCCAGAAAACCCGTGCTCACGTGGCGACGAGGGCCCAATGGCCGAGGCCCACGAGTTCCAGGCAGGCGCATGCGCAAACGGAACCGGGTTTGTTAAGACGTTCCGTCTTGGACGCTCGGTACGCTGGCGTTATTCCTCCCTCGGGGTCAGAATCGAGGGAATTAATGGTTCCTAGCAAACGTTGTTCGCGGTCGCCGCCACCGGAACTTGTTCTGATTCGCTGGCTCCGTCGGGAGGCACGGAACGCATTTTGGCAGGGAACCACTTCCCGAAGCGGGAGGCAGGAAGTTATCCTTTACCTCGGGTGTCTACTGAGGAGGGTGCCCGCTGCAGTGTCAGCGGAGACCTAGTGGCAGGTGGACGGGCGGGAGGGCGTTCGAGTCCCCGCTGCAGTTAAGAGCCAGACTCCGTCGCAGCGCCACGGCACGCTCCGCCAGCCTCGAGCCGGGTGCGGCTGCACAGGGAGCTCTTGCCGGCTCCCTGAAGTCGCTCCTGTGGGCAGCGACCCAGGCTTCGCCTGGGCCACCTGCCAGGGATCTGGCTCCCTGCTGCAAAACAGCGACTAGTCTCTCCGCGTCCGCCCTCCCGGCGTTGAACCACCGTGACCCTGGTCCAGAGAGACTGCCTTGGACCTGGGACTAGACTGATCAAAACGCCAGCCTCAGGCCCCCACACACCGGGCTCTACGTCGTCTCTGATATGTCACCGACCATCTCCCACAAGGACAACAGTCGGCAGCGGCGGTCAGGCATGTTTAGCCACGCTCTGGATATGAAGAGTGGCCCGCTGCCACCGGGCGGCTGGGATGACAGTCGCCGAGACTCGGTGGGCGGGGAGGGGGACCGGGAAGTTCTTCTAGGTGATGCGGGCCCTGGTGACTTCCCTAAAGCCCCGCGGAGCTATAGATCCGAACTAAGTAGCATTTTGTTACTACTCTTTCTTTACGTGCTTCAGGGCATTCCCTTAGGCCTGGCGGGGAGCATCCCCCTCATTTTGCAGAGCAAAAATGTTAGCTATACAGATCAGGCTTTCTTCAGTTTTGTCTTCTGGCCATTCAGTCTTAAGCTGCTCTGGGCTCCCTTGGTTGATGCCGTCTACTTTAAGAACTTCGGTCGTCGCAAGTCCTGGCTTGTCCCTACTCAGTATACACTAGGAATCTTCATGATATATTTATCCACTCAAGTGGACCGTTTGCTCGGAAATATTGATGGCAGAACACCGGATGTAGTTGCTCTCACTGTGACATTCTTCTTGTTTGAATTCCTGGCTGCCACACAGGACATCGCTGTGGATGGTTGGGCATTAACTATGTTATCCCGGGAAAACGTGGGCTATGCTTCGACATGCAATTCTGTGGGCCAAACAGCTGGCTACTTTTTGGGCAATGTTTTGTTTTTGGCTCTTGAATCTGCCGACTTTTGTAACAAATACTTGCGGTTTCAGCCTCAACCCAGAGGAATCGTTACCCTTTCAGGTAGTGTACTTAAAACTATTATACTGTTAGGTTTATTTTATGCTTATGAATGCTTTTGATGAAACATCAGATGGGAGCTCTCATTTGCTTGCATATATTTTTTACTTTTAATGATGCACAAGATATTTTACTTCATTTCCCTTTCAAATTAACACAATATTGGATTCCATTATGAGATTTTCGTACTTTGCTCACAATCACTTCCATAACACAGCCTTGTTCTCTACATCTCCCTCCTAGTCGTCTTCCTTTAGACAGTTCACACACATTTTTTTCCTTCCAGATTCTTTCTAGAAGAGAAACCATTTGATGTTTGTCCTTCTGCTTGCTTTTGGATTATTTCTGAATTCTGTTTACAGGATTTTTAAAAGGCTCTATATATCCAACTTGAGACTCAGTCCTGCTTCACCCTTCTGAGTGCTGATATTACAAGCATGTGCCACTACAGCTGGCTTTTTAAATTTTACTGGGAACTTATATGATAGATACCTAAGTATGTTTTCTGTTTTACTAAAGTGTGCTTCTTTCGAGTATTCCTTATGTCAGCCCATTAACACAGTCACATTGATCAGTACTCTTTAGTGAATAGGAAAAAGCAACTGATAGAATAACAAAATTTCTGAATTAAAGATCCATGGACATTTGCCTGACACAGAAGTATACATTTTAAAATGTAGGTCATATGGTTCACATTTTTTCTTTTGTGTTTTGGTGAATGGAGATTCCTAGTTTCTTGCTTTTCAATCCTTTTCCACCTTTATTTCACAAGTAGTCCCCATTTACCCATCTACTGAATGGGAAGGGTGGTTAATATAAGCATTCTGGAACTGGCTAAGTGGCAAGATTCTGAGGACCTGCTGCAAATAAAGACTGTGCAAACTAGGAACAGTAGAGATGAACATTGCAGAGGCCCAGAATAACCGGCCAGTGACCATAGTAGAGATAACAGTTGACTTTATTATTAGTTAAACCTTTATGTAAGCTGGTGTGATTTTTTTCTTTTTCTTGTTTATTTATATTTTTTTGGTATAACTGGAATTTGAACTTTGTTCTCCAGAAGATTCTAAAATAGCTTACTTTAATTATTTTCTATCCATAGTTGACTTATGATTTAGTCTAAAACATTTTAAGTTAAAGAGTTTTTAATTTTAATGCTTACACATAACCACATTACCAGTTTTGAGGTTTCTGTAATTTGGTAATAACGTAACTATTTTCTGTGTATTCTGTTTCTGTTTGTGTGTTCCTGGTTCTGGGAAATGAACCTAGTACTTCTACATAAAAGGGAAGCCATCTTCTACTGTGCTAACTCTCAATCCCATTATTAACCAGTGGGAGTTTTTCCTTTTTTCCTCTCTCAGTGCTAGGAATCTATTATTGACCTTTGTCTAGGCCCTAGTTTTCAACAAGAGTCTAGACTGGTCTTAGACTTCTATTCCCTAAGGACCCATATAGTTAATTATGTACACCACCATGCCCAGTTTAACTACCTAGTGGTTCTGAGGAATTTAAAGGATGTGGAATCATAAGGAAATATCTTTGCCTAGGTAGTTAAAGAGAAGATAAAAACAGTATCTAGAAAATCTGTGTATTGGAAACCATAACTTGAAACAAAGAAAACAGCCAAGGGTTTGAGGATGGTTCTGCTGATAAAAGGTCTTGTTGCTCTTGCAGACGTTTTAAGTTTGGTTCCCAGCACTCATATAGTGGCTTACATCCCTCTGTAACTACAGTTTTAGGGGATTTAGTGCACTCTTCTGGCCTCCACAGACACCAAGAATGCAGAGTGCATGTACTCACATTCAGGCAGAATACTAGTACCCATGAACATAAACCTTTTAAAAACATTGTAATTCTGTAATTAATTATGGATACCACAGAAGGAATATACTGAGGAATGGTTTGGACATTTAAAAAACCGTGCTCTATAGACAGCAAATTGAGAACAGGAAGATGGGATGAGATAAGATCTGGAGGAAACAACCTTGGTTATATTGACTGCTTTTTCATAGCTTCATAACAGTTCTGAACCTTTTCTCTCATTCCATTTGTTTTCCAAGAACCTCTAGAGGCAAAGACAGACCCTTAAACAGCGAGGAGTAAGTAATGAACAGGACAGAAGGATGACAGATGTGGCTTTTCCTTCTCTATAATGAGAAGAATGTTGTCAAGAGGCTATTTACAGATAGATGGGCCAGGCAGTGGTGGCGCACACCTTTGATCCCAGCACGTGAGAGGCAGAGGCAGGTGGATTTCTGAGTTGGAGGCTACAGAGTGAGTTCCAGGACAGCCAGGGCTATACAGAGAAACCCTGTCAAGAAAGAAAGAGAGAGAGAGAGAGAGAGAGAGAGAGAGAGAGAGAGAAAGGAAGAGAAAGAGAAAGAAAAAGAGAGAGAAAGAAAGAAAAGGAAGGAAGAAAGAAAATGAAGGAAGGAAAGAAAGAGATAGATGGACTTGGAGTTAGGTATTTGTAACTGTTAATATGATATTTTGTCTATAGTTGGTAAGAAGTTAGTGGAAATCTCAAGGAAAACCTTAAGATGAAATTTTCTTAATATAAGGCTTTTTTTTTTAATGGAACAAATATAACATTGTGATTCCCAAGTATCTGAAAGCATCACCCACTTTTAGAACACCTGATTCTTAGTAATGATAGGTTAAAGTGTTAATTTTTTAACTGACTTAGGCTGAGCCACCATGTCGGTTCTGTACTCTTAATTGCTGAGCTACCTTTCCAGCCCCTGTGTGACTTTGAAATTTGTTTTAAAATGAGTATGCATATATAGGAGTCAATCAGAGAAAAGGAGGGTATATTTCTTTGG
Organism: Mus caroli; assembly: GCF_978045245.1. Lineage (NCBI taxonomy): Eukaryota > Metazoa > Chordata > Mammalia > Rodentia > Muridae > Mus > Mus caroli. Next base: position 98,318,790 of record NW_028227258.1, read on the forward strand.
AAAAAAAACTGTAATGGATGTAAATCCTATATCTATAAGCATTTTGAACAGGGAAGAAAGCATACCAATATTTCCTTAATAATAAATTTGTCTTGTAGTACTCATTACCTTTTTATGTAACAAATGCTTTTTAGAATTTAAGCAAGCCGAATTGGTTCATTACTAAATAGGTAAGTTATAAGTTGTTTGTATGTTTTTCTAATATTGGCTATACTACATCCTTTAGCACTCATGCGAGGCTTAAAGTATTACACTGGGAGAAAGCTCCGCACCTGAAAAGTGCTTGCACCACAAGCCAGGACCTGACTTCAATTGCTGGAACCCACAGTGGAAGGAGAGAACCTACTCCCCAAACAATAATAAACAAAATATTACCTTTCCTTCAGTTATATGGGGAGAAGTTAGGTGACCATTGATGGGTGATAAAGCTTTTTTGTACTACTAGGAATTAAAAATGGAACTTATGGTAGTAAATTGAAATTATGCATATGCTAAAAATTCACTCAACTACACCAAAAATTTAAGTTTATGGTTTAACTTTTTTTAAATTTATTTATTTATTTATTTTTGGTTTTTCAAGACAGGGTTTCTCTGTAGCCCTGGCTGTCCTGGAACTCAATTTGTAGACCAGTCTGGCCTCGAACTCAGAAATCCACCTGCCTCTGCCCCACAAGTGCTGGTATTAAAGGCATGCGCCACCACGCCCGGCTATGGTTTAACATTTTAAGAGTAAAATTTATCTTAGAAAATTTAAAACATGGGTTTGTTTTGTTTTGATTTTGGTTTTTACCTTAAAACTCAACTTTTGGGTTTGAGAGATGAGTCAAAAGTTAAGGGTTCAATACTGCTCTTGTAGAGTACTAAGTTACGGTCTCCATACCCATGTTGGATTATTCGCAAACACCTGTAATTCCAGCTTCTGGAGATCTAGTGTCTGTAGTTGGCCTAGGCCCCTGCACAAGCATACAAACATCCACTCACCCTGACACACAATTCAAAATAAACTTTAAAACATTTTCAACTTTTAGGGAGGCGCAGAGAGATAGGTCAGCAGCTCGCTTGTTTACTACTCTTCCAGAGGACACTAAGTAACTGTCTTTAACTCCTGGGAATCCAACAGCCTCATTTGCTCTCTACAGGTACCTGCGCACACATTCTGTACATTCATAAGACACACCCACATACACATAAGTAAAATTGAGCTTTTTAGGTAAGTAATATTCAACGTGAATAATATGAACCCTTTTAATTTGTTCCTCTTTTTTTGCCTCCAAAGAGAGCAGGTAATGAGCATGGTGAGTCTTTTAATATATAAGCAAATACAGAAAGTTAGAACTTATCCTCAAATGTTAGTAACAAATGAAGCCATAGATTTAGGGAAAATTAAAACCAGAGACCCACTCCTCAGAAAGAAGGTTGTAAAGACTTTTTTTTTTTTTTTTTTAACACAAAGCAAAGGAAAGAAGGTAATGGCTGCTCTTTTTTACCAAGTAGTATCTGGAAAATGCTTTGATATGTAAGGCCCCTCTACACAATATACTGTGTACTTAAAAAATAATATATTTCAAGTATATTCTGAAATTCACTTTGGTTTTAGGGGATGCTGGGAATTGAATCCAGGATGTCCTGTGGGTAAAGGGTGCCATGCAACTGAGGACTGTACTACTAGCATATAAATTTACCAATGAGGACCTCACTGATTATAAAAAGTGTCCTATTTTCACTTTTAGTGTGTTCATAGGAACTATTTTTAGTTGACAAAATAAAGATGACCATTTTGCTCCTAGAGAATTAAAAACACAAAACCTGAAACTCCTGATTTTGCTTACCCTTTTGGACACAATTGTATATGTCTTACATATACAATTTGCACATGCATGTTATTACATTTATTTTATTCCTCTTCATTGTTTTCACTGTTCCCACTGGTTGGAACATAAGTAGAAATTAGTTAACTCAACAAAAGAGGTAATTTCAGTGTGTCTAAAAAAATTCAAATTTCTTTTCAAGCATCCTAAATTGTCTTGGTTTTGAAAGTTTTCTTTCTTTTTTTTTTTTTTTTTTTTTTTTTTGAGACAGGGTTTCTCTGTGTAGCCCTGGCTGTCCTGGAACTCACTCTGTAGACCAGGCTGGCCTCGAACTCAGAAATCCACCTGCCTCTGCCTCCCGAGTGCTGGGATTAAAGGCATGCACCACCACGCCCGGTGAAAGTTTTATTTCTTACTCCTATCGTAGTCTTCAAAGTTTGTCTTATGTTTTTAATTTTTATTATTAACTTTTTTGACAAGTTCTCTCCTCTTCTTCCCTCCTTCTCTCCCTTCCACCCTCTTGCCCTCTCTTTTTCTCTGTAGCTCTGCCTGACCTGCAGTTCACTGTGTCGTCAGGGCTGGCCTCAAACTCACAGACTGCCTCCCAAGAACATGCATTAAAGGTGTACACCATGTGTGGCCAATACTTTTATATATTTAAGTTTCATGTTTTTAAATTTTCATTTAGTTAGTGTGTGTGTGTGAGAGAGAGAGAGAGGGAGAGGGAGAGAGGGGGGGGAGAGAGAGAGATAAGCTTAGACTCAGAGGAGGTTGCAAAGAAATGTTCAGAGGAGTCTGATGAACCTTTCTTTGGCTTTCACTTGCCAGCATCACATGTAGAGTATAATATTAAAATATTGCCTTAATATATTGAGTCAAGCTGGATGGCTCAGTGCCTAAGGATGCCTAAGGATGCCTGAGGACCAGAGTTTCAATCTCTGTGACCCACAAGATGGAGGAAGAAAGCTTTCTTCCACAAGTAGTTCTCTGTCCACCACACACATACATACATGTACCTGCACATAAAAAAGTAAATATCAAACCAGAAACTGATGTGGATATAAGCTATAGACCTTATTCAGATATCACTAGTTAAACATGGATGGGTGTGTATGTGATAGTGTGTGTGTGTTTCCATGCAGTTCTACTCCTTTGTAACTAGTATGACAATCATAGCTGACTGTTTAGTTCACCTTAAGATTACTTTGTGTTGTCATGCCCTTTTTATCCTTAATCTGATATGTTTCCTTCCTCCCTTCCTCCCTCCCGTTTTTTCTTTCTTCCTTTCTTTCATTAGAGGACAGAGTGAGTGAGATACTCTCACTTTGTAGCATAGTCTTCCTGGGCATCCTAGAATCATTTCATAACCCCGGCTGAACTTAAACTTGTAGTGGTCCTCCTGCCTCAGTCTTCCAAATGCTGGGGTTATGAGTGTTAACTGTGAGCTGGGCTTGCTTTTGATTTTATAACTGTTACATGAGAAAAGCTTCCAGATGAGGTTGTGCAGTATTGAGATTGGCCCTTCGGAAAATGGCCCTCTTCAGTCAGAAGGAGCCATCATTGCATCCTAGTGGCTGCAGGCACTAGCATGATTTGTTTCTTGTTAGCTTCTATCTAGTAATATGAATATGCTGTATGTGTATAAGTCAGGGTACTTGTGCCACAGTATGCATGTGGGTCAGAAGACAACTTTCAGGAATTAGTTCTCTACTTCCACAGTGGGATCTTGGGATGAAACTCGGGGTATCAGGTTTGTGTGGCAAACACTGTCACCTGCTGGACCACCTCTCTGTTCTGTGTTCTTTACAGTAATGTGAAATATTTCATTTATTAAACAAGTATTTCATCATACATCCAATGGAGGATTCTATGTACTTTCCAGTGTGGGGCTTTTCCTGTCTGAAAACAAGTCTTGATTCCTGTGATAAATGCTGAGCTTTTGCAAGTCCACTTTCAGTATTGAAAGGCCCTGCTATGGTATTTTCTAGCACAGATGGGCATTTTGTTTTGATTGGGGCAAAATGTTAGTCTGTGGTCCAGTTGAGCAGTACATTCACAGTCCTCCACTAGCCTCTCTAGTGCTGGGATTACAGGCGTATATCACCATGTTGACTGCTTCTGCGTTTTATGTTTGTACTAACCCCTAGCAAATAACTCATTCTCTTTCTATGCTTGGTATTCTGTTTTTCATTTTAGTTGCTTTCATAGTTTTACAGAATAATATGAATTATAAAGGAATATTGGAACCTGATTTGTGTTTCAATTTTTGAGACAAGGTTTTATGCAGCCATGGATAGTCTGGAAGTTGCTGTGTAGACCAAGCTAGCCTCAAATTAAGAAAGACCCATCTGTCTCTGCCTCTCTGTCTTCCACATGTTGGGATTAAAGGTGTGTGCTACCATGCCTATAAGATTTTCCTATAAGATTGATGTTGGAGAATGTCAATAGCATTAAGTACCAACCTCTCTAAAAATACACTATGAACTCTAAATGAAAATGCATAAAATGAATTCATAAACATTTTAGATTGATACTTATTTGTGTGTATGCACCTCTATCTGTGTGCCCGTGGAGAGATCAGAAGACAACATTTTGGAGTTAGTTCTCTTTTACCTTTATGTGAGTGCCAGAGGTAGGACTCAGGTAGCCAGGCTCATAAAGAAAGTACCTTTCCCAAGGCCCTCAACCTTGAGTTTTAAATGAGTTGTACTGCTTTTCTCCTGAATTTGTAGTGAACACTAGGGTATTAGCCTTTGTAGAAGTGTGTGTGTGTGTGTGTGTGTGTGTGTGTGTTTCTGAGACAGCCTTTTTCTGCATGATACTGGCAATACTAGAACTTGCTCTGTAGTTCAGGCTGGCCTGGAACTCAGAGATCCAGCCTGCCTCTGCCTCCCGAGTGCTGGGATTAAAGGCATGTGCGCCACCATTTGGCTAGCCTTTATACTTTTATTCATCAGTAGTGAATTGCTACATGCTTTTAATTTCTGCATATATAGGTACATTAGGCAAGTTTTTATAGGCACTTCAGAATATGTAGTCAAAACTCATGCTTGTGAAACTGTGACATGAGCTTTGTTATCTTGGTCTTGCATCAGTACACAGACAGTCATGTTATAGAGCTGATGGCATATATGCATAGTGATTGTTACACTATGCTATGGAAGAGATGTTAATAAACAGGCAAATGGTCAGTGTTTTTAATAGTTATGCTTGTAGCAGTGAATAAGCCCTTCTTTCTGAGCTGTTGACTTTTCCCTCTGCTGTTTGTGTGAGGTGCAGAGACTCTTTGAATTCTGGCTCTGTGACTATTTTCTATTGTTCATGCTGTTCTTTTTCCCTTAAAGCACAAGGAAATCTGAAGTAGTTTTACCTATGCATATTGCAGAGTCTTGTTTAATTTATTAACATCTTCCTGTTGGCAATGAAATAAAGGAATTTAAATTCTAGATGAAGGTTTCTTTCCATTAAAATTGTTAAGATATACTGAGCAAATTGTTTTTCCTTGCATTTTTCCCTAGAGAAAGGAAGCTCCTGAAATATAACTGGAGCATTTTTATTCTTCATTCAACTCTTAACAAAAGACTTTTAATTGGACTTTCTGTTGGCAGCCCTTATAAACCACCAACAAAGGCTTTCTTAATGAAAAAACTGGTATAAGGGAAACTCTCTAAAAAAATAATCATTTATTTCATTTTAAGATTCATTTGTATTATTTTTAATCGTGTCTGTGGGGGTGGGTGAGTATCTGCATGTGAGTACAAGTGTCTTTGGAGGCCAGGGACACATTGGGGCTGGAGTTACAGGTCACCAGGTTGTGAGTACTGGGGACACTTTGAGACACATGTATTTGGGTCTGAAAGAAGGAGAATGAGCAACTCCAAAGCCAGTTTCTCAGTGAGCTCAAACAGCATGTGGTAGTTTACCATCTAATGTATCTTACAGAGGGGACATGTGTCAAAATGCTGTGCACATTTATATTATATGCGATGTGCTTTGTTACTGTCTGTTCTAGCTGTGGTGAGGATCCTTCTAGTCATTCTTCTCTCCCACCAATACATCTGTTAAAGCTCCTTCAGTGAAACAATACAATGTACACTGTCACCAGTCATAGATACTGCAAGGAGGTTAATATTAACATGCTAGAATGGTTAGACATAGAAAATGAAATATGTGAGATGGCAAAAAGAGTACTTATCATGCAGTGGGTAAATACAATGCAAGCCTGGCCATCTGAGTTCAGTTCCTAGAACTACAGTAGAGACAGACTTCCCGAAGTTGGTTTTTGACCTCTACATGAACTTGCGTCTGCACTCTCATACACACACTCAAGGGACTGGGGGAAATCTGATATAAATAATTAGGTGATTGATTTGGGAAGGAGTATTTAGTTTTATTTTAAAACAGGTCTACATATACCCAAGGCTGGCTTTAAACTCCCTGTCTAGTGGTGATCCTGCTGGCTATATCTTCCAAGTGCTAGAATTATAGGTATGTTCCAGCACACCCTGTCTATTTCTCTTTTTTGAGACAGGGTCTTGCTCTGTGATTCTGACTGACCTTGAATTAACTTTGTAGCTCAGGCTAGCCTCAAACTTGCCTCAGTTTCCTAAGTGCTGGGATTACAGGTGTGTATCACCATGCTTGGTTCAATCATGCATTCTTTTGATCTGCATTGTCATAATTTAGCACAAGAAATGCTTGGATATGTAAGTATAACTAATGAATCTTATGGTCTATGAAAAACATTTCTTTACCCTGCCTACTTTTTTCTCTGTTAAAAAGCGACAAGATAGTCAAACAAAATTCAGTCACATCGGTAACCTCGCCCCTGACCCAGGATATGTATCAGTCAATTTTGAGTCTCTATGCTTAACAGAGTCAGGACGGTTTCATTCATTTGCTAAGCCTCAAACCTAAAGTTTACAGCATAAAATTAAAAAAAAATAATTGTAGGTTAATAAAAGTTGTGTTTTATTTAGCATCAATGAAGTTAATTTTCAAAAATTAATTATAAACTAAAACACTCTTAATTTCAGATTTTCTATTTTTCTGGGGAACTGTATTTTTAATAACAACAACATTAGTAGCCCTTCTGAAAAAAGAAAACAGAGAAGCGTCAATAGTAAAAGAAGAGACACAAGGGATCACAGACACTTACAAGCTGCTGTTCTCAATTATAAAAATGCCAGCAGTTCTGGCCTTTTGCCTTCTGATTCTAACTTCAAAGGTAAGAGATGTTTATACAAATTTATCATCATGGGATACTTTCAATGTCTTTCCATAAGTCCTCTTCTATAGAATTTAACAATGCAAAGCAATATTTCCTGCCTATTAAATATATTTTGAAAGTGATGATATCAAATATCACTTGTAAGTAAACTTTATGTCTTGAAATCTTGAAGACTTTTGTCAATGTGACGCTACTGTCGTGAATAGTAATGGTTGGAATGAGAACGATTACCATGAAGCTCTCTACTGTTGCAAGGAGCGAGCCCTTAATACTGGGTATGTGAGTGTGCCTTACAAAGATGAAGAACTATATGCGGATTTATTTAAAAACCTATTGGATTATATCTTAAAATTCTGAAAGGAAATCTACCAGAAGACAAATGAGATTACTGGTGACTTATATTCTTCATTAAGATTTGTTTGCTTAGCTGGGTGGTGGTAGCACACACCTTTAATCCCTTGGGTGGCAGTGGCTGGCAGATCTCTATGAGCCACATTTACAGACAATTACATCCAGCAATTTCAAGGACAGCCAGTGCTACAGAGAAAAATACTGTCTTGAAAAAACAAACAAAAAACAAGAAGAAAGGTCAACAAGTATATTTTCTCATAATAGGCTGTAGCCTATTCCCAACATCTATACTTTTACAGTGTTTTCTTTTGAAATCCATCTATGTGAACACTCTACAGCTCTGACAGGCCTCATTGTTTTTGTTTTAATAAAATCTCTTTAATAATGGAAAAGTAAAGTTAGAAGACAGGTTCATAGAAGATAACATATTCAAGTCATGTCATTTGAAAATGAAAGTTTTGGGACATGTTTCTTTGTTTTGTATTATTTTTTAGATATGTTTTCACTATCTAAACTAGACAAGCCCTTGCTTGTCCATAGCTCAACATATAGACTAGGCTGGCCTTGAACTCAGAGAGATGTTATTCCTTTTGAACTTCCTTTTCTCTGTTATATTTATGCATGTATCTGTATATACATGTTTCATATATGTTTATATATAGTTTAAAAGTGGAATTGAATTATACTGTATATAATTTTATAGTTATTTTGTCTTACTCCAAACAATTCCTGCATCATTTAATATTTTTAAGTGTGTTACATTAAGTACTGTTACATTAATAGTAATAGCATGTATGTTTGTCTTTTTGGTTTTGGGTTTTTTTGTTGGTTTGTTTTGTTGGGTTTGTTTGTTTGATTTTTTTTTTTTTTTTTTTTTTTTTTTTTTTTGAGACTGAGTCTAATTTTGTAGCCCTGGCTCACTCTGAAGACCAGGCTGGCCTCAAACTCACAGAATTCACCTGCCTCTGCCTCCCAAGTGCTGGGACTAAAGGTGTGCGCCACTACAACAAGCTGCTGTGGGTTTTTAAGGAGATGATATCATGTAGCTGAGGGCCTGTCTTCAAACTTAGAATGTAGCTGCTGATGACAGTGAATATTTTTTTAAAGATTTATTTATTTTTGTGTATGTGTGTGCTTTGCCTGCATGCATGCCTGTGTACCACATGTATGCTACATTGTGGAGGCAAGAGGAGGATGTTGGATCCTCTGGAGCTGAAGATGGTTGTGAGTTGCCATTGGGTGCTAGAACTGAATCCTGGAAGAGAAGCCAGGGCTCTTAGCAGTCAGCCTTCTTACAAGCTTAATTCTGAGCTCTTGAGCTCCCTACCTCATCTCCCAAGTGTTAGGACTGTGGTTCCTCCATCTCCCAAGTGTTAGTTAGGACTGTGTTTTCTTCTTGTCTAATTTATGATGTGTTATCTATAGTGGCTGCTTGTTCATCTCGTTACTCTAAATTCCATTTTGTGAATATACCAGTATTTATTTTTCAGAGTTACTTACATTGTTATGGTTTGTTATGAATAGTAGTCCTATAAATATTCAGGGAGATGATTTTTTGGTGAGGAGATATGCTTATTACTGATGGGTAAATATTGAGAAATTAAATAATTAGGTAATAAGAATGAGGAGTTCATTTTTTAAAAACATATTTTTATTGATTATTAGAAATTTCACAAAATGTACCATGATCACACTCATTTTCCAGTCCTCCCAGGTCTGCGCAGCTACCCTTATGAACTTCTTCTCCACAAAGAGAAGAAAGGGGGTGGGGGGATGGGAGAGGGAGGGGGAGGAGGAAGAAAAGGAAGAAAGAGGAGGAGGATGTGAAGAAGACACTCTGTGTGTGTTTGTGTGTGTGTGTGTGTGTGTGTCTGTGTCTGTATGCACACATACACATATAAATATATTTTCCTTTTTACAAATTTAAAGACAAAACATGACTTTGAATATTCAAACAGCCAGTAAGAAAATGAAAGATGCTCCACTTCCTTAACAATCTGGCAAATGTAAATTATAAATACAACATGGTGCCACTACATACTGAACAGAATGCAAAATTAAAGTTACATGTTTTCAAGAATGTGAAACAGTGAACTCACACTGTTGTAAGGAAGGAAGTTGAAACCAAGGACAGAAAGGGAAAACTAGCTTGGCATGGGAAGGGAAATAATCCCCTTACCCTGGACTGTTGAAGCTGTTGACAGTTCAGAGCCCAGCACAGCTGGGAGGAGTGGTACAAGCCTTTAATCCCAACCCACATGGAGTTTGTGGCCAGATGGTCTACGTAGGGAATTATGCCTCAGCCAGGTAGGCATCCTGCTAGGAAAACAAAAAACAAAAACAAAAAATAAATAAAACATCCTACACAGGAACTGACCCAGAAGCCTCTCTGAAAACTGGCTCTCAGAGTATCAAACAGGGCTGTGCATGCTGCCAAGGGAGAGAGGTAATCACTGACCTACCTCTGTGTATATCCTGTGAAGCATATGAACCCCAACAGAAACTGGACTGGCAAGATATCTACAATGGTATAATAGTGGCACTTTTCTTTAGTGGGTAACCAACAGATAATCTCACTGGACTTGAGGCTCACTCAACAGTAGGAAATTCATGTGTGATACTGAAGACCTTGATAACTATCTGTGAATGGAGAGCTCATACAGAGCTGAGACCTGAGTGGAAAACCTATGTGTATGTGTGTGTATCTGTTCATGTGGAGAACACAGGGACCAGAAAGAGGACAGCAGATCGCTTGGACCTGATGCAATAGGGTACTGTGAACTGCATAATATGGATGCTAGGAATGAACTTAGGTCCTCTGGAAGAACAGTAAGCACTTGTAATGGCTGAACCCTCCAGCCCCTAAATTGTGTGTGTGTGTGTGTGTGTGTGTGTGTGTGTGTGTGTGTGTGTGTATGCGCGCGCATTCCAGAATAAGTGGTGCACATCACAAGCTTTCCTAAATAACTTAAGTGCATATTTCATGAGAACAAAACATCATTTAAGAACAATGGTAGCTCACAGTTGGTAGTGGAATACATTTGTGGTTGAGATCAGAAGGAGTTCAGGGTCATTCTCAGCTTTATAGTTGAGTTTCTTGGTAGCATAAAACCCTGTCTCAGAAAACAAACAAAACAAATTCAGTATGGTTCAATGAATAATTAAAACCTTTTAAATTAAGGTAGTTGCCAAACTATCATAGTTAGGGCTTCCATTGCTGTGACGAGATACCCTGACTACAGCAACTCTTATTAAAGCACTTAATTGAGACTGACTTAAAGGTTGAGAGGTTTAGTCGTTTATCATCATGGCATAAAGCATAGTACTTGCTGTGAGATGTGGTGCTAGAGAAGGAGCCAAAAGTTCAACATCTTGATTGGCAGGAAGCAAAAAGAGATACACTGGGCCTGCTTTGGGCATTTGAAACCTCAAAGCCTACCTACCCCCCAGTGATACAATCCTCCAAAAAGGCCACCTACTCCTACAAGGCCACACCCCCTAACAGTGCCAATCCTTAAGAGCCTATGGGGCGTTTTCATTCAAACCTCCACACTAACCATAGCTTATATCTTAGTTTTACCCATTGCTCAGAAAATGGTCTTTCTCATTTCATGCTTCCTAGTTGTTATACAATTCAGGATCCTCTTCGGCATGCTGTAGGTTAAAGTTTGACCACAACTGTAATGTTTGTTTGTTTGCTTGTTTGTTTTTAAGAATACAGACCTGTCTAGAGGGAGGCATGGTGGCTCACATGTCTAATCTTAGCATCTAGGGGGTTGAGGCAGAAGGATTGCTTTGAGTACCACGTCTATGAGACCATCCTGGATTTCACAGTTCCAGGTTAGCCTGTGCTACAAGAGAGACTTTGTTTAAAAACAAATAAGCCAAATAAAACCCAAACCCCACCAAACAAAAACTAAAGACCAGATTTCTCTAGAATGACCTCTGTTTACATTTCAATTTAGATTATGTTATATTCAGTTTATGTATAGATTGGTAGGAGTATCTCAGAAGTAATATTTTATTGTCTTCAGGGAAATATATGGGATCCACATAATGGTGTTATCCCCTATTGTTTTCTATACTTTGGTTACTTTGTTACGACTTTGGGAACTTACTGTTTCCTTTTGCAACCAAGGAGATCCTTGAGACTGTCTTATCTCAGACTTCACCTGTTGCTTTTATCATCCTTACTCTTTATTGGTGTTTTTAAGAATTAATCTATATTATACTTTTTGGTTTTCTACCTTTTTTTTCCTTCAAGCTAGGGTTTCTCTGTGTAGCTCTGGCTGTCCTGGAACAGGCTCTGTACAGTCCAGGCTAGCCACAAACTCACAGAGATTCAGCTGCCTTGCCTCCTGAGTGCTGGTCCTAAAAGGCATGCACTGCCTTCTAGTATACTGTTATCTTCAAAATGTTATATATACTTAGAATTTTTTATTCTAATTTATAAAAAAATCACCAAAAACTATGTGGCAGTAATTCTTCATTTGAATCAAATTATTTATAGTTAAGCAGAACTAACAAATGTACGCTACACAAAGCAGTGAGTAAAATGTTAACTTGTAGTTTGAGCTGGTGTTGCTTGGTTTGCTTTTATTTTGTTTGTTTGAAGACAGGGTCTCTCTATATAGCCCAGACTATCCTAGAAATCATTATGTAGACCACCCTGGCCTCCCTCAAATTTACAGAGAAGTTCCTGCTTCTGCCTCCTAAATGCTGCAATTAAAGGTTTGCCACTTCAGCCAACTGGAGTTTGGTGGTGGTGGTGGTTTTGTTTTTTCATTTTGTCTTTTAGTTGTTGTATATTTGTTTTGGGTTTTGTTTGTTTGTTTTGCTTCTTTCAGACAGGGTCTCACAGTGTAGCCCAGGCTACTCACTGTATGGATGAGGGTGGCCTAGAACTCAGAGCTGCTGCCCCTTCTAAACACTGGAATTAAAGGCCTTGGTTTAATTTTTTCCAAAGTGAAAATTTAGTTGTAATTAAAACTATCTACAGTTGTACCAATATTGCATTTTCTATTGTTTTCAGTACATAATGTTAGTAAACCATAATGCAAAATATACCTCTTATAACTTGGCATCTGTACGCTTGTGACTGATGGGACAATGATGAGATTGAAGGTCTGTAGGACTACACGTGTTCTGACAAGGCAGCTCATGTGTGAGAAGCTCAGCCACGTCTGTTTTATGTTGCAGATTGGCTTCTCAGCAGCCGATGCCGTGACAGGCCTGAAGCTGGTGGAAGAAGGAGTGCCTAAAGAGCACCTGGCCTTACTAGCTGTCCCAATGGTCCCTCTGCAGATAATCCTGCCACTCCTCATCAGCAAGTATACTGCAGGTCCCCAGCCTCTGAACATATTTTACAAAGCCATGCCCTACAGGTAACTACAGAACCTGCTAACTAGCAAGTTGTCTTTAGAATAGTGTATGTCAGGGTAGATAGTATGTGTAGGCGAAACTGGGGAGGCATGAGCATCTTCAGTGTCAGTGTCATTTGGGTGTACTTTTTCTCTTTTTAGTCTTCTAGCACATCTTTTTGTTGGGGGGTCAGTATTTTTGTTTTATTATTGTCATTTTGAAGCAGTGTCTCAGTATGTAGTTTTGGTTGTTCTGGAATTTACTATGTAGACCAGGTTGGCCTCAGAGATTCATTTGCCTCTGCCTCCTGAGTCTGAGATTGAAGACATGTGACACCATGGCTGGGTCTACCCATTTTTAATACAGGTTATTCTTTAACCTAAAGTGGATGTCAACTCAGTGTTTCTCTCTTTGCAGATTATTGCTTGGATTAGAATATGCCCTACTTGTTTGGTGGACTCCTAAAGTAGAGCATCAAGGAGGATTCCCTATATATTACTATATTATAGTGCTGCTGAGTTATGCATTACATCAGGTAAGCTGAAGTAAAGTGCTGAGTGAAATGTAAGTATGTGGGCCCTTGGGCACAAACGTAAAGGCCAGAGCAGGATGTTGGCTGTCTTACTCTATTGCTCTTCTTCTTGCCTTGAAACAGGGTTTCTCAGTAAACTGGAAGCTTGCCATTTTTACTAGGCTGGCGGGCCAGTGAGCTCTCTGGTGATCTGTCTGTTTCTGCTCCAAAAGCTGGAGTTACAGGCACTCACTCACTCATGGGTGAGGATGTGAACTCAAGTCTCCGTGGTAGTAGAGCAAGCTTTCTTACATACCGAGCTATCTTCTAGTCCCTGAAGAAACATTTTCACAGCTACTTTAATGAAGTTGAAGGTTTCCCTATGAGTTAGACAATAAAGTAATTTGATGATGAACTTGTCAAATGTCTTTCAACTTTGTGAGGGTTAGTCATGAAAAGGGAGTTTATTTATCCACTAATGTTTCTTTAAATTGTTCATTTATTACAAATTTATTATACTTAAAAATATATTCCAACTAAGTTTACTCTTGCAAACTAAGTATACCGTAGTCTGCTCTTAGATGTAGGGGAGGAGCTTTTGTTTATTTCTGTTTATTTTGAACTCACGACATAGCTTACACTGGCCTGAAACTAGAGCTCCCATTGATTTTCCTGCCTCGTGTCAGTCTTTCAAGTGCTGAGATGATAGATGTAAGCAACTGTACGTGGCTCAGGTTTAGATTCTTTCTTTCATTTTATTTCATTTCTTTTCTTAAGAGAGATGGATACTGGATTTAAGGTTGTAATCTTTGACTTAGATGTTGTATTAAAAAGCTTAGTGTGAGATTTTTTTGCAGTATAAACTGCCTTTTCTTTCTGAGTTACAAGTGCGTCCAGTCCACAAAGGAAGGGATCTCTACTCTGCTTTAACCTCACTGAAGTTGCTGTTTCAGAAGAGGGTTTTGATTCTAAATATAAGTGACTCAAGTAAATGGTACTCAACTGTAATATTGCTAATATATATTAGAGAGTCACTGATTTTTTTTTTAATAGAACCTCATCTAAATCTTTGAAAGTAAGATATAAACTTCTTGGCTGAAACCTCAACAGTCTCAACAGTTTTGTTTATTTTTTTCCCCACACAGTTAAATAATTTAGAATCCAGGTATGGTAATACCATGCGTGTAATCCCAACATTTTAGAGGTGGAGCCAGGAAGATCTAGAGTTCAAGGGCAGTATTAGCTAGATTGTGAATTGGAGGCTAGCCTAGACTACATGAGACTGTCTCAAAAAACAAAACCAAAAAAAACAATCAATAAATGAGAATTCCTTGGTCTATCATATGTAACCAGCCATATGTTTATAAAATTATTAAAGGCAGTGTATCAAATATATTTTCCTTTATGTTTTTCACAAAGTTAATGCTAGGTACAGAATAAAAATTAAAAAGCATTTGGTTCGTTCACTGCTTCACTATTGACCCAGGAAAAGAATTGTATGGACTATATTATTATAGTCCAAAGGCTTATCTCTTTAGCTTTTGCTTTTCTTGAAGAACTTCTCAAGTGTAGTCAGAGAAGCTTGGGCCTTAAGGAGAAAAGGGTTCAAGGCCTTGTAGACATGAGGGATGACGCATGACACATGGTGTATGGCAGCAGTGCCATCACTTCTGATGCCGTCACACTTGCCTGAAAGCAGCTGTCCTAAGTTTTGAGAAGTAACTAAGAAACTTTAACTGAGAAGGTCAGGCCAAAGTCATTGCTATTTGTGGAATTTATGTATTAAAGTTATCAGAAAGCTTACCATGAAAGGCACTTGTTGAGTTTTGTGGAATTTGATATCCTTGAGTTTAATGTGACTTTGCTCCAGCAGTGAGCTGCTCCCTTCTGCCTCTGCATTCACTTTGTAATTCCTTTTTTATAAACACATCACAGAACACTGCTAAGACGGATATTATCATGGAAATAGTATTTATCTTTCTAATGAAGGGTTAATTAATTTTTACCCCTTTTTTTGTTATTTTTGATTCAGTGTCCCAGACCAACCTTAAACATGAAATCCTTCTGCCTCTTTTTCCCTGGTACTAGGATTAAAGATGTCTGTCTCCATTCTTTTTTTTTTTTTTTTTTTTTTTTCTGATCAAAGCTCAATTTTACTATTTTCAGACACTCAGTTATAAAGGAAGGGGGAGGGAACCCAATTTCCCGCCAAGTAACTCAGGGTCCAGTAGCAGGACGAACACGTGTGTGCCTCTTCCAAGCAGCAAAGGCAGGGTCCAGCAGTAGGCGTGGCAGGACAAATGAGCAGGTAGCTCCACCCTTGAGCAAGCAGGTTCCAGGCTGGGGGAAGGGAGGCCACATTTCCTCCCATTAGTTAACAAAACAAACAAACAAACAAAAAGGGCTGGCCTGAGGCAGAAAAATTATTTATGCTAAATAGTTCTGCCTGAGTTCTTAGGGCTAAAGAAAAAACCTGTTTCCGTGGGATTCCCTAACTTTTCTAATGGTAAACTGTATCTGGCTAAAACTGTCTTTATTATCCTAGTAAACCACTAACAGAATAGGCTCTGACTTTATAATGCTAATTAGTGCTGAATAGGTAACTACTTGTTTGCATTTTAAGTAGGGCGTTGGAACCCTGGCTAAGTTTAACTAAACAAATTTAGAATAACACTGAGCTGATATTCCTCCGCAATTTTGGATGACAGGCAGGGAAACAGGGAGAAGGGGTAAGACTGGCTGGCTCCTAGTACAAGGCCAGTTGGCTTTTTTTTTTTTATTTGGGTGGGAGGCAGTGAAGGGCTTGCCCTTTCGACAGTAAGGTCTCCAACCTCTCTCCCCCCTATTAATTAAGTTTAAATAGGCAATGCTTAACAGAGGTGATCAAATGATTTTCTCATCCGTAGATGAGTGGGCCTTTAACCTTGACTTGGGTGGACATTGACCTGATTCCTCCCGTGAGCGTTATAACAACTCACATCTGTGGCTCTTGGTATCTTTTGGGGAGGGGAGGCAGAGCCTTAGGTATTTTTGGTTTTTAGCTGGAATCGGATACCAACCTCCTTCAAATCAGGTGTGTCGCACAGGGAACTCAGAAACGGTCAAGCTGGACCTTCCCTCCGCAGTAATCTCCTGCGCCAAGCCTTGGAAAGAGTCTTCCAATCTGAGGGGGTTAAGTTTGACTCCGCAACTGTGTCCAGTAATGCTTGAGTGAATGGGGCTGAAGGACCATATTGCACAACAGCCGCCTTTAACTCTTTTATCAACTTGAAATCCAAGGTCTGGTAATGTCTGGTCCTAGCATCTTGCTGATCAACTACCTCGACCACAGGAAAGGCCAGCGTATTAGACGAATTCTGTCCTTTCCCATGAGCCTGACTCACAACTCTTTCTAGCGGCACCTGGTGAACTACAGAAGAGTTACTCTTCTCCGCCTCTGAGATCTTTTTTAGTTTCCGAAGCTCATTAGTCAGCCTCTGAAGCTTAATCTCAAACTAACTCGCTTAGCCGTGTGTCCCTATGAGTAGCACCTCCCGAAGTGGTGACTATAGGTGAAGCGGGAGATTCGCAAGAGGACCAATTCTCATTAAAGTAATGGGCAATTCCTCTATCTGAGTGATTTTTGTTAAAATTCAGTCCATCATCAGAGTTTCCACATTTATCAATTTTTGAGTTAAGAAGATCTTTTTCTGAGGAGGCCTTCTCTGATAGGCACTCCTCCTGAGATACCACAAGCTCCGCCTGAGGGCAATTTAGCCCTGGAGAAGTTGCATCTTTTATAGCATCATTTACAAGCGCCCAGAGGCCTAGGGTAAAATTATCTGTCTGAGCGATATTCAAGGCCTCACCAACTTTCTCCCAGGTTCCACAATCTATCATTTCTTCTTCCTTGAACCATGGACAACAGCTGTCTATCTTATCTAAAAAATTTCTTACTAATTGTACTTCAAGCCTTACTCCTCTGGCCTGAAACAACTCCTGAAAACTAAAAACAACCGCCTGATCCATGACTTTAAACCCTTCTTTCTTCCACCTAAGCAGCTTTCTAAAAAGCTGCGGCACACCACCTGTTTCCGTATCTAGTTCCGATTAACGAGCTGCTGACCCAAGCAGAAACAGTGTTGGGTTAGCACTGATTCAAACTTGATTCGTATCCTACCGCATCCTCAGCAACACTTTACAAAACTGAAATTTTAGGCTAGCGCTAGCATGTGTACCTGTCCGTTGCTCCGATGCTCCAATACGAAGATCCTTTCCTTTCTTGTGGAGCTCCACACAGCAGTCGTTTCTCTTAGCATCCCTCTGCCATTCTTCAAGTCCCAGTTCTGGCGCCAACTGTTGCAGCCTGCCCGCAGTCCACAACACGAACGGTTCAACTGAGAATGGCAGTTCGAGCTGAAAAGAGAGGAATCTAGACTGGGCGGAAGAAAGAATGGAGCTAAGACAAGATTCTGATCAAAGCTCCTCTGTCTCCATTCTTGTCTTTTAATTTTTATCTTTCTAGTTTGTGTTATAAATTTTGAAATGATATTCTTCAACATCATTTATCACTATTTTTAGAAATATAATTATATATCCATGTTTTGTTATATTTACATCTATAATGAAGATATATAAATGTATATATAAATATATATTTAGGTGCAGAACACATAGGAATTTTGCTTCTTACTGTGTGCACCCTTCAATGCCCCTTACCTCTTACTTTCTCTTCAGTCTTCTTTGACTGTATATGATAGAATAAATCTTTTACCTTTATCCTAGGAGTACAGTGTGTGCACTTCTAGTATGTTTTATCTTAATTCTTTATTTCTAGTTTCTCCAGCATATACTACATTCAAGAGAAGAGCAGTATTTTTTTTAAATTCATCCTTATAGTATCATGTTCTTAAAGGATTGCTTATACTGTATACTCAAATGTTTGTTGAATTGAGTTCAGTAAAAGATTATGAAAATTTAATTTTTATGATTTTGATGTTCCTAATTTAAGCACAACTTTATAAGCCTGATCATAAGTTCTGATGTCAGAAAACAGGGCTCTCAAGTTTATGCTTCTTGCTTGGTGCCCCCCACCCCTGTGCTTAATCCTGAATACTCTTCCCACAAAAAAAGAAAAATGAAAAGAAGAAAAGAAAATCTCCTTCCAACTTTCTAATGTTCCCTTCTTCTTGCAGGTCACTCTGTACAGCATGTATGTATCGATAATGGCTTTCAATGCCAAGGTCAGTGATCCTCTTATTGGGGGAACATATATGACCCTTTTAAACACTGTGTCTAATCTGGGAGGAAACTGGCCTTCTACAGTGGCTCTTTGGCTAGTGGATCCCCTCACAGTGAAGGAATGTGTAGGAGCTTCAAACCAGAATTGTCGGACACCTGATGCTATCGAAGTAAGTGAGTTTTAGTTTTAGATAACCATGAATAAGCTTTAAGATGTGATTACTGTGTCTAAAAATCCTACATACCCATAGTTTCTCATATGGAAATACATTATTTCAGCTCTACCATAATTAAGAGTAATTACAAGGTAGTATCAGTAAGACTAGCTTAATAAAGGTGCTTCTTAGCAAAGGAAGACATTCTCCCATAGCACGAGTCGCTCCACTGCATACAACTGTAAACATAATAAGTCACTTTTAGAGTGCTAAGCAAGGGACTCCACTGGCTCCTGAAACACAGCAGATGCAGCTAAAGCTGAGTGCAGAATTGGCAAATTACTGCAAAGTAAACTTACCCTTGGGACAGAGAGGCTGAGGCAGAGGCATGTGGCGCTCTGTGAGCCCCAGGCCAGCCTGGTCTACATAAGATTAGCCAGACTAGCCAGTCTATACAGTGAGACCCTTTCTCAGAAAAACCAAACAATTGCCTACTTCTATAGTAAATTCATTGGTAATTTCTTCACAGTTTCAAATATGAAAAAGATCCATTTTGAAAATCACTATTATTTGTAGTAAGTACTCAAAATTGTTTTTAATTCGTTTGTATCATTGAAGGAATTAAGTTTTATGAACATAGACAGTGATATATGACTGTAATCCTAGCACTTGGGAGCCTGAGGCAGGACAATTGTGAATCTGAGGCCAGGCTGTTTTACAGAAAAGCCTGAGCCACATAGTAAGACCTTGTCTGAAACTAAGGAAAGTGAAACAGACTTCAATTTATCTTACCATTTGCAATAAAGAAGTATTGAAATATTTTCTCAAAATGTACTTGATTAACCTCTTTAATTACAAAATAGAAACACTAATTATTGAATGTTTCCATATAAAAAACATATCACAGACTATGGGCCCTGAATATAACTCAGTGGGAGTAACGCTCACCTAGCATACACAGAGCTCTGGGATGGACACCTACAATCAAGCTTTGTGATGCATGCCTATAATCCCATCACTTGACGGGTGCAAGGAAGAGATTCAGAAGTTCAGGGTTATCCTTAGGTACATCATTTGAAGCTAGCTTAGGCCATCTGAGACCCTGTCTCTATAAAGCAAGCAATAAGAAAAAAAAAGTTATAGAATATTTGTTATAATTTTGTTTTTATAGCTTTGCAAAAAACTTGGAGGCTCGTGTGTGACAGCTCTGGATGGTTACTATGTGGAATCCATTATCTGTGTTCTCATTGGATTTGGTTGGTGGTTCTTTCTTGGTCCAAAATTTAAAAAGTTACAGGATGAAGGACCATCCTCATGGAAGTGCAAAAGGAACAACTGATGCCAACATTACTGGACATTCTAGAAGGTAACTGTAGCTTAGTTTTACCAAGAAAGCAATGATAATCAGTGTGTAGGAGTGTAAAATACCATTTTAGGAAATTTTTAATTTAAAATGCCAAATAGTTGAAAAGTACAGATGTATTTGTATGTTTGATTATATTTTCCTTTGCCTTATCAATGTATTTAAAGTTTACTTAAGGCTACGAAACACCCCTTTTGGTTTTATTACTTGATTTCTGTTAATTTACTGACCAAAGCATATTTTAAGCTGCAGTGGAATAGTCATGGGTGGTCACCATGCTGTCAAGTATTGTTAGTACCTGTCATTGAGTCGTATTTAACATTTTGGTACAATGTATCAAGTGGAGCAAAGCTTAATATGCGGGTACTCACTAACTAGTCTAACCTTATTGGAAGTTAATTCTCACTTTGAATTGTAAATTTGTAAAAATGTATGTGAAATTTGATTGAAAGAAAATGTAGACTACTAAAACATTGAGTTGTTTTTCTGACTATAACCACATTGTACAAATGAATCTGTTAAAAATAACTATTTTACATGTACTTTTTGCTTTTGTAAGCATGAAAGATTTATAAAAAGATTATTCAAACTATTTTTTTATAAAATGAGAGCTATGGTTTTTAATTTATTGATTTCCCTATCTCTCCCTCCCTTTTGGGGAAGCTATTTTGATTTCTTGTTAACTCTTGCCCTAGGTTTACATATGATTTTGTCACAAATGCATCATGACACACAGACAACTAATGAGGGGATCAAGTTTGTGGTGTGTTTGTGATTATGACTGAGTTGTAAAAATAAAAATTTAATGTCATTCTTACTGTAGTTTTTTTAATTACCATGAGAAGAAAATGTAAACTTATAATTAAATAAAATTTAAATGAGTAACACTATAAATCTCAAAGCTGTTGTTTTAAAAAGAGAGATTTGTGTGTGTGTGTTTGCCTTTGACAAATTAAATCACTCTGTGGGAGATTATTTCTTAATTTTTTTCCTTAATCTTAACTAAGCATTTTATTAGTAAAAAAATTCTTATAATTACTTTATGCCAAATCAGGAACAGTATTCCTGTTTCTTAAAACACAGGCTTTCAACTGTAAAGAATAAGGTTCAGTTGAGACTTGCTAGACTGGGAGAATTAGAAGCAAGTACAACAGCAGTTTCCAGCATGCTACATGCTCTACATGCTATCAAGGCTTTGAGACAGGGCTTAACTGTACAGAGCTAACTTTCCTGGAACACTCTCTGTGAACCAGACTGGTCTCAAACGTACACTCACCTAACTTTGTGTGCTGAGATTAAAACTGCACATCACTAATCCAGACATTGTTTTAATACAATGTTTCTATGAATTTCATCAAAATGTATGGTGAATATATGGGCTATATACCATCTTATCTCAAAAGAAAAAAAAGGAGGTGAGCTGGGCATGGTGGTATGTTTTAATCCCAGCACTCAGGAAGGAAAGGGAGACTTTCAGCATAGTAGAACCTGTGCTGAAAGAGAAGCCTTGGAAGCTAGATGATCTCAGGAAATGTGAGAAACTAGGCAGATTGTGTTAGATCACTAGGGAGGTGAGGTGTTGCTTCTGCCATCACTGTGACACATTTCCTGGCAAGAGTCCAAGGGAGGAGAGTGTTTTTTGCTTTGCTGTTTTGAAAAAATATTAGTCCATCACAGTTGGAGTACATGGCAGGATGTCTCAGCCTTGCTTTAGACACCATAGTTCCTTGTTCAGAAGACAGGAAGGAGAAGGCTCATGATGGGTCAGGACCAGGAACAGGAAAACTCTCAGACCTGAGTGACTCATTTTGACCAGCCACATTTTACCTCTTAAAGCTTCTATGGCATGCAAAATAGCACCACACGTAGGGGGCCAACTCAAAAACAGCCTAAAAGAGATATTCCAGATTCACACTACAATAGAATTCATAACAAAGTACCAAGACTGGGTAGCTTGAGAGAAATTTGTTTACTTTCATTCCAAAGGCTGAAAACCCAAGATTAATGCATTGGCAGCAGTTTCTCTTGAGGTCTTATTTAGTTGAGAGTAGCTGAGAGTCACTCTCCCCATGTGTCTCCACACAGCCCTCTTCCGCTATATGCAGTTATCCTGGTTTTTCTTCCTCTTGGATTGGTTCTGAGTGGTCAAGGCTTAGCCTTATTCTCCCTACCCCCTTAAACTTAGCTTCTTAAAAGTCCTGTTTCTAAATGCAGTGATAATGAGGGTTAGAACTTCAGTTTATGGATTTTGACAGGACACACAACTCAGTCCCAAAGAGGATTTATTGTATATAAACATTTCAAAGGAAGATGGCACCTGGTGCCATGGAGACATCTTGATTTTGCAAATCTGAAGAAATAGAATTTTGTCTACTTTCTAAAAACAAATATTTTAAAGCCCAAAAGCCTCCCATAGTGCCAAGGACCAGCCTGTCTTCGAGAGTGGTTCTGAGAGAAGGGATGTTTGAGAGAGGCAAAACAAATGACCTGAAGTCAAAATGTGGGTCCAAGCTGACAGCCTGTGTTCTGCTGGAGATAGCTTTCTGGATTGCCCTCTGTGTTCTGCTTGCTCTCTCTCTCTCTCTCTCTCTCTCTCTCTCTCTCTCTCTCTCTGTATATATATATATATATATATATATATATATATATATATATATATATATATATATGTGTGTGTATGTGTGTCTATATACATACATATATATATATCCAGAAAGCTCTCTGCTCAGGCTTTTTTGAAATTCTAAAAACTCTCTTGTTAGCTCATCTCTTATAAATCAAAAGCCCAGTCTTTTATTTATGTATTAATTCAATCATTATCCATGTTCCTTATTACCCCCTGAGTCAGTATTCCAGGTCCCCAGCCCCTTGATTCTTAGAGACAGCAAAGAAGAACAGACAATAAGTTATCTGGGTGGGACCCCTCCCGACCCTGCCCTGAAATTGCCATCAAATCATGCCTGGACCTAAATTAGCTCTATCCCAGACTTACCTTGCACTTGTGACTTGCACAGTCCACCTGCCTTTGTTAGCATAAAAAAAAAAATTAGCTAGGTGGGATGTGGCCCAGTGGACTGAACCACCAGACAGAACTGGTAAGGTAGTAGCAACGTTTAGGACCCTAACAAAATTTATAATTGAGAATGGTAGGAGATCAAACTAGCTCCCAACCGGATTTCCTATCTTGGAGTATGCGACCATGATATCCCATTAAGAAGACCATGACAGCTGGTCAGGTAGCATAGAACTTAGGGTTCTTCATGCTAATGAGGTATCTAGAAGGGAGCCAAGTGTTTAGCCACTAAACTTCTCTCTTCCTGAATATTCCTTCCTACAAAGAGTATTTAATCTCTGTTTCACCCCGAGTAAGTCTTATACATCTTCATCTGCCATGAATAAAGGTAGTTTGGACAAGCAAATCCTGTTGTCTTTATCAGGAACTGCTAGGGGACTGGAGTGGGGGGGGTGTGGTGGTGGTGGGGGAGAGATTCTCAACTCTTCATGTTTCTCAGTGGCTTCTGGGTGCTCAGGAACATGAGAACCTCCTCTATTCCAGCCCCCTGCTTGTTTTCACCTGGAAGATCATGGACTGGGACCCATATCTTAGACTACATTTTGCCTACCCTGAGCAGTGTGTCAGCAAGTGGTTCAACACCGCAGTGGCAAGGTGGAAATGCAGACCCACAGTGGAATGTTGCCTTTCGATCACCATTCCCTAAATCTCTTTATCTCCCCCACTTAGTATCCTTTTGACAAGTTGGCTCACAGTGCAGCTGCCTCTGTTCCTTTAGATCTGTGAAACTCCTTATTTAATTTATATTACATCCTTACATTTTGCATAGTTGAGAATGTATGTATTTTCAAACTCATGTTTTCAGCATTCTTTCCCACACCCTTAAAGGCTGTCCTAATGGTCACAGCACTCAACCATTTGAAATATAGACATGCCCTTGCCTCCTGGACCCATGCTGTCTCCGGTTTTCATGGAGTCATTCACATCGAAAAAGAGGACATTCCTCAAAGGAGAAATGTGAAAATATGTACACTGTTATACAAACAAGCCTTTAACCCACAGTAGCCATCCACACTTGAGGGGGCCCACACCCTGCTGGCTCTGTTCCAGGGCCAGGAACCATGTCATGCCATCACTTACACATGGCCAAGCAGGACTTGGCACCCTAGGATAATCTGTTTTCAACTAAGAACAAAGATTTCTTTTCTTCTCTTTGGAAGAGGTTAGGGCTTCTATACAGCTGCCAAATATAACCACCCAGATTCATATTTTGGGACTCTTCACCTATTATCCAAAGTCCAATATATGTAGGGTTTTATCACTCTGACAGATTGGTATGGCTCTTATTGATTACCTGGGGGTGAGAGTTGGCCGTGGTGTACCAATGAATCTGTCCCTGCTAAGAAATGTTGTGTGTACTTTTAGGACTGTGTAAATATATATCTTTAAAACAGATATTTTAAAGCTGGATATTAGTGTATGCATGAAAGCCAAGCACCCAGGAGGCAGAGACAGGAGGAGAAGCAGACGTTACATGAATATGATTGTCTCTGGGGCTGGGGAAGGAAGAGAAAGCCAGTGTTGGTGGTGGCACATGCCTATAATCCCAGAACTCAGGAGGCAGAGGCAGGTGGATTTCTGGTCTACATAATGATTTCTAGGATAGCAAGAACTACACAGACACCTGTCTCAATACCCACCAAAACCCCCAAATTAATTTTAAGCCATTAACTTTAGCTTTATCCTAGTTGAAATGAAACAGACTATTAAAGTTATTATTTATTATCTATCTACTTTTTTAAAAAGAGAAGTATTGTACTATAGTCCATACTGTTCTGGAATGCTCAATCTAAAATGGCCCTAAACTCAAAACAATCCTCTGGCCTCATTCCCCCAAGTGCTGGGATTACAGGCAGAAGCCACCATATCTGACTTCAGAGTAAGTTAATGTAAGACATTCACATGGGTTTAATGTTTTAAGTTAATATCTTAGTAGTGAGTTGAGAGTAGAGACAAAATTCTGAAGTCTTATGTAAAGGTGGTACGGATGCTAAGGTCCTGTTCTCCAATTGGTACTTGATCTATCAGTAAAGAAGCCATGGGCCAATTGCTGGGCAGAAGGAATAGGCAGGCCTTCTGGGTTCCCAGGAGGCAGGTGACCAGATGCAAGAAGAGAGGAGAGGCAGTTTACCATGTTTCTGAGGGAGAAAAGGTGATCAGCCTTTTGAGGTCTTGGAGTGGCCACAGGCTACTCCTATAGTCAGGTGGTTGGGAGTGTTTACCCGGGACTAGATGTAACTGAGCAACTAAAGTTGAAAGCAGGTGGAGAGATACGGAGCTAAGAGTATTGATAAGGGCACACTTCTCCAGGTGGGAGATAATTAACACCCAGCAATTGTGCGAGAAAGGCAAAGTGAAATAGAGCAATGTGTGTTGTTTGTGTTTTTAATGCATGGATTCAAGGGAACCTGGGTTGGCGGCTGGTAGCACAGCCCATTCCTGGAGCTTAGGCAGGTAGATTTAGAAAAGGAAAAGGATAAACAGTTCAGAAATTGTGAAGATGAGTTGTAAGGGATTTGTCACCTCTAGAAAACAAGACAATGGCTGTATGAGTGTGGCTAGGGACTGTTCCTATACAAGTGTTTTTCTAAGCCCTTGAAACTGAGTATTGTCTTAAATTTCTGAGTCAGGGAAATAAGGGCACAGGGTGTAAAGGAGAAAGGGGCAATTTGGAGGCTAAACTTCTAGAAACAGAAGAATAAAGAATAGAGTGTATATGATTATTGTTGATTAATTTTTATTTTTGTGATTATTTATTGTTTTATGCTTATAAGTGTTTTGCCTCCATGTATGTACGTATATGTACTGTGTGCATGCCTGGTGCCCAGGAAGGCTAAAAGAGGTTATTTGATCCTCTTGGACTGGAGTTACAGAGAGGAGTGAGCTGCCATGTTTGTTCTGAGAATTGAACCCTGATCCTCTGTAAGAGCAGCAAGTACTTGAAACCCCTGAGCCAAATATCCAGCCCCAAGTAGATAGTATATTTCAATATTTTATCATTATAAAAATTAGTTGATCAACTTCACTATTTTGTCTTATTTTTAAAAATTTAAAAGTTGTTAGTTCTTCATGGCCAGTATCAAAGTAGTTTTGCTAATTGCTTCTCAGTCTAGAACTGCATAACAGCCCTCTGATAGTTCTTCCTTTTTCTCAGCTCTTCTGCCTGTTATCTATATTCCTCTTTGCAAGTCTGTAGATTTCCTGTAACGTGTAATCAAAAAAATGAAAACTCCTTTTCTTTTTTAGGACATATGGTGTCTCCTGAGTGCTGAAATTATTCTCCATTATCTAAACCAAATACCTCAACAAATCCTTCCCATCATAATTCTGCCTACTACCTGCAGTGAGAGGCTCCCAGGTTGAAGGAGAGCTGTGAGGTCAAGTTAAACTAAAGAACATATACTATCGGTACTTCTTTAAAATTAGCAGTGGGAGCTGGAGGGATGGGTGGACAGTCGAGCACTGACTGCTCATCCAGGGGACTTGGGTTCCATCACATCGTCCATATATATGGTGGTTCACAACCCTCTGTGACTCCATTCCCAGGAGATGTGTTGCTCTCTTCTACACTTGGTGCACATCCATACATGTAGAAAAAGCACCATTATATATAAAAATAAATAAATCTATACAAGATTAACAGCTTTCAGTTACTAGCTTGGCCCCAGCACTACAAAAAGTTAAATAGAAGAAAACAAACAAAGCCTTTGAGTACTAGACCTGTCCACTGTGGCCATCACTACAGGTTCCAGGAGTGCTGTCGCAGCCAAAATTTAGGACTTTATTCAAGATAACCATTCACAAATCCTCATATAAATGACTCAAGAGGATCCATGATTGCAAAAGGTAGGAATCTGGTAAATCCTGCTCTACACAAAAAACCAGGCTCTCAAGAAGGTAAGTGTTTTGTTTGTTTGCTTGCTTGATTTTGGTTTTTGGTTTTTGGTTTTTGGTTTTTGGTTTTTGTTTTTGTTTTCAAGACAGTGTTTCTTTGTATAGCCCAGGCTATCCTGAAATTTTATTTGTAGACCAGACTGGCCTCAAATTCCTCTGACTACCAAGTGCTGGGACTAAATATGTGCGCCACATGCCTAACTTTAGTGATTTTTCTAAGGATAGATTGCTAGTAGAGTCAGTCCCAGCTACCGTCCCCGCTGTGAAAGTACGGAGCTGCTGCTGCTGCTTGCTCTATTGTCAGCTCACCTGTCCCCTATCACAGCCTCTTTTGCACCATCTAAATTAGCTCCTAAACAGTGGCAAGCTTCAGATTGCATCCCTCATTCTTAAACCAATATACCAATCCCCAGTTTATATCCTTTGATTTATAACCTTATTCTGCACTTAAAATAGTCACTGGGAAGTGAACCCTCCTGTCTCACTTGCCAAGATTACACATACTGGGTTTCGTGTGGAGAAAATTAGTTTGCTAGATTACAGGTATATAACTAGTTTTATCCACGAGGGGCTGAACCTAGGGCTTTTGGATAGCAGCACAAGCATTTTACCAGCTGAACTACATCTTTAGCTGCAAGGGTGAACTTCTAGTCAAATTGCTCATTAATGGTGAATTCTCACTAGAAGAGACATCCTCATTTGAATTTGGAAAGTGTGGGAACATTTAATAAAATGTTAATGGAAAGAATGTTTTGGTCTGATCCTCTCCTAGGATAGCTGCAGCCATCTTGTGCCATGCCTGCCAGCTTCTCCATATTGTTGCTGTAACATGCCTTCCAGTCATTGGCACAGGGAGGTGACTTGGCACAAGGACATGCAGATCACATACTCTGTTTTGTTCTGTAGTTCTGAATGTTCTGTGCGAGGTTTGCTCATCTTAAGAAATTCCACAAAGCTGTATGTAGGACTCATCAAATCAAAAGTCAACATGAACTGTTATCTCTATAATATCTTGCGCCAGAGCTGACCACCAGCAGCCCTTCCTGGACTGAGCTTACTGGTTTTTGTGGCTGACACTGAAGAATGCTACTAATAAGGCAAAAGGTTATGATTATAATACCCATGCTCTGTTAGCTCAGTGTTCTGAAATTCCCTTGTTTACCACCCATCCACCACCCCCAACCCCTTACCTTACTCAGGACCAATCAGCTTAAAGGTTAGCTGATAATACTTTGCCTAGTGAGCCAACTGCTCTCCTCCTTGCCCTTTAAAGGTTTGAACCTGGTTTCTCATATAAAAAGCCTGCCCTGAGAGGAGAGGCCCTTTGTCTTGTGAAGGTTCTGTGTCCCAGTATAAGGGAATGCCAGGACCAGGAAGTGGGGGTGGGTGGGTTGAGGAACAGGGGGGTGGGGGGGGGGATAGGGGATTTTCGGAGGGGAAACTAGGGAAAGGGATAACATTTAAAATGTAAGTAAAGAAAATATCTAATAAAAATACATTAAAAAAAAAAAAAACCTGCTCTGAGGACAGACTAGTGCCACAATTAGTTTTTTCCTTCTTGTGGCCCAATATTCTGTATGGTGCATGTTCAATAAACCCCTTTTCTTTAACTAAAATCGGTGCATGTATAGTTTGTGTGGCAATTTCCACACCCCACTAAAGAAGAGAGCAAAACTGGGGGAGGTGAAGTGGTTAAAAAACACACGCTGCGGTGGTGGCGTATGCCTTTAATCCCAGCACTCGGGAGGCAGAGGCAGGCGGATTTCTGAGTTCGAGGCCAGCTTGGTCTACAAAGTGAGTTCCAGGACAGCCCGGTCTACACAGAGAAACCCTGTCTCGAAAAACCAAAAAAAAAAACACGCTGCACTTGTAGAGTGCCTGAAATCAGTTCCCAGGACCCATATCAGTTGGCTACCTGTAGCTTCCGCAGAATCCTCGACCACATCCCCCATCAGGTGGCTTCTGTAGCTCCGGTGGAATCTCTGACCTCCACATGTGTTTGCACACGTCCACAGAGACCGTGGTTTAAAATTTTACAAGTACTTTTTAAAGATCAGATTCTGCGTTTTGATGTAAGTAAATTGAAAGTAAAGGAATGGGTGGGTGAGTGGTGGGAGAAGCCTGCAGAGGCAGCAAGAGGTCTTGAGAAAGATCGACCAAGGGAGGGGAGGAGCAGGAAATTAAAGCTAAGGTCGGAGCTCACTACAGTAGTTTTGAGATGAGATTAGCCAGCTTTGTTTTCTAACTTTTCCAAGCAGTTCTTGGAACTCAAGAGGGATATACCCATGATGACTTAGTCCTGTAGATATGAAAGTACAACTAGATACTTCAAATCTTTAAGGGACTATTTTCCTGTTGTCCATTTACAAAGCTATAGAGATAGAGGAGTAATGTCTGCCTTTCCTCTCTGGTGCTTTTGACATAGGTACCTGTGTGTGCACATCATGTAAGCAAGTAATAACATAGGCCTCACAAGTGAGTGTGACATGCTACTGCCAGTCATAAAACTATGGGGTGTGGAAAGACTAATTCACACTGTTTTATATTTGATTTCTGTAAGGTAACTTTTTTTGGACTTTTCATTTTTTGTTTTATATTTTTGCAATGCTAGATAGAGATCTATCCCAGGGCCTCAAGTGTTAGGAAAGTACTCCTGTAACATTTTAAACATTATATTTAAATAGAGGTGATAATATAATGAACCATACAGAGTTAAACAATAGTCCCAAGACTTCTAATGCTTCTAGTACCAACTGTAGAGTTTGGGAGTGTCAAAGGGCACCCTCAGGTGGGGTATTTGGTTTTAAAAACATGTTCACTCGTGGAGTCCTGAGCAACACTGATTCCTTTCAGCAACCAGGTGTGAGAAAGCGTGGAACAATACAGCCAGTAAGGCTTCCCGGCACCTGTGTGCAGAGTTTTTACAGTGCACCAACAGGTCGGTCGCTAGCCCCTCTGGAGGTCAAGCTGAGGTCTACCACAAGTGGGTTGTTAGGTTTTCTTACAGGCTCAAAAGCCTCAGAGTAAAACATAATTTTATCAGGTAAGATATTTTAGAATTGCCAGGCACAATGGGAAAGGCCAGATCTCTCTTTGGGCCAAAGTTAAATTTATTACACAATGCACATTTCGGCTTAACAAATAAGTATATCTCCATCTCTCTTTCCTTTATTATTCTTGGCATTAAAAATATTTAGAAAACCAGGCACACTGAAACACAGCAGAAGCCTCTGTATGGGAGAAGCTAAAGATTAGTACGCTGAGGCCAGCCTTTAGAAACATAAGCCCTGTTTCTAAAGAAACGAAGGTTGGAGCCATATGTGTTTCTGGGTTTGCTCTCCAGCACCATAAAATATGGCAAGTGGATTTCTGAGTTAGAACTAGCCTGGTCTGTGGAGCTAGTTACAGGATAGCCAGGGCTACACAGAGAAACCTGTCTCAAAAATGTAAAACAACAAAATAATAAAAATACAAGCTTATAGAAAAGGTAGCAAGAATAAGAGACTGTGTATATTTACACAGATTTCTTATTTTTTTTTCACGGCATTTTTGTGTTGATCTGCAGTCCTGGCTGGCATGGTACCACCAAGGACACGCGTAGACAAGGGTGCAGACGCCCAGAATGGGCGGGGACCCTCGAGCCGTGCAGCGCAGCGATCCCTACCGCCCACCAGGGGGAGCCCGCAAGGCTTGCTGGACGCCGGAACATGGCGCGGCCGCCCGCGAGCCTCTGGTCGCAGGCGCCCGACCGCGACCAAGGGGAGGCCAACGTGGTGACGCGGGTGTCGCAATGGGCAGACAACCATCTGCGCCTTGTCCAGGTGCCACAGCCCGGCGGGGTGGGCTAGCCTGAGCGGGGTGATCGCGGCAGGCCTGGAAGAGGACCCGCAGGGGCGGAAAGACAGCCGGGCCACAGGGGAAATGGCCAGGGAGGCGACATCGCCCCATTTGCCCTCCCGGCGGAGGCGGTGGTCAGGCCTGGAGGCTGGCGCAGGGCTGGGGACACCACAAGGCTGGCACAAGAGTAGCTCCTCATTCAGTATGGCGGGCTGGAAACCCAGGAAGAGCAGAGAAGCCCCAGAGGCCTTGACCGAGCAGAGCCATGATGGGTTTTTCCAGGGCTGGGGTTCGAACTTTGGTAAGCATTGTAGGGCTTACCATTGAACTGTATCCCCAGTTGTTTTGTTTTGTTTGTTTGTTTTTTGTGGGAGTTTTTTGTTTTGTTTTTTGTTTTTGTTTTTGTTTTTTGAGACAGGGTTTCTCTCTATAGCGCTGGCTGTCCTGGAACTCACTTTGTAGACCAGGCTGGCCTCGAACGTAGAAATCCTCCTGCCTCTCGTGTTTTCTTTTTAAGTGAAACAAGAGAAGACACTGAAATTCAATCATAGAGACACTTAGACGGCCAGTCCACTACCAGAGAAAGGACTGCTAAAGTCCCTGGGGTGGTGGTGGTTCCTGTCATGGAGCAGTTGTAGTAAATGATTTACTGGGAAAAGCTGTAGAGCCCTTGGACATTAAAATTTGGAGACTGGTCTTGAAGACAGCCCATTAGACTTTAAAGCACAGTTGTGTGTAGGCTTGAGGCAACAG
Organism: Mus caroli; assembly: GCF_978045245.1. NCBI lineage: Eukaryota > Metazoa > Chordata > Mammalia > Rodentia > Muridae > Mus > Mus caroli. Next base: position 98,350,346 of record NW_028227258.1, read on the forward strand.
TGTTCAATGGGAAATCAGAACTGGACGTAAAGCTGAGTGAGAGTGAGCTGCATAAACCTGCTGGAGTGGGTAAAGCCCTAGTCTTGACCGACATCTTGAAACAACGTCAGAAAGGTACAGAAGACTAGAATTCTAGAAATGAGGCCTAGGGGATTCTCTGGGGAGTGGAAGGTAGCAGAAGCAAAGTCTGAGGCAGACAGGGAGACACATGATTAGGAAAACGAGTAACCAAAAGCCAGGACAACTCATTTGGAAGGAACAACTTTTTTGTTTGTTTATTTGTTTTGAGACAGGGTTTCTCTGTGTAGCCCTGTAAGGTGTAAGGCTAGAAATTCTAGGCCATGGGTGCATTCAAGAAATTCACAGGCGGCCCGGCGTGGCGGCGGACGCCTTTAATCCCAGCACTCGGGAGGCAGGGGCAGGCCGATTTCTGAGTTCGAGGCCAGCCTGGTCTACAAAGTGAGTTCCAGGACAGCCAGCGCTATACAGAGAAACCCTGTCTCGAAAAACAAAACAAAACAAAAAAAACCCCCAAAAAAAAAAAACATACAAAAAAAATCACAGGCAAAGTAAAAAGCATTCACTCAAATCCCTGTGAGTGCCAGATTGCTAAGGAAAAACTAGGAAGGAATGTGGAAGAGTCCAGCCAGCATTTGAGACATTTGTGTTATTTGAACTGTTAGTGGTCACGAGGACAGTCTCCTTCCTTTTAAGTTGGTAAACTGACTGTTATAAATGGTAATTGGTCAGGATTAATCGTTACCTCTCTTCCTGTAGAACATCAGCACGGGAATGGCCATAGCTGGGATAATGTTGCTGATAAGGAGCATCCGGCTGGTGAGTGACCAATGGTACAGGCAACAGATAATTGACTTGGTCTCACTCCAGGCTGCTTGGATACATCCTGGGAGAGTTTAAGTTGTATTTTAGAATAACAAACACACTTTAAGATCTTGGTTAAGATTTAGAACAGAGAATTTATTTTGGGGCCATAAAAATGTGCAGAATTTTACTTACTTAATTCAACAGACTATACGCATAATCATATTTTTAAGACTTAAAAAGAAATGGTTCCATAAAGGATTTGGTTTGTTATAAAATAGTATAATCACTGAACTTGAAAAGCTGAGGCAAGATTGCTGCAAGTTCCTAGCCAGCCTGGATTGCTGATGAATTTCAGGTCAGCCAGGCGTGGGCCAGAAGGAGATCTTGTCTCAAAACAAAAACAGAAAACAAACAAACTAGGATTTGTCTTGTCTGGGTAGGGAGGTGTTGTTACAGATAAAATCTTGGCTTTTAGGCAAAACTGTTTCTCAGGTGTTTTGTAAATAAACTATTATACGTAGATAGAAATTCGAGTTCTGGTGTCGCTGTTTTTAAGTTAAACTGTCAGATTATAGAATTATCTATTTAATTTGAAAGGTTACAACTTTCCAATTTATCCTAGAATGGTCTTTTGAGATTCTGCCTAAAAATATATATGATAATACCTATTATATATAATTATTATAATTATATAATTATTTATTATTATACATTATTTTATATATTACTATATAATTATTTTATATTATATATAAAATAATATATTGCAGATTATCTATCTCCATATACATATATATATCTCACTATGACGTTCGTGTTGATGAATATATGAAAACAAAATACATATAAGTACTTTATGTATGTCCCTCCATACACACACACACACACACACACACACACACACACACACACAATCCAGAGTGGTTCTTCTAAATTGCAATTAAAACTAAGTCCTGGGGCTTGGAGATGACTCAGGGGGTAAAGCCTTGGAGACCAGAGCCCACATGAAGGTGGAAGAGAACATACTCCACAAAGTTGTCCTCTGATCTCCACATGTACAAAATAACATGTGTATACACACACACACACACACCACTAAACAGAAAATTTTAAAAATTCAATTCTGGTTGAGAGATGACTGGAAATTTCCCCAGCGGTTAGATAAAGCTCTTCTCCCTTGCAGAGAAAATATGCTGCAGCATTAAATATTCTTTCCTGGTAAAAGAAACAAGTGCAATGTGATGTAGTTCTGAGCTAGCCGTGATGTGTGCTGCTTGTGGCATTAAGTAGCCACTAACCCTGGGTACCAAGTGGCTGTTGGGGAGTAAAATCTCAGGGCTGGCCTTGGTCAGCAGGATTGGCTTCGTCTCCTAAATGATGTTAAAGAATAAACACATGTCTGGCCAGTTAGGAGTCATTTAACTTGACACAGCCTCGCTGAGGATTTACATTTGCCTTCTCTTATCTAGTGGTTTAAATGGTTTTTAAAGTTATTTACTATTTTTATGTGTATGTGTTTGTGCATGTGTGAGTTTATGTGTGCCAGATGCCAGAAGGAGAGTGTCTGGAACTTGGTGCTAGAAGCTGAACCCACATCCACTGCCCTTAACTGCTGAGCCATCTCTCCAGACCCTATAAACACTTTTGATTAAATATTAAAGCGTTAATGTGAAATTAAGAACCAAGTTAAAACTTTTCAATGGCTATGTCTTCTTGTTAAATGCTTCACATTTTATTTCCATTATAAGTGAAAATTACATCTTCTTCTTTGTCAACCAACAGACCTCAAAGTTTACAACCTCTTCAGATATTCCAGTAGAATTTATAAGAAAGAAAGTTAAACTATGTGGCCGATTACAGCGGATAACTGAGTGTGGTCTAGAAATTGAACATATACCTATTACATTACCTTTCATATCTTCATGGAAACGTAAGTAAGAAACAAGAATTGTAAAACTGGATAACCACTGTAGTGATTGTTATGGCATTTAATAACTAGATGCTATTTATAAAGTAGCCAAAATATTCTAATTCTGATTACTTTTTGTAACCTATGAAAATCTAAACCATGGTCTGATTTACAAGAAATTATTTAGTTTGGCTCTAGAGTCCTCTCCTTTGTTTTAGTTGACTGCTCAGTCTTTCATTTAGGCAGTTGGCTGCTCTTGCCATAAATGATGACAGTCTATTATGGCCTGGGACCAAAAATAACTGTACAATGCTGAATTGAACAATTGTAGCCCTTCTATCTTTTGTAGTTTATAATCCTTGTGAAAGATTGATAATATACATGTGAAAATTTGTCCTAATCTCAATGAAGACAGAGTCCTGGAATACATAATTATTTAGGTCTGGTAGGGTTAAGGAAATATGCTCATATACAATAGTCAGTGAAGGCCTCGTTGACAACTTGTTATATAATCAGAGACTTGAACATTTGAGTGGGCTAGCCTGGAAGAACATAGGAAGGAATGAGCCCACATCTTTTGGCAGTTTAAATGAAGCCTCCTGTAGCTGAAACATAGTGAAGAAAGGTTGAAAGGAGCCAAAGGAGAGCAGATGTGTAGCAGGAGCCACATTGTTTGTCTACTTCTTATCGTTTAACTGTGCTTCATATTAAAGAGTCCAAGCAGAGACACATTTCTCCTGTAGATTCAATCTCATGACTGCAGGGATACATAGGGTGAGCCTATTTCAAAACAAACAAAGCAAGAACAAACAAGAGTGTGGTGATGAAGCAGACTCCTTGGTGATGGCATTTACCACTGAGACAGTGCCATTCTGTGTCTTTCTCTGGTTTTCCAGCTGTCCATATTCTTGCTCTCATTGGACATACTTTCTCCTTTCCCTGGGTCTATGTTCATCTGTAAAACCCATGTCCTATCTTTTTGACAGGGTACTCTTCTTCTCTACCTGAGCCATGTTTCTTTCTCTTTCTGCTACCTTCTAGCATCTCTGTATCATCCCATTCAATGTGGATTGGACTTTTCAAAGTGTTTCTATGAAAGATTTATTGAAAGAGACTGAAGAGAAGACTTAGTGGTTTGAATGCTTGATGCTCTTCCTGAAGACCCAGGTTCAGTTCCCAGCACTATCTTGTCATATCATGGCTATCATGACTAATATGTCATAACAGCTATTATGGCTAATATGTATAACAGCTATCATGATTATTATATTCTAACAGAGCTATCATCCACTATTAAGTTATAACAGCTATAAAGACTATTATACCATCAAATGGCTATCATAACTATTATGTTAGAACACAACTATCACTGTCATGCAAGGTTATTAAGGAGATTAGGGAAATGACTTAAGGCATCTCAACAGTGGCCATGATGGCTCACAACCATCTATAACACCAGTTCCAGGGGACCCAATTCCCTCTTCTGACCACCAAGGATGGGTACACATATACACATGCAGACAAAACATTCACACACATAAATGTTAAAAATTCAAAAAGATTTATTGAAGAACTAGAAAGGCAAAAAGATTCATATCCCAGAAACAAATCTAAAAATAAAATAGGGATTAGAAATCATGGGTAGGCAACATGGCTCAGCAGGTTAAGGTGCTGCCTTCCAAGCCTTTCTAGTTGAGTGCAATATCAAGGACCCACATGTAAGGAGAGAAATAACTCCATGTGTTATACCCTGACTTTCATGTGCATGTATATATACACACATACACACACACACACACACACACACACACACAAATAAATAAGTAAATAAATGTAATAACTAAAAAACCCAACCAGATAGACAGTTGAGGGCTGGCAAGGTAGCTCAGCATGTAAAGGTATTTATTTGCCACCATACAGA